>NC_088993.1:9543790-9867790 GCF_963932015.1 Anas acuta
TTAAAGGGAGTTGAAAGAGGAGTAGATACGGTCAGAGCAATGTGCAGAGTTTGTCCACAGACATGAACAAGAATATTGTCATGGTGTGAGTTGAGCTCCAAGCACTGCAAGTCCTTCCTTGCTTGGACATTGACTTCAGACCTGTGATGAATTGTTTTGCTGATGTATTGGTAGCTTTTGTTCATAGTTCTTACTCTAGTGCAGAGAGTAATGATAGTGAGGTCTCGGTAGGTACACATGGTGAACAGCAAAACCTTGGCAGGAAGTTTTCTAGGCAAGAGGCCAGAAACAAGAAACATAACAGAAGAACCTTTTTGACTTAATAGCGTATTCTTTCTAGACCAAAACCTTTGCTGGTAAGGAAGGTGTTGCAACCTGATTGCTTCTGGTGCTTAAGCAAGTGTTATTCATTCATAGACTTTGGAAAATAAAAAGCAGCAGGACTCTTAAGATCTTACAGTGTGAGCATCCAGTAGTGGGGGTCTCAGTGTTGCTGCGGCATGCAGTATCACTTGGAGAAAACTCTTCAAAAGGGCGATAGTTGATAGTGATATCTTTGCTGATAGTAGGTAACTGCAGAAGTATTTATTAGCAGTGAAACATACTGCAAGAGCTGAGCTGTGTGTTTATATTCGTGTTATAGGAGCATGTGTTAAATGCCTTACAAATGCACCATGTGTTATACAATCCTAGAGTCTCATCTGAAATGCATTTATAAATATTTAAATAGACAGCAAAATAAGAGGAGTTTCCTAAAATACATTGCCATCATGAGCTGTCTGGACAGTTAACAAGCTATACTCAGGGTAACAGACCATGGGCTGCAAAAAGTGCTTTTTTTTTGTTTGTTTTATGTGTTTGTTTTTTTGTTTGTTTGTTTGTTTGTTTAACTAAAAATATTTATCTGGAACCTCGTAAATTCTGAGACCATTAGGGCAGAAACAGCACCGCTCAGATCCGTAGCTGCCTGGCTGGTGAACTCAGCTGGCAAGATGCAGTGATGTTATGCTCTGCTTGCTGGTTACTTGAAAGTGCAATGTGACCTCCTCACAGTTAGAGACTTTTGATGCAGAGTTAATAAAATTAAAAGAATAACATGTCTTAGATGGAGCATTCTGTGGTCTTAATGTAAAATGAAATTCTTTTTCTTAACCCTGGTTTTATTTTCATTTTAGTTTCTCCTGGTTGACTCTCTTTTCATATCATCATTATTTTCTTCCTGTTGTTTGCCTTAGATCAGGAGAAAGGTCTGATGGCAGTCTCCATTGCATTTGGCTAATCATATGTTGATACAATTATATGTCATTGCCCTGGCAAGTACAATTACAGTTGTCAGAGGTATGCCAGTATTACCTGAAATTCAGGATTTCAGAAAGCATCAGAAGTTGTCCACGTTGACTAAGATTAATGACATGCTATTGCTAATACTATTGTGTTCTTTTCTTTAACGTTAATTCAGGAGTTCCCTGCTAGATGTCCTACAAAACCTAAGAAAGAGATAAGGGGAAAATCACCATCTTTGCATTTCATTGCTCTTTCTGAAGCTTGGCATGCCTTCATAAAAAGTAGTTTCAGTATTATATTGAGCATAACAAGAAACTAATGAAATACAGCATTAGACTAGAAACAAAGGAGGTCATGCTTTTGACCTCCGCCTGCTCACCTTTCTTCTCAGAGATGGCTGCTGCAAGCATTGTTGGATGGCTAGTCAAGGATCTTTATGAACTGTTTGTAGTGTTTGAGGGGTTTTGATTTCTTGACAGGGCTTACACAGCACCTTTTGCTTTCCCTCAGGTAATATCCAGTATGCTTAGAGTAAGTTCTTGCTTCCCTGAGTGCCAAAATTGCTATTGCCAGAGCAGCTAGTAACACTGATCATCCAAGAAGAGAGTCTGGAGAAAAAAGAATGCCTCATCCACCTTTTCCATTTGGGTATGCAGTTCAGCTCTGCGTGCCAGCAATACAGCCTAGGCTCACTAGGACAAACTGCTGCATCCTCAGGCAGGACCATTCAGCTTCTGGCAGATCTAAAATATGCCGGGTCCTGTTGGCTCCCAAGAAACATAAATGGGTAACGAGCAAGCGACCAATAGAGAGCTTCACAGATAAATGGAAATCATTTGCTATGCTAGCATGTTACACTGTGTAGGTGTAATAACTGTGTGTGAAGCAGGCCAAGGAAGAGTGAGCTTTCTGAGAAGTGCCGCTTCCTATTTGGTTACTGCTACTTAGAGTCTGATGTGATGTTCCTAGGAAGGCGTCAAGAAGCATTAGCAAAAGAGTTGCAGTTTGCAGGTCCCTAGAGGTATTGCTGCTTGTCAGTTGGGCTGTGCTGCCTTGCTGGAGGAGAAATGGTTGGCAAGTGCATTTAGTTTTCTTCCAAGAACCTTGTTGTACAGAATTTTGGGACTGAAATTTATTGTGAAAAATCTTGTGCTCACAAGGATTGTCTTTCTTCACTCTGTATGCCAAGATTTGCTTGTCGTAGCCATTAACCCAAAAAATCATAGAACCGTGTGCAAGAAATGTATGCAAAAAAGGAACCTGTTGACTATTTTGGAAAACATGAAGCTGTGAGAGACTAGACATCCTGCTTTGAAAGTGGCCATACTCTTCCATTGCCAATTTTGGACAGTAAAGCTGAAGTTGTATAACTGAGCTTTTGGGGATCGTGTAATGTAGGCTGAGGTAGTTTGTATGTTGAGGGTTTTTGAAATGGTCAGGAGGTCTTGTAGTTTGGGGGGTTCTGTTGCAATCAGAAAACCTTCTGTTTGAAAATGAGAATACGGGATGATAGCGGCTGGAAGAAATGACTTCATGGAAAAAAACTTTGAGTTCCTGTTTCAATATGGTCAATAAAATTCCATTATTTTCTTAAAATAATTAAGTCAAATGAGCATTTAGTTTTGAAGGAAATAAATAAATGACCAAACTTTCAGGCACATTAATATTTGATTTGGAGATAACTGCATAAATATTGAATTTGAGGATTACATTCCAGAGCACTGCATTAAAATTGCAAGACTTTTCTATTATCCTTCATAATGGAACATGAAATTAGAAACTTGTTCATGGAAAGAAAAATTCTGCTGCTCACGTCTGCACATTCTCAGCACTGTTGTGTTAACAGAGGAGCTATTCTTCTCATACTGTGAGAAGAGAGACAGAGCTATCAGCAGGATATAGACCCTGAAGTCATTTGTGGTCCTTTTGAAAATTAATACGCGCTGTTTTATAACTTCTTCTCGGTTCTTTGATTGGTATGGAATGAAACTTAAGGGAGTCAGCATACAAGGTGGGCAGACGCTCCTGTTCCCAGATGTAGCAGTCCAGAAAGGTTTGGTGTTCCTTAGCTTTTGCTTCATTTCTCCTTCCTTGGGCTGCACATGTTTAAGGACCATTTAAATGTTTTCTTGACTTCCTAACCCTAAAACATTTCTGAGAAGCCTGATACCACAGCTGGTGTAGCTCAGTATTGTTCAGGCAAGGCAGTGTGCTGCCCCAGCAGCAGTGGCTCCAGGGGCAGGCGCTGGGGGGCTGCTTCTTCTGCCAGTGCAGCGTGGGGCAGGGTGAAGCTGGTCTCACACCATCTGTGCTCAGCCCAGAAGGAAATAAACTTCTTAGGCTGTGCTTCTCCCAGTAGGTTCTGCAACTTCTGTTAGCCGGCAGTCTTAAATCCAGTGAGACCTGCGGTCTTGGCCCATTAGCTTGTGCATGTTCGTTACTACAAACAGCCTGGTTAGCTGGCGTTTCTTACTCCTCGGAACACGTGGGATGTATTCAGTACAGCAACTTGCTGTTATTAATGCACTCAGTCCCCATGCGTAAATGCGTGCTAATTCATGGCTGTCCTGCTTCCCTTTTGGGGAAATTATTCTGAAAATGGAATAACAAATAGAAACCTGTATCAGACGGTCCCCAAGCATGTGTGGGCATCCAGTCCAACGTGTTTGCAAACATAGATTGATTTCCCAACTCTTTATTCTTGTTATATTGGTCTCAAATAATTCATTTCCATAACACTACAGTTCTGCAGTTGCTCCTCGTATTCATGGTTCAGCAGTAAACAAAACATTCCCTATAGACTTGAAAATGGAGCGAACATACTCATTCTACAGCAAAGAGCAATGCAATTGTATTTCTTCCTAATTAACTATACCCCAGTAGAAGAATTCATGGAATAATAACATAGAAGGTAATTGGTCATTTTGCCTTCCTGTAGAGTTTGCTGTTTTTCAAAAACTACACGTTTATTTTGAGGCAGAAGCCTATCACACAGGTTGGGCTTCATTCCTTTTTACATTATGGAGGTTTTCTGGTGTAAAGAGTTAATGAACATTACAGATTTTCACACCTCAGTTTTGTCTTAAGACAACAGAAGGTGTAAATGACGTTTAAAAGCATTCTGTTGATCTTTGCCCCTATAACTGAATGTATAAATTATTAATCATTTATTAAACCTCTCTGTGTTATTTGTGAGTAGAGCAGACATATAAACAAGTGACCTCTTTATCCTTTTCTTGTTTGAGAAAGTAGCTTCTTTATTTATAGAGCTGGTGCTGGTAACAAAACACAAATTAACTTCTAATGGCTGGTTTTGTACTCCCTCAGATTTATTCGAAAACAGGGGCTGGATCGGCTTTTCCTGGAGTGCGATACGCACATGTGGCGCCTGGGGGACCGGAAGATCCCAGAGGGAATCGCCGTCGATGGAGGGTCGGACTGGTTTCTTCTCAACAGAAAGTTTGTGGAGTACGTGACTTTTTCCAACGATGATCTTGTAACAAAGATGAAGAGGTTTTATTCTTACACATTGCTGCCTGCTGAGGTATGTGAATTCAGAGCAATCCTTCTGTTTTCAAAACTGCAACTTTTGTGCTTGTCCCAGAGATCACAGAATCCTAGAATCATAATGGTTGGAAGAGCTCTCCAAGATCACGTGGTCCAACCATCCCCCTGCCACCGTCACCCACTAGGCCATGTCCCCAAGCACCACGTCCAACCTTTCCTTGAACACCCCCAGGGACAGTGACTCCACCACTTCCCTGGGCAACCCGTCCCAGTGCCTGACCGCTCTTTATGAAAGAAAATTTCTCCTAATTTCCAACCTAAACATCCCCTGGCGTAACTTGAGGCCATTCCCTCTGGTCCTATCACTGATTACCTGTGAGAAGAGGCCGACCCCCAGCTCCCCACACCTTCCTCTCAGGTAGTTGCAGAGAGCAATGAGGTCTGCCCTGAGCCTTCTCTTCACCAGACCAAACACCCCCAGTTCCCTCAGCCGCTCCTTACAGGACTTGTGTTCCAGGACCTTCTCCAGCTTCTGGACACGTTCCAAGGCCTCCATGTCCTCCTTGTAGTGAGGGGCCCAAAGCTGAACACAGCACTCGAGGTGCAGCCTGGCCAGAGCCGAGTACAGGGGGACAAGCACCTCACTGGTCCCTCTCAAGCCCCTCTTAAGCCCTAAGCCCCTCTTAAACTCAGCTGAGTAAAGGCTGCGCTTCACACTAAGGGCCGGGCCCTGACCCGTGTGTGGAAATCAGAGGATTTTGCCTGATTTCAGTGGGCTTGGAATCATCCTGCTGTTGGTGATGAAAATTTGACTCTCGTGATGAGTAAGACCTTTAGTGTTAGAACTACTTTTGCAGTAGTTCAGTCGATTTCTTTGTTTGTGGGGCATCTTTCCAACGAGTGGCTTTGTTTGATACTTTTAAGCCTATTAATCAATTACTGAACAACCAAAAATCCGGCTGCTATTTACTTGTGAATTGTTCCTCTGCAAAGCCTTTGAAGGTTATTAGACCTGGTGAATTGTCTTCATAAGTAGCTTTCCTCACTATTACCCATCCCTTTTATTTAAGAATAAGAATTCTACCAACAAAGGTTTATTGTTCTGTTCAAAACTCAGCTAGAAGGCATCATCACAAGCCATTTAGATCACTCAGGAATTGTTTGGCTACATGTGGTGCAGACAGGAGCACACACCAGGATGGGTTTTTGTCTGGCATGCAGCAGTTTGTCAGGGAGATGTGGTTTCTCCAAACAGAGCCTGGAGCCTTGCAGGCTGTGCTACACCTGCCCAGCAGGTACAGCGCTGCCCTGGCGTGTCAAGCTCTGCTCCCAGGCTACGTAGCATGCAGCCATCCCAATGAGACCCTGTGACTGCCTTTAAAATGACAGCTTTCATCCTCGCTAGCAGCCCCTGAACATTCTGAGGGATTGATGAGACCAATCTTGCAAATTTAGGCTTATTAGCTTGCAGTGGAGTGCAGCGATTGTCATCTTATGATAGGAGTTTATTATTCCACACACATGTTAAATAATCTTGCTTTAATCCCATTTCTGTTAAAAATCACCTTTTCTCTCAACTCCGATAACCTTTTCATCCATTATCTAGGAAAAATTTCTGTATCATTATGAAAGGACACAGGGCAATGGGTAATTGGGTAGGGTTTTTTTTTCTTCTTCCTCTCGCTTGAATGAGAATGGATGCCTTTATGGGTTTAACCACACAGTTCAAGCATAAAATCCGTATTCACTGAGCTGTCATTTAACATTAAAAAGGGTAGGGGGATTATTTGGGGGCCAGCCATGCTAGTGTTTTGCTGGTTATTTATAGATATTGCTATTACTGATTTTAAAGAGAAGTCACTGCTCCTAAAATTATCTCTTGCAGAGCTAAATTTGATCTTATTCCATAGCTTCTCTCTACAAGATTTTCTTTGCAAGATACATGACAAGCTTCTTAAAATCACCCTGCCTTCACTGACCTGTTAACCTGCTATATCAGTCCCCATTACTCATGATTTATGTAATAGCTGATACTATGGAGATATAATTAGGATAGCCCAATAGGAATTCCTTCGTGCCTTGAGTCAGCAAATAAAGACTTATGATTTCAGCTGTAATTGCAGGAGGCAGAATGTCCTTCTGATGCCTGGGGTGAACTGTGTATTTCAGTACAAGGCCATTCAACTAGCAGTGGTTTCAGAGTGCTGGAAGATGCATAGACCCACACAGGAGCTGAGACCATTTTACGTAGTTACCAGGGTGGTGGCTGTGGTTTGAGAATTGTCTTCAGAAACAACTTGAGATTTATCATCAATACATTGCTCAGGAAAATAGTCCTAAATTTGTTAGACCATTAGGACTAAGTTACAAAGAGAAAAAATGGGAGTTTCTAAGAACTGCTCTTACAGCTGAAATAAAAGTGAAGTAATTGCTAGCACTGATGCCTTTCCTGGAGCCCTTTGGATCCCGATGCCCAAAGCTGGTCATTTCAGAAGTATGATTATTCTGTGCTATGTTATTGTGGAATGGCCTCAACTGTATGTTATTACAGTTTGAGGGTGTCTGTGTGTAGTGTGCTGGGATTTTTCAGGCTCGATAGAATGTGTATGTGTGGAGTGCTCTTCGTACATGGCAAAATGGTAGAGCTCAGTAATTCTCGCATTCTGAGAGAAAGTAAGTCACCTGCATTAGCTTCAGGCCCATAGGAAAGAAAGTCCAAAGGCCTGAATGCACTGATCTGATCTGTTTTCTTGCAGTCCTTCTTTCACACTGTTCTGGAAAATAGCCCATACTGTGACTCCATGGTGGACAACAATCTGCGCATCACAAACTGGAATCGTAAGCTTGGCTGCAAGTGTCAGTACAAGCACATCGTTGACTGGTGTGGCTGTTCACCTAATGACTTCAAACCAGCAGACTTCCACAGATTCCAGGTAACTGAACTGTTCTCTTCTCTGGTACCCACAAAGTAGGTTTTCCACCTCTGCCAGGGTGTGGAGAGCAATCCAGCTACTTGGCTGCGGCAGGTTGTAGGAAGGGAAGCTTCCACCCCATTGAGCAAGGTGGAGAAAGAGTTGTGAGGATGCTCTCATCTTCACTTTAGGAGAATGACAAATCTGCTCTTCTGTATTTGAACCCTTGACTGCTGTGTGGCAAGGTCCCAAGTGGGGAGGCTCTTTGGACTGGTGGATCTGGCATTGGTGGGTCTGCTGTGCTAGAAAGGAGGGAAGTTTGACACACCTCACACTGCAGCGGTTTGGTTTGGTTTTTGAAGTTCCAGCTCAGGTGCTTTTGTGATTTCTTGAATGTCATGGCTTTCATTATGTAGAAGTGGTTTTTTTTGTCTTTGGAATAAGGCTTAAAAATGAGTGCCTGCTAGTCAACCAGGCTTGGCAGGACTGCCTCAAAAAGTTTAATCGGTTCCTTTGTGATACGATTTCCTCAAGACAGACATGAGAGCAAATCCTTGTGCTCAGGGGAGCACTGGCTCTCCAGACTGTATCTGGCCTGTGTATCCTCTGTTAAGAATGAATGACTGCTTGTTTCAAGGTCACCAGATCTGCAGTTCTGTCCTTACAGCTCCTTGAGGTTCCCTGCATAAAGCATATTTGTTCAGGCTTTGTGTGGGTTGGGGAATGTGTTACCCTACAGCACGAGAATGATGACTGCTTCAAAACAGAGACCATTTCTTTATTGTACTGTGCTGCTTACCAGACACGACTGAAGTCAGTGACACAGGCACTGACAAAAAGAGCAAATGAGATGTGATCTAAGAGGGGCTCTGCTGTCCCAGACTCTGATCCCAGGAAAATCTCCAGCACACAATAAATGGCAAGACTTAAAATGCTCCTGCAAGTCTGCAAAGGCTGACCTGCTCCGGGCTGGGAAAACAACCCACAACAACATTTCAGAAAACAATCGGGCAAACTGAGCAGCAAGGGAAAGATCAGCATTAGAACAGATGTAAAGGCAACTTCTGACACTTGCCCGATAAGAGAGCGCCTCAGATGAACGCACTGCACCAGAGGGCTTGCCAGCAGTTCCCACAGAGGCACAAAGCAAGCTGCAGAGGAGGAGATCAGAGAGCCCACAGTGTGTGCCGCCTCAGAGTAAAAATGAACATCCTCAAAAGAATTTTCAACCATCTCAGGCACTTTTGAACTCCTTGGCATCTCAGAACCCACTAGCAAGGCAAAACAAAGCACTTTGAAAAGCTGATGGGTTTTAAGTTGTGTGTAAACCAGTAGTGTACCTGCAATTGTGTCAAGTGCAGACCAAAAATCTCTATGGGATCGGTCAGAAGCTGAGAAGCCTCAGCCGCGGGTGGCCTCTCTCCCAGAATCCTGTTACCACCATAGCAACAAATCCATACAGGCAAAATGCTGCTCTGCCTCTTCTGAGCCCCGTGCTCACAGGATGCTTTGCTGCCTGCCTGCCTAATGACATGTTCCAGTGCCGCAGGGTCTCCAGGCTGACACAGAGAGAGCCTTCCCCATCCCTTCTGCATGTGGAGAGCCTTCCAGAGCAAGGCAGCGGGAGGTGGCTCCTGGCACAATGTGGTTAGCACCTGCAGAGAAAAAGTGATGTTGTCTTCTGCCATGACAGTTATCTTAAATTTCTTGCACAGATTTTTTTTTTTCAAAATTATACTGGTTCCTGCTAACCGGGTATTTGGGAATAATAGAGCTGCTGTCTCACAGTCTTGATATCCAGACTTTTGTGTTGCTTCCCTAGAAGCTAGCCATCAGACCCGGCTGAGGCAGGTGCAGAGGAGGGCTGGAGAAGGCTCTTGAATTAGGGTAGTGTCTGGCTTAGAGAATTAGTTCTGAGGAGAGAAACAAGGCATTCATGCACTAAGATAAATAAAATGAGCATTGCTTCAAGTGACTTTTTTCTGCAAATACGCAAAAATGGACATCAGGGAAAGAACCCAAGCTGTGCGGTAATGATGGTATCTCTGTGGGCTATGAGGATAACTGCTTTTGAAACCAGACGTGAAAGGAATTTGTGTCTGTGTCACTAGTCAGGTGAAAGCACCATATTTCGTCTTGAGTTACAGCAGCCATTTTTATTGTATTCACACCAATAAACAAAGCAAGACCAGACCGTGGGCTAAGAACTGGCACACAGTAATCCACACTGTTTAAATGTTAGCATTCTCTGTGGCATATTTTTGACCCATGCCAACTAACAATGCCCGAGCATGGCTCAGGAGAAAGGGCCAGGGGTTGTTCCCTACAGCCAGCGCAGGTAAATGAGGCCCCTCTGTCCATAGGGAACAGTCCAAGCTGTATGGATGCAAGCTGCATCACACCACTTGTCCTCAAGAGCAGAGGATGAGCCCTGCCCTGTTTTATTCACCAGCATTAGCTCTGTCTAAATAACCTCCTACAGCTTTGTTTTCACTGAGACATGTTCGCACATTGCATTAGCTATTCTGCTGTAAATAGTCTCTTCCCTGTGAGAGTATGTGCCTGCAGAGTAGTTTGTAAAGTGATTGAGGAATTGTGACTGAGTTTTAAAAGTTCACCTTACCTTAATGCAAGTTGACTTCCAGGGTTATCCTAGCCATTATTTCAAAACAACTGACCCACTTGAACCATTTAATTGGATGACGCAAATGATGGAGTTGTGTGTTATTTGTTCTGTCTGTCCTCAAACAGAAGGGATAAAATGCATCATAAGAGATGGATATGAAAAATGTTGAATTTCTGATGTTTTAAATGGCTACTTGTCACACTCAATTTGTTTTTCTTTCAAAAATGTTTTTCAAACCAATAAACAATGTACAGTGCTCTAAAATCCCATGTCCAAGTAACAAAGGATCCTTTTCTATCAGAAGAGTAACAGTGCAACCCATGATTTTCCTTAAACTGCCCATTTTATTTAACACGATTTTTACCATATCCTACATATTAGCAACAGCCATAACATCTAATTTGCCTTCATTTTCATGTCCTAAAATGATTTAGCATTTTCCCCTCATTTGAATGCAGTACTGCCTGAAAAATCAGGAAGATAAGGTTGTCTGCACAATATATCGAGGAGAGCTACAGAGACTGCTGTAATCACCCCGTTCAGTTGGGGTTTCACATAACAGCAGTATGTTCTCTCAAAACCTCAGCATCATCTCCCCTAAGCTTCACTGATGGAGAACTTCCCAGTAAGGGCACCTGAAGCCTACTGGCTGGTATGGAGACCTCTGCTGGGCTTCTCTGTTGGTCTGATCTGATTCAGCATCCTTGGTGGGCATTGTGAGCCTTATTCCTGTTTGCAAAGGAATTTATTCTGAAAGGGTGACGCTTAGCCCAGGGCAGAGCATTCATGTGGGGCCGGCCTACATGGAGGCGTCGGGCTGGCTGCATGCAGGTTGGCCTCACGTCATGGCCGCCTGTTCTCCGCAGGAGAGGCTTGCAGGGAGGGCAGGGCTCTGCATTTCTGCAGCAGAGCAGAACCATTTTCACCGAGGAATTGCATAGTTTGTATCTGAATCTCACCACGGTCACTGTTTAAGTCACCTTTGGCTGTGGGAAAGTTCTCTTCATGCCCTCAGCTCCAACCGATTGCTTAGGACAGTGTCGTGACTGAAAATGGGAGCTCACTCTGGTGTCTTTTCCTTTTGTATCCCCACAGCAGACTGCCAGGCCGACTTTCTTTGCCCGCAAATTTGAAGCTGTGGTCAATCAGGAGATAATTGGCCAGCTGGACTACTACCTGTACGGCAACTACCCGTCTGGCACCCCCGGCCTCCGGTCATACTGGGAGAACGTGTACGACGAGCCCGATGGCGTGCACACCCTCAGCGACGTCGCGCTCACCATGTACCATGCGTTCTCCCGCCTGGGCCTGCGGAGAGCAGAGACTTCATTTCACACTGCTGGAGACAACAGCTGCCGGTTAGTTTGGGTCGTTCTGTCTTTTTTCTGGGTGTTTCTGAGGAGGCAGGCCGGACTGCAGGATGCTGGAGGAGGTTCATCCACTTGGATGTCCTGGCTCAGAGCACAACAAACAGGGCCAGGCAGCTGCAAGAGTAAAGCGCTTATTTCCAGGAGTATTTATGCCTGTAATAAACTGTTGGTTAGTCAGGGCTGACATTATGTGACCTGTTTTCTGCACTTTTAAGGAGCTCCTTTGCAGCCTGATGAAGACTGACAGAATCCAGTTGGGCGCTGCTGCCCCCACTGCTGCGTTTTCTTTATTAATTTCAGTGAGTGTATTATACCCACAGCTCCTAAACCCTCCGTGTGATTGCAGCAGAGGTCATGTTCACCTCTATTATGCTTACAAAAAGCACAGGACAGGATTTCAGAATTAATCTAAACCAGGCTGGTTAATGGCCCTTGCTTGTTTGCTCCCCTGGGTGCACAGAGAACTACTTGCTCGAGCTGGGTTTGCTGCTTGCTTCCTGCAGCTGTCTGTGCCAAAAATCTTGCAACAGGTGGGATCCATTAACATCAAATAAATAAAGTGTATCTATATATAAATATATACATATATATAGCAAATAAAGGCCCTTACTGGAGAAAAAAAAAAAAAACTTATGTGAAAAATGAATTTAAAATACGTAAGTCTAGCAAATAAGAGTTCAGTGTAAAACGGTTTTGAAGGAAGAATTCCTGGTTTTAGACTTCAACAGAAAAGACTCACCTCATGGTGGATGCTTGCTGCCTGCAGACACATCTGAAGCTGTTTAGATTCAAAGCTGAGAGGGTTCTTCTTTTAAAGTCTTACATTACAGTCTCTTAATTCCTTCTTCAGAGTGTATTTTTGGGACCCTGCTTTTTGTAATCTTAATGGAAAACACATACAGCCTAAGTCAGCAAGCATGGAAGAGAGTCCTTGTGTTTTGACAGATAGAGTTGGCCTCTCGTGTTCTTTAAGGAACTGAATGCGCCGTGACCTTCTTACCTAGTCATGGAAGTGCTGAGCAATGTCCTATTTAGAAAGATGTGGCACTAAGTGGTCCAGATTCCTATTACAGCCTTGCCAGTAAAGGTTACCAGTGCAAAGCAATAAATGATCAATAACAATTAGATATAAATAATCACTAGTAGCCTGACTTCCTTACATGAAATAAAGGCAGACCAAAAGAAGTCCTGGGGTCATTTGTCCTGCAGAGTGAAGCCAGCAGCGAGGATGAGAGCTATGTGTAACCAGTACTGAAATAATTTAACAATTACTTCTGTGCTTATTCCTTTTGGTGGTGTTCCGATGATGATTTATATCAATAATGAGTTTCATTTCTGGGGAGCTTTTCACTGCACAGGAACTCAAGGTGCTTTTCAAGCTTGCTCAGATTATATATAGGGAAGTCGCATCATCCCCCACTGAATGCAGCTGTCTTCAGGATAAAGCAAAGCTCCTTTACAGTGGGCTGCAGCCTCACAAAACTGCAAGGAACAACTGCAAGCAGTGATAGGTAGCGGAGGCTTCATTTTCATACCTACCTAAGCCCCCTCAAAGCATCAGTGTCCAGTTTAAATCACAGAAAAATGGGTAGCCCTCAGGTTTACGATTCACATCTTTTCTCTCTGGATACTCTGTTGTCTTTCCACGTGTGCATATATGCACTTACTCCTGCCCTCCCGTAATTTTGCATGTCTCTAAAGCAGTAACAGCAGGAATATATTTGGGCTGAGCACCTTGACAATATTCCCTGTGCCGTTAGGGCCCGCAGCAGCAGGAAGTTAGCTGATACTGCAGTCACAACCCCAGCTCATTTCACACTGCTGCAGGCACTGCGAGGAAAGCCTCGACCGCTTCACATCACATTTGGAGTCAATCCCATGCTGCCTCCCACAGCTGCCCAGGAGACTTCTGTAAGAGAAGCTGCCTTGCACACTTTTCTAACAAGGGTTAGCTCACAGCGTCAAAAAGATGTGCCCCCTGCAGACTGCTCTGGTACCAAATTAGATTGCATATCAGCATCTTCAGTGGAAGCAATGCTAATGTGCGATTGAGATTTAATTTATTTCTCTCCACATCTCTAGATGTTTTTACTCACTGCTGCCAAGAGACAATTTACTCAGACTATTTCAAGAATATTGTAAATATTTGCTGCTGCGCATATATAAAACAGGAGGCCTTAGTGCTCTGCACAGAAGTCAGATTGTTGCTGATATTGGCTGCATAGCTTTGCTGTGCTCTTCCTCGGTCCTTCAGTGCTGCCCCGTTCGTACCCCGTCTTGTTATCTGTATTTCTTAGGCTCTAGAGACTTCCTTCTGGGTGTTGCTGGTGTCTGGTAATGGGAAGTCATTCTTGGTTAGCTCTCTTCCTGCTAGTTTCTTGGGCTATAATAACTCGCATAAGGGGTCAGTCTTAGCTGACTTGACTGGGAAGGTTTGATACTGGTTGGTTCTAAATGTGTTGGAAGCACACCTGATTGACAATTAACATCAGGGCTGTGAGTAGCAAATTACTCGATTTCAGAGCCATGAACATATTTTAAATTGTTCTTTCATCCATATGTGCACACATACATCATCGCAATTCTTTCTAAGATTACAGCAGACAATTGACCACAAGTTTTAATTATTTGAATCAATGACTACATGGTCTCTGAAATCCAAACCATAAGAGAAGGCTCCCAAGTATTCCAATTAGAGGTTTTTCCTTTTTGTTTGACCTTTTTTCTCCTGTTTCTTTTTAATTATGAGAAAGTTAAAAAATAAAAAAAATGGCAATTTCCATCTCAAATCTTTAAGGAACATGAAGTCCATTCCCTAAAATACGGGGACTGGATCCTAGTGTCCACCACTGCTGTGCAACCCTGCAGAGCGCTGTCCCTGGGGCATGAGCTGGAGACCAGATTTATTTGCACAGCACGGTGTGGGGCATCAGCTCGCCCTCGCCCAGCCTCGCAGCACCCTCTGCTGTCCCCAGCCTGCTGCTGTCCCATCATCAGGTACCACTGGGGACTAACCCTGGTGAGGGCAGAAAAAAAGAACGCTGATTCAGAGCAATAAATACATTTCATGAACATCATTTATCCTTGTAAACAACCTATTAATTTATATCTATGGGTGACACTTTTTACCCACTTTTTTACCCAGTTAATAAGGGAGAGGGGTTTTCTGGCATGTGGAGGTATCTCCTAAGGAGCTTAAAGCTCTGGGTAGCTTCTGAATGAGTTTATATTCTTAGTAACTTCTATGTTTTAGGGTAATCAGAACAGCCTAAGAATATTTGATAATGAGTCATGAACACATTTGAAATCTCTTAATGTACAGTGGTGAATTTTCTAGTTAAAATGAATGCTTCTTAAGCCATTATCTCCAAGTAAGTGGAGATTTCATGTCTCTCATGTGTAACCAATGGGTGTGTGCATGTGCTGTTTTACAGATACTATCCCATGGGCCACCCAGTTTCTGTCCACCTTTACTTCCTTGCTGACCGTTTCCAAGGTTTCCTAATTAAACACCATGCCACCAACCTGGCTGTCAGCAAACTAGAGACTTTGGAAACATGGGTAATGCCAAAGAAAGTCTTCAAGATCGCAAGTCCACCCAGCGATTTTGGAAGGTTACAGTTCTCAGAGGTGAGTATTCATAGCCACCCAAACGATTGCATGCTAGCTCAGCAGCCTTTGGAAATCATATTTCCATGTAATTTTTAGCTCAGAGTGGCTCTGCAGTGTAATGCACAGCTTCTTTTTTAAAGGCAATACTGTGGTGAACCCTCACTTCTTACGTTACCCTGAATATTCTCATTCATTGCTGACAAACTGAAGGTGTTTACTGTTGTAAAACGGGCTCAGAAACTTAAAAGTTTTGTGATTGTGATTGTTACGACTGCTGTGAAAGGTACGTGGGAGCTGAAAAATGTGATGTTTCTGCAGCTCCAGATGTGAACAGGGATGTGGTAAGCATTCCTCTCAAGAATATGCTGGGGGAAAAAAAAAAATGTACATAAAGCTAGTGATAGGCAGCAGTGCCACATATGAGTATAATATTGATACTGTAACATGGAAGAGAAAATTATCACAGCAGTGGATGAGATTTCCCACAAATCCTGTTATTTCTTGTAGGGAGTTGTCTCCGCATCTGACGTGCACTGTAAAAAGTGTACCCTAAAATACGTCAGGAAAGTTGACCACTAATAGGACCTGACATCTGTGTTCTGTTTTAAAGATACAACTGTCTGAGCAGTTAATTTCGTGATTTTTCTTGTTAAGCCACAAATTTCAATTAAGGCACAAAATTGATTGAACAAATGCGTTCCAGTCATTATGGCCAAGTCCATAAATTACCGTCTTCTTGGGCAATTAAGAAATGCCTAGGTAGGATTCAGTGTTTTGGTGTGCATGGCAAATCCATGACATTAATGTGCCATTAAAGAGATGGATGGAAGGTGTGTTTCGTTTATCAGTGTGTCTGATGGTAGACTTGCCATTTCATGCAGTGATAAATGATCATACAGGCTTTAATTCTTGTGATTTGTAGGAGTACTTCTGCTGTTTATTTGATACTTTTAATCTCGCCTTCAGCCTGATGCCTGCTCTGAGTCTTTCTTTCGAAAGCAACTGGGCTGGCAGCAGGAAGAGTTTTTTCTAATTGCATGATCAAACCAAATACATTATCTCAGTATTTTAGAACTCGAATAAAAGTATTTAGAAAGATTACATCTGACTTTGTTTCAGGTGTAGGGAGGAAGCAATCACGGGATCAGAATTTACTCACTGGCCACTTGCCCGGTTCCCCCTTTTCCCAGGGTATTAGAACCAAACCTTTTTTCCCCAAACGAGCCCTGCAGCAGCCACGAGCCTGGCCCACAGATGACCTGGAGCAGCAGTGCCCAGCATCAGTCTCCCCTGATGAAGCAGCAGCAGCATGTTGGTTGCTTTGCTTGCTGCTGTGCTGTGCTCACAGCTCTGCCGAGCATGGTGTCTTGCAGGGAGGATGCCCAAATCCCACCAGGCTAATGAGCCGGTCCTCATGGCCTCATGGACCACGGCTGGTCTGCAGACAGCCCTGTGTGGTCTGCTGCTGCAGCGACGCTGTGTGAGTGCAAAGCATGGGGAGGATTTAATCACCTCTCAGCTTTTTTCAGGCTGAGGAAATGTTTTCTTCCATTTAAAATCTGTGAAAACAGTTTTGGTGACTGCTTACTTGTTTTCATTATTTTTTCTCGCCTAAACTCATGAATGGTCCCCTCCTTTCATAGATGATTCAGATTTTAAAAGACCAGGAGGTGCAAAGTCAATCATTTAATTTTTTCTTAATTGTTTATTTTACTTTCTCCCTTCCCTTGGCCTGCAGTCATCTCTGCCTCTGAGCCAAATTATTCTCTCAGTTACTCTGGTATAAATCCAGCATTAACCTCTTCAGCTTCAGTATGGCTGGAAAGCCTCTCTGCTGCTGCTGCTAATTAAAATGCCACTTCCTTGTCAAAGTCCAGCAAGTGTAAAGCAAATTTAGCTGTTCGGCTAAGATGAGGGCACCAATGTTTAGCAGGTTAAACACCAGAAAAGAATCTTAGGATTTGAGCTTATTGAGACATGAAACTGCTGTGTTTTTTTTTCAACAAATTTTATCCTATAATCTTGCAGAAATTTAAAATGGAATGGAGGTGTTTGGGCTGGGAGCCGTTTCCCTCTCCCAGTTTACACCAGTGAGACCAACCAGGAAAAGCACAAATACACTGAACGTGCTCCTGGGTGTATTTGTGATGCTGAGACACAACCACAATGGCAGCAGAGATGATAGGGTCTCTCCGGGCAGGAGTCAGCCCTTCCTGCACTCTGCTCCTTGGCTTTGCTTCTCACATTTACCATCTTGGCCAGGGTTTTTCACCATACGTCCCATAAAGGTCACCTCAAAAAATTAGCTGGCTGGGCTGCCTAACAGGCCACTGGGGTTAATAACTGTTTGAACTGCACAAGGCTTCTGCACTCATTCTTGGGCTGAGAAAATAAAATGACATTACAGGAAATCCAAGAGAGAAGATTTCCAATCATTTTCTCCTTTTCTTTTAGAAGTTCCCACATCTCCTAACGTTGGCTTGCACATAATGCTCACACTATGTATCCTGTTAGTCTGGATCCATGATAACTGCTACATGGAAAACAGAAGATTGATTCGCTGTGGAGCACTAGTCTCAGCTCAGAGTGTATCAGTGGAACACTAAGTTCATTTCTGGGCTTGTTAAGACTTGTGATTCATCACAGAGAATAAAATAAACTAGGTGGCAGGCAATTAGTGTGCATTGTGTGAACCTAATGGTCCTGTTTGTGGTGAGCAATGAGACACAAACCCATAATCAAGGCATAATTTATCTTGGGAAAATTTTATCTTGGGACTGAACAGAGATAGAAACAGGAGTTTTAAGCCAGTGAGCGAGTTCCAGCTTTCCAAGCATACCCCGTGCTCAGTGCCTGCTCTTGAAGCCCAAAATAATGGTGATTAAAATAATGATGTGGAAAATGTCGGCTTCTCTGCCACATCCCTTCGTATTTTAACAGTTGTTCATTACTGCTCAATTCCAGCCCGTACTTTGTGCATTCCATTTGAAAGTGAAAGCCTACTTAAAATGTTTTAGGGGGCTATGAAAAATATTATAGGACTGTAGTATCTTTTGGCCTGTAAAATCAAACAATTCAGTACCAGGGACTCGACTGTGTAAAGTTCAAGAGAAGAGGTATAAACCTCTGAATAGTGCGTTAAGTAAAATTCATTTTAAAATACTGTGCTTCTAAAACCAGCTTGTCCTGCAAGCTGCGCAGCATGAGAAAATAACTGGTAATAAACGGCAGGCCCTGTAAATAGATGGTGAAGCTCCCTGCCTTTCCTTCCTCTAGTGTCCTGTGGCCCTCCGTGAGATGGCAGGGGTGCTCCTGCCACATCCTTCAACTTTTTCTTTTGGGGTTGCAGCTGAACAGACCTGTTTGAAATCAGTAGCAGCCACTGAGGATGTGGACTCCCTGCCCCAGCTCCCTTCTTGGGACTAACACTGCTGTTTGATGCTGGTGAGGATAGATCTGCATGGAGTTTCTTCTCACAGAAGGCAGGCGTCTCTCTGCTGGTGGAAAATCATTCTCAAAGACGAAGGCTGGCAGTACTTCCTAAAAGTTGTTCTAGCTTGAATTTCTTCAATGTCTCTAGAAAATCTCGAGATAGCAGGAGTTGAATAACATTATTCCCTTTCTCTTGAGGTTTGTTATCAGCCTTGCTTTAGAGGGGCTGCAGTATTCATAGATGAGACACAATCTTCTGCTTAGCTAGGCCTGATGCCATTTATTGCTTTGAACATTACTGGGATTGGTAAGGAGGCCTTTAGCATGTTTAATTCTGGAGGATGAAGTCATCTTTCTGAAAGGTAAGAAATACAGGGTATATTTCAGTAATAAATACTGGGTGCGGCACAAAGAGCTGTTCCTTACAGGGTTTTGTTTTCCCCAAGAGGGTGCGCATTTGTTGCACGTGTTGTGGCTTTATCATCTCCAGGTCTCCTGAGCTCCAGTAGGTGTGATACGGCCACACTCAGTGAGGGTCAGTGGAGTAGGTAATAAGATCTGGTCAGGAAATTTCCTTTCTGAGCTTATTTCCATAAGCTCAGTCAGTCTTGTCAGGAGAGTTCGCACTGACAGCTCCTCACGGCAGTCGATGCTTGGGTCTGATAACTGGGCTATGCTGTCTAGTTGGATTAGCTGGCGTGCTAGGTGAAACACCTCTGAAATACCAGCCATTCTGCCGTGCTGATTGCAGAGTAGCAGAAGGGTCATTTTGTCTCTTACTCTGCAGTGTCATAGTCCTATAGGAGCAATTCATATGATGACAGATGGATTTGGGATGTTAGGTTTTTATTCCGCTGGCCTTGTGGCTTTCTGCTAGTAGTCCTCCTGTAATTTGTCTGCCAACCACAGTGATTGGTCTAAAAGGGACTGGGAACTGGACAGCTTCCCGTGTAGAGATCAGTGGTAGCTGACATCAGGTAAGTGTTATGTTTTCCAGGTCTGGGGGATTTGGGCATTATGTTGGGACCAGTTATTCTCAACAATTAAGGTGAAATCTAGCAGAAAGACCTTTGAAGCAAATCAGCCACAATTGTTTGTCATGCTTCAAGGAAAGCAGAGTCCAGGGTCTCCCCATGCCCCACAGGAGGTGAAGATTAGGGACAAGGGCAGTGCAGCACTGGGGACATCTTTAATATCCTCATATGCTGAAAGAGAGGATCCTGTCTTTCTGTGCCCAGTACTCCAGAGATCACTTAAGAGACTCCAGTGGTTTCTGTGTAGGGAATTAGTCAACTCATAGGTCATCTGTGCTGATTGGAAATTAAGGCCAAAGAACACCCGAAGGGCTATGAGAAATTTTGGTACCAGGCTGCTGAAGACATCGGTATGATTCTCCAAGGAACGACATCGGATGTCTGCTTTCCAAAAGGAGGCAAGGGGTTCTGCTCTTTCCTTTAAATGGGGTCACTCAAATCTTTTTTGATACTGATTACTTTTGATTTGAGGTCACAGGATTGGGACCTCATGGGACAAGGAAGATGATGGGTACTTTGTCCCAAAGCAATAGGCAACCTTCAGTCCTGTGGTCCGCTCTGTTTTCTTTTGAAGAATTTATGGAACTGGTCTGTTAACATTCAACCTCATAAGCACATGCTAGATACAGTGCTAAAATAGTAAAAAAAAAAAAATAAAAATCTTTCAGTTGGCCTAAGAAGGCCCATTTACTATGTTTTTGTGCTATCTGTTTACAGATGTGTTTTTGCAGTAGTGTACAAGTGTTTAATGGCAACAGCTTGTAAATTTGTATCATCACATGGGTTATGGGTGAACCATTAAAATTCATATAAAGAACATTGAAATATGAAAGCTGCTAGGAAAAGGAAAGGTCTATTAAATATTTACACTAGATTGTGAATCAGCTGCTTTACTGTTAGTTAGAGAATAAATAAAAAACAACATCACTGTTATGACAGTAAGGAAAGAGTTTTACCAGAAATAACCTCCCGCATCAGGGAGGAAGGAGGTGCAAGGAAGCAGCATCTCATGTATATGTTGTAGCAAAGGACCCGATGTGACTCGTCCTAAGGCAGCAAATGCTCTTCCTTGCTCTTAGCAGTAGCTGGGTAGCTGCCTCTAACGTGTATTATACGTGTTGCTGACCCAGCAGATGAGGGTCATGTGCATTGCTATGCACAGTCTGTGTCCAGTCACTAGGCTTGGTTCTTCATGGACTGCTTCCATGTGAGGAGAGCTGCTGTAACTGGTGACGCCACTCTTACCATGGAAAAACATCTGTATCAATCAGAAGTCGGCAAATGGACAAAAAAAACAAAAAGCCTCAATTTCAAGTTTACCTCACATTTGTATCCCTTGTGAATGTCATTTGAGAAATATGATTTGTGTATCCGGAGAGCCCTCGTGTGACACAAGGGTCTCAGATGCTTGCAGAGATGATGTCAGCAGCAATGTGGTCTCTGATTTCAGATCGGCACCGAGTGGGACGCCAAGGAGAGGCTTTTCCGCAACTTTGGAGGACTCCTTGGGCCAACAGATGAGCCAGTTGGCATGCAGAAATGGGGGAAAGGCCCCAACGTCACCGTTACTGTCATTTGGGTGGATCCAGTCAATGTAATAGCAGCAACGTATGATATTCTTATTGAATCCAGTGCCGAATATACTCACTACAAACCACCTTTGAATTTGCCTCTGCGACCTGGTGTCTGGACAATAAAAATTCTGCACCACTGGGTACAGGTAGCTGAAACCAAATTCCTCGTCACTCCTCTCACCTTCTCAAATCGGCAGCCTATCAAACAAGGTAAGTTTTATTATTTGGTAGAGGAATAATACAGTTATTGTGTCCGTATTCACTGTAAATGCTGTTGGTAAAAATGAAGTAGCACTGCATTGGAAACAGGGAAAATAAGGGAATATTATAAATAGTAAATCAGAAGAATTTATTGCACCAAGACAGGCGAAAGTGTCTGTATCCAGTCTGTAAAGCACAGCCACTTTGAACAAAAAGCTATTTATATCTGTAAAATACGCACAGTTCAAAATGCAGAGAAGTTCAGACTCTCAGTAATCATAAAAGCCATCACTTAGAAATAGGAAGAAAAATGGACCTTTCTCTGAAGCTTTGCATTTGCATTTGCTCATAAAGAGTTACAGATGTTTCAACTGCTATCTTGACAAAGTCTGTGTGTTTAATGATAAACAACTTTAATATATGAAATCCTGGATTAGTCAAAATTACCCTCGGCCGGAGCTACCTGACAGGTTGTCAAGTCCAGGCACTCACTTTTGCCTGATACCTGCCAAAAACTGCTGTGTACATGCCAAACACTTGTGTTACAGAAATACCTATAAATGCAGCAGTCCTGGTAGGTGCAGTATCAGACCCAGGCTTCATTTTTTGAAAGAAAATGTTTTCTTCCCTGCAGCAGCAGCACTGAGCCATCCTTGGGCTGCCAGCATATGCAGACCGCCAGCCCCTGCGTCATTTGATTGCCTGGCTCTTCAGCCAGTACCAAGCACCTTGGGCTGTGAGAAGAGAGAACATTTTGTAGCCACACCTGTTTTCTTATTCACTAAGATCAAAACAAGTTTGTTGCTAGGAATATCTTTACCCTTCTGCTTAACATGCTCAAGTGCTTCCATCTGTCTAATATTAATATTCATAACTTTAGACATCTTAAAGTTGCTAGATACATGAATGATCCTATTAAGTTTTCAGAAGGTCTTCTTCCTGACAAGGCAGCAAATAAACTGAGTCAGGCATTTACCTTCCAGCATAACGTGCTGCTTCTGTAATGCAAACACCACCAGACAACTGCTGAGAGCTAATGCAGCCCTTATCTTGCTCAACAGGAGTCTGATTCTACACATTTCTCACCAGAACAGCTAACTTACTGATTTCTTCTTCTAACATTTGGTGGCATCATTTCTTAAGCAGAAACTAAACCACAGACAACCTGCTGCTGTTATTAGGTAATAGACAGTGATACATTTTGAAGGAACACCATGTGTAGGAGAAATAAGTTTTTTAAGTTTGAGGCAACCTACTTCTAAGCACAGCTGTTACTGACTTGTCTCCCGTAAATAATGAATTCCATGTTCCTTGTTAATTTAACAGTTAAGGCATAAATTGAATTGAATATGTGGCACACAGCCAGCAACCTTGCTGCTTTCTGATACAATGGGAGAATGCAGTGGAAAGTTGAGTGTGTCTCAGACTTCAACTGGGAGTCCACACTTAATGGTGTAAAGCGAAAAGTGTCTTTGGTCCAAACTCTTGACTCTCAGATAATTCCACTGATACTATGGAGCCACTCCATATTGCCACATATAACAAAGAAAAAGTTGGCACATCGGTTGACCAGGAGAAGATCTGGCTCATATTTGTTGTTAAAGAGCCCTATTCATTCACATGGCAATAAGAATCTGCTGTAGGAATGAAATACAGAGCTTGGGAACAATATTATCTAGGGAAAAACCCTCAGCAGTGATTTGCTACTGGTGTTGGGATGCGTAATCTCCATGTGTCTGAGGTATGGAGGTAAAGGAGAAAATGAATTACAGGGCAGATAGTGACACTCCCCTCCTGTTAGAATTATATTTACAATGCAAATTTTTGGGTGTTTTGTTTGTTTGTTTTAAGGCTTTCTGTCTGAGTGACACCACTGTGCTCTGTGCTGGCAATTGTCATTTAGCTTTGATTTCCAGCTTTTGTCAGTTTGTCACCACTTTATTACTTAAATAGATTTTTCTCTGCCAAATAAAGGCATTGTGAGAGTATGACAGAAGAATTAGAACTTCTAAAAGAATAATTTCTGTTACTGTTGTAGACAATGTGAAAGCTGACGAAATCTCCTAAAATGAAGGAATAGTATTATTGTCTTGTCCTAACACTGAAAATAAAACACACATCAGACTTAGCTGGGAGCTGTCAGCAGAAGAGAGGAGTATGCTTTAGTAGGGCTTGGTTTAGCATGTTGTTCTCCCCAACATCTTCTTTCACCCCCAAATAATAATAATAATTAAAAAAAGCTGTATAGCTCTTGTTAGAAAGGTCTCCCTTATAGGTAACTTGTTACTCCGGCAGCTTTTTTCATACCACTTTGCTTTATTTGTTTCACCATGATTAGGCCCAGTCTGCCTCATATACACCAGGCATAGAAACTGGAGTCCACGTAGTTACATACATAAAAATTTGCCTGTGTTTTGTGCATAATGTGTCATTCTAAAAAATGTTTGCACAGATCTGACAGCTGCCACTAAACTCTTGCATCTGGAGAGCAAGAACATGACAACTATCACTGTATTTGCTAAACCACTGCATATCTACACGATTTCAGCACAGAGCACAAGGTAAAGTTGCTCGTAATTTCTCAGCATCATGAAGGGAGCAACTTTCTCCTCTGTTAAGTAAACTGAAACGTGTTCATTCCTGTATCATGACTCTTAAAATTCATGATTACAGTTCAAAAAAAAAAAATTAATTCTGGGACAGCTACCAGCAAAGACACTTCATTTAACAGTTAATAAAAACAGCATATGCAGCTAGTTTACTCATTTTCTATTCCCATTTATTTATTAATTTTGGCCTAGAGTCTGTGCATGCAAGTAAAACCAAGGAGGGAAATCAGGGACATTTTTTTTTCTGTGATATTATGTCCAGATGTGCATAACTGACAGAATGTGAATTGTTTAAAAACAGGGACTCGTTGCCCTTTACAAAAGCTATATCTATAAAAGAGAGATCAGTTCTTATATGGTGTTTTTGAGCACACTTGGAGGTTTGGGATGTCTCCACAGTAAGCGAGTCTCCCAAAGCTATTTCAGTGGGAGGTTTGGAGTCCAATATTATCTATTCTTTCTTGCTCCTCTTTCTCTACCAGGCATCCAAACCTGGGCCTGTTTCTCTGAGTTCTGTCAGGAATCAGTTTTGCCTTTCAGCATATCCTTCTGGCTCAAGAGTGCCTTCAAGTGTTTGCTTGGTTGGGGATAATGGAGAAAGAAGGGAAAAAAGAGGGGGTGGAGCACATGAACTATGTGAATTTGCCAGGTAACTCATTTGGAGAAATCAGGTTCAGCTCCATTTGGTCCACCACTGTCTCCTTCCTCCTACGTCCCTCACAGCCAGATTCTCTTTTCTTCTTCTAACTGGCGATTTCGGGGTTTCTCACTGTATGGCTGAGTGTGTTAAAGCCAAGAACCCCGTGCTCACTGTAAGGACATGGGGGAGCTGCCAAGGACCATCAGGGTGCCCCAGGACTGCATCGTGCCAAGACAGAAAGGGAGTGTAACGTGGAGGAGACAGAACAGGGAGAAGATGACTAGAAGATCAGTAGCAGTGACTATACACTGGAACGGGGCTTTCTCACTGCTTTCAGCAGCATGAGTTGAAGAGCAGTTCAGAGGCTCAATGTCCAGGTCCCCTGCACAGGGACTGGAGAGGCAGAATCGAACAACAGGCATAATCCAGGCTGTTTAGCCAGCAGTTCTCAGACTCACCCGAGCTACCAAGTATATTTCAGTTCCCATGAAAACACAGCAAATTCAGCCAGCAGTTCTCAGACTCACCCGAGCTACCAAGTATATTTCAGTTCCCATGAAAACACAGCAAATTCAGTAGAGGCTGGATCTGCATCTCTATCATCCCCCTTTCCCACCCATTGGTGCTGTGCAAAGCCTGTGCAAAGCGCTCTTGCCGGGTGTGATCACACACAGCTCCTAGGAGCACGGAGAGGTGCAGGGAAAAAGCCAAAGCAATTTCATTTTCACATTTGAGTTTATATTCATGGCAAAGTTTCCACGGTGATCTCCCAGCTGGAGTGATGCTAATGAGTTGTCACGCATTTACTGTATAGTACCTGTTTCATTAAACCCAAATAGGTTACTGTGAGCCAGTGGGCAGATTCACTTCTGGGGCAGATAAAGCCCCAAACCTCAAGCCAATACCAAATGCTGGATTGAAAATAAATAATTAAATGAATAAAAACTTCTTCCTTCAAGTAAAGAGGGCAGGGACAGAGAGCATCCGTTTCTTTCTCCTTCAGAGAGACCTTTCATGTTTGGTTCCTACCATGTTCACGTGCCCCTGATGTGGGGCTTCTGCTCCCTGCTGCCCCACCACAGGGCAAGGAGCCCCAAACCCCAGCTCCTGGTCCAGTGCCCTCCAGCTACAGGTTCCTCTTTCAAAGGCTTGACGGCATTAGCAGACATCCTGTGATGCACACACATCTCAAAAGCCTTTTAACCTAATCCATATTTATGGATCATCTTAATTAAGTATATACTGGGAAACCTTTGTTTTGCCGTTGGTTATTTGCAGTGGCTCAATCAATTCTAATTGCATCTATACAGATTATAAAGTGGGTGGCAACTTGTGTCAGAACTGCTGTGATTTCTTTAAATTAACCAGCTGTAACATGACATGTTCTTGATAAATGTAGTAATAGCAGCAGGCAGGCACGTGGCTGCAGACAGTAGACATGCCCTGGAATCGTCATTTCAAGAAAAACCCTGAAGACAAGGATTTGCTTCGAAATTTAGTTCAGATCCAGTTGACAAGGAGTCGATTAGCTTCACAATGAGCAAATGCAGCACTGTCTTGTTTGCTGCAAGAGAAAACAAACCAAATGTCAATAAAAAAATTACCTCTTTGCCAGAGGGTTTCAACACGATTCAAGTAAAAAAATAAAACTGTATGTTCTGTGTTGCTTTAAAAAAAAACAGGTCTAGCACCTTAATGTGTACTAAGGTAATCACATTTTTCATTCCTTGGCCCACTCTCTGTCTAAACTCATTTGCTTTTTCTGCAAAATGAAGAACAAACCCACACAAAAATGCTGAAATCTCAGCCTGTGCAGCTGACTACAGGCTGTGTGTTCAGTCCAAAGAAGTTATACTAAGTAAAGTTGGTTGAGAAATGAAATGCCCTCCCAGAGTGAAGTGCAAACAAAAATGGGGGACAAAATTACCTTATTTTTTAAAACTGTAATTTAAAGTCTGTAGAGTATGTTTTTCACTGGTATGTCCTCTACCTCAAAGGACTATATGGATGTCTTTGTTATCAAAAAAAAAAAAAATCTGGCTTAATGTCTGCAATCCAGTTAATTTTGATTTCGTTGCTGTAACTGTAGAGTTTTCAGTGCATAAAGAAACATCTCATAGTGGTAAGCCTTACAGCTGTTAGTCTTTTTTCATGAGCAAGGACTGACGCTTCAGTGCTTTAAAAACATGCCCAGTAGCTCCAGCCTCCCTTTGTGCAGTATTTCAGGGCATCTCCCCTGTCCCAGCCCAGCAGGTTATAGTCATGATTCTCTCTCTTTTTTTTTTTTTTTTTTAATCTTTAATACAAAGAGGAATCGCCCGCATCTCCCATAGCTTGGATGAGCAGCATGGGCAGTAAACAAGGATGAGAATTTATTACTTTCTCCTGCAAATTCTTCAACAGAGACTTAGAGGGTTCTGAGTTGAATCCTCAGAATTTCCTGTTGATGCATAGCTCTGTGCTCTGACTGCCGTTAAGCAGCTCCTCTGTAGGACGTGCAGACACCTAACTTTGGGTATTTGCTCTGCTGTGGGGACAGGCAGTCCCCTTCCAGTATTGAGTCAGGGTTTTGTAATTTCTTTCACATCAGGGAAGGACATGGTCTCTGTGTGCAGTGATGGCCCGTAACACACTGAAAAGCACTGTGGTTTGTCCTTTCTAATACTATCCCCAGCTGTATTTCCTTCTCTTATCTGCTGATAATATTTGTTTGTTGTTTTTCAAAAACCTTTCCCTTCATTTCCATGATGCACTTTTGCTGTTGTCTCTGCGGGCATGTCCTTGCAGCACGGCTGGTTCTGGAGCAGAGCACAGTGGTCACTTGGTGGGGCAGCGCAAAGCAGCAGTGTGCTGGGGGAGAAGTCTGGCATGTCTGACACAGTTACAGCAACAGAGACACGGAGACATTCACGTGTGTTGAAGATGCTGAGGTTATCACCCTTAGTTCTGCAAGAGCAGCCCCCTGATCTTATGCAGCAGGGGCCATAGAGAAAAGATCATCTGCTGCATTGCCAGCACTGAGTCCTACAGCTTCTGTAGGTTTCAGTCCTGATAATCCACAAAGTCCTGAAGCCGAGCAAGTTCCGTTTCATCCCAGTATTTGTCTGGAAAAACATCTCTCTTGTTCCAGGCAGAAAACACATGCACAACAGCCTTTAATTCAACAAGCTCTCTGAATTGCTGATTTCAATCAGATGATCCTGCTAGTAACGCCAACTCTTATTTGTTTGGGGATTTTTACTTATAATGTTCCTATTTAATTAATTTGTTGACAAACAGTCTTCCATATTTAATTACTTCCAAAGGAGGAAATTTAATCATGTGTACTTGCTCTGTTTCTTAAACTGCAATGCTCTGGCAGAGCACACTTCTGACACATGTACATGGAACAAACTCCTTTTGACTAGCAGTTATTCTGGATAAATAATTAAAAAAAAACAAAAACAAAAAACATTTAAAACAAAACTAAAAAAGGTGGGTTTGATGAATGCAGGAACAGTTAAGCAGTGTGTAATGGTGATGGGAATCTGCCGAACTAATTTAATTGGGGATTTGAAGTAACGGACTGGTGCAGTATTTAACATTAAAAACTTTGCAAATGTAACAGCAAAGCTCCAATTAAATGTCCCTTTTCCCTCTAAATAAATGTACTGATTTATTGCCAGTGCCTGGGATACTGTCCTCTGCATGGAAGAAAGGGCTCAGTGTCAGGCTGCAGTGCAAGCAGCAAGGACATGTGGAAGGAATTGTAGACATGAATATGTAATTCCTGGCCTCTAAACGATATCTGAACCCAGTGGCTTTCCTAGCCTGGAGCGCCCTGAATGGGCCCTTTTTGTGTTTTAGACAGCGTGTGTGTTGGCAGAGCTAAACATATCCTCTGTGCTGCCGGGAGCAAAGATGGTAAAGAGCTCAGCTGAGAACAGAAAGAAATGGTTGAAAATTTACTCCCTAGAGGCACTGAGTGAATATTTTTAGAGGGTCACATTCTGGTTTTATGAGTAGCACCGTAACCTACTCTCAGACCTTGAGAAGTCAGCGTGCCTTAGATGAGGGTGGTCAGACCCACAGCATCCAGTTCTCTGAAGGTGTTATCACAGTCTGTCAGTGAGTTCTGCTGCAATATTACAGATTTGGGATGACAATGTGCTGCATTTTGCTGAGGTAGAAGAGTTACTGTAAGAAAAGCAACTACAATGCAAAGAACCGTGTCATTAGGAAATGGTCTCGATCCATTATTCAGTGCAATAGCTGGAAATACGATTGTCATTAGAGAGCACTTTCCCAGTGAGATTGGAGCACTTCCAGGAATGATGCTGGAGTTACACAGGTTTCATCAGCCACGTCTGGTCTGCCGAGGCGGTGTTGTTGTCCTTCCAGTGCCAGGAGTGGTACCACACGGGTTTTGGAGGCAGATAGAGCTCATAAATGTTGTGACTTCTACAGCAGAGGAAGAGGAATCAGTCGAGAAAAAATAGGCCAAGATCTCAGCTCTTTCTTCCAGACAAATCATTGATAGTACTTGAAGGTCTGTCTGCGGTTGGCAACCTTCTCCTTCCAGGTCTCTTTGAACCAGTCCCTCATTTCATTTCAGTGTGGTCATCCATGGGCATCTGCAGAGGTAACTTCAGCTGAGCAGGGCATAGCTCCCGGGCTTCCTCTGTGGTGAAAGAAGCAAAACTAGCTTTTCCTGAGTGAAAAATGAGTTTCTTACAGGGAGCTGTGCATTGCTCAAGCTCCAGGTATGGACAGGAGCTTGTAGCGAGTGCCCTGCTGGGAAGCCCACGGGGCCGGGCCTGCCTTTCTGTTGTGCTGAACCCTTAAATCCTAAAGATTTTCTTTAACACACTGATTTTTGGGCTTATTTCTGCTTTTTCCAGAGGAAGCCTTGAAGTATCACAGCGGGCCTCCAAAGAATGCGTACATGGAGCAGAGCTTCCAGGGCTTGAACCCCGTCTTAAACATCCCCATCAGCGCTGCCCGCGTGGACCAGGCCAAAAGGAACGCGGCGCTGGTGGGCGCCCGGCTGGAGGCCTGGGTGGACTCGCTGGTGGGCAGCGTCTGGTCGGCCGTGGACATCTGTAGCACCGGCCCCACCGCCTGCCCCGTCATGCAGGCCTGCACCCAGACGGCGTGGAGCTCCCTGAGTCCGGACCCCAAATCAGAGCTGGGCCCCGTCAAACCCGACGGGCGCTTGAGGTAGCAGCCGGTACGCCCTCCTGCGGCATAGGGTTTTAAAAGGGAATTTAACCTTGCTTCGTACGTCAATCTCACACCAGGTTTCAACTAAGGGAACATTATACTTTTTTTTGTTACATATTGCAATATAGTTCTTAAAAAAATAATAATAATTCCGACAAGGCCTTTGGCACTGCTCTCTCCATCAGCTCTGTCAGGAACGGCTTGGTTCGCCTCTGCTGTCCCGCCGGCCCCGGCCGTACGGGCCTTGAAGCAGTAGCAGCCATGGAGAGGGCAGTGAAGGAGCAGCTGCTGAAAGTGTTGTTTTTTTAAAATAAATTTGTCTGTACCTCTGCTGTTTCATAGGCTTTAATTATTTTGCTACCATGAATAAATCACAGCAAAATTCCCTTCTATTTATGCTTCCTGGGGAGGTTGGTTACTGCAGGCTATATCCCATATGGCCGCATTACTTTACAGAACATGAAATAATTAAGGTACACCCTCATTATTTTTTGTTATATATAACACAAAGCAATTCTGGACTCAGCTAATGTCTGTTGTCATCCTAGTTAGGGAATGCAAGCTGAAGCAGAGACATTCAGATTACAGTCAGAGATTTTTCAGACTAATTTTATGCTGAACTCTAAATGGAACTGGTGTTTTGCAATGTTAGTCTTTCATTTCTCATGCGGTCAGGTTCAGGGTCTGGGTAGTAGCAGTATTATTTTAAAAGCCCAAGGAGCATTTTGGATTTCAGCCCTTTGAAATCCACAGGGTCTTTCTAAGCCCACCAGCACCTATGCATATTGCAGACTTCCTGCACTGCAAGTGTGTGTGTAAATTTGGGTAGGTTGGGCTGTGTCTGCTCACGCGTTTGCTGATGAGCCGAGCTGTTTTTTCTCAGGCAGCAGAGTTGCTCAGAACCAGTAAAATGGTGGCATTTGGCCTTTGTAGTTTAGAGATGGCAATTATTTTTATCAGTGGGAACAAGACTGGGACCTGAATCTGCAGCAACACATTTCTTCCCTATAATTGAGTAGTGGCTAATAAGTTTTAACACTAATTTCCTGCCTTGATCTCAGCTCTGCCAGCTCTTCATGAAGAAGAGTATTTTTAGGCTTGTCAGGAAACCTTGAAGGCTGTGCAGGAAGGACATCAGGGTTCCTGACCAAAGCTGGACATGAAAGAGCAACACCATGTTTCTCAGTGCTTTTGCTTTATTCTCTCAACAAACTCTACTCTTGTCTGTTTTCAGAGTTCCTAGCAGGCTGCACCCTGTTTGAAATAGGCTTGTGTTGCATCATTTTAAGCTGCATTTTCTACAGTAGGAAAAAAATGTATTTACATTCCAAAAACTTTTTTTAAACGTAGGTTTTATGTGCAAATTCATCTCCAACTGATGCGTTTTGCATTTGCATAAAACATGCACTTTGTTTCTGTTGCTGTGGTAATCTCTTGACCCAGAAAGGCTATTAGAAGCTATTGGGTTCACTAGGAAAAAAAATCCTGTTGATTTAATAAAGCCAGGTATCTGTTTACCCTTCTGTGGGCATGTCTTTCATTCCCACTGATGAGAGTTAAGCTTCCACATCAGGAGGGAAATAGATGCTTAAATCATTCCGTAATCGCATCACACAGAAAGGTTGAATTCCCTTTTAAACAACACTTGCAAGATGACCGTGACACAGAGATCCCAGCGGCTTGTTCTGTCTCTCTCCGTAGTATTGGTTTAAAGCTACTTGCAGTTTGCTTTGGACTTGAAATTGCAGTGTCAGCTGTGCTGGCATTAAGGCAGAGCATTGAAATGTTTATCTGGCATGAAAATGGATGCATAGAAGGAACAATTTAGGTATTTATTATTTATGTTTTAGTCAATGACTAATTAGTAGGTGCTGCTTTTGCAGCTTGAAGATTATGTTATCTTACTAACTGAAGCTGCCTTTATTAAGAAAAGGCCTTCCTCCCCTCACACTTCCCTTTCTTTTTTCCTTCTTGATCTCGACAGTCATGAGAGCTGTAGTTTTAGGAAAGCTTGTAGCAATGAGAGCTGGTTGAAATATTTCAGTCAAAATAATGTTCCTGCTTTTCAACTGGCTCTGGAGGCCAGTGTGTTTAAAACCAGGGTTGCCAACAGGTTTATGTAATAGAAATACAGTGTCATTACTTACTCAGTAGGGTTTTTTTTTGTCGTTCTGTTTGTTTTGTTTTTTTAACAGTGCTGATTGTGAATCTAACATTCCTTCATGAAGTGCAGATTTTCTGGGGAGTTCCAGTCCTCATTATGAAATCCAGGGCTTTAGTCACATTGATGCAATGGCAAGTGCACCATTAAAGCCCTGCGGATCAAATGGAGAACATCATATTTAGGGCACACAATACAATTTCTTTAACAATCCTAGTCAATGATTGTTCTCAATGAGACTGCTGGGGTAGTCGCAAAATCTTCAGTCTGTCTTGCACATAGGCATATGTATAAGGGTGCACCCACACAACACATGCAGATAACTTGATTTTTAAATTTGATACCCTTTTATTCTTTAACAGGAATGTTTTAAGTGCTTTGTTGGTAAATTCTCGTTATTAACTAGATGAAGCAGAAGGTGACAGCAATCCAGTCTTTTGTGGCTAGAAGAAAATCTGCCACTTACGCGACTTAAATGTAAGGCACAAATTATTTTGTTTTAGTTCAGAAAAGGAAAAGAAATCAAATGGTTGCTGATGCATCTATTTACACTATATGTTAGATTTAAAATGTATATATATTTTTTTAATATTACTTTGTTTTCTGAAAGACAAAAAGCATCTACACAAAGAAGTTTTGTAGCAAGCTGGTACTCACAGCACTAGCTGTAGAACTGCAGAGGCTGGTCCTACAGCCCTTTCTCAGGCAAAATTTCCATGGAGCGCTGATTCTGAGTGAGGACTTCAGGGTCAAGTCCAACATAAATAAAAGGGGTGACAGTATCCTGTGAATAACTACTACATGTGTTTGAAATCATCAGAGGATGAGCTGCCATGTTTGGAACATCTTCTGAGCTGAGTGTCAGGTTTTGGCCGTAAATGACAAATTCTGCTATAGCTGTTAGTGTGCAGCCACAGACACATATGTCCTATAGGGACACTGTGTCTGAGTTGCAAAGTGCTGTAATTGTGCAGTAAAACCCACGGAAAGCCAGGCTTTCCATCAGGAATCAGAGCTTGCTCCAAGCTGTGGCTGTGGCAGTGCTGCTAAGAACGACGCTCTGCTAAGTGGCTTTTCTGGTTCTGAAATGGCAGGCACTTGGAGCCTGTGATGAATATTATATATTGTTAGAAGAGAATAACTTCACAGATCTTACATTTGGTGAAAAGGAGAATTCAGAGCAGGGACCACAGTTCGTACAAAACAAGCAAGTTATGCATCTTCATTTGAATGTGCTAGTGTTATTTTCCAATCACACTGGCTAGTCCTTGCTGAATAGGACTCCAACTGAAAGCCAGCTTTGATCAGAATCCCTTTCTGTGGCAAAGGGGTGTACTTCCATATGCACGCATTTGTCCTCTGTGTATAATGCTTTGCTCATTTAAATTCTGTGCCCATTCTGTGCGATAGCCATGTAACACTTCTGTGATCAATCAGTATTACACAGAAAGGAAATGTGGCAAGATGTAGAACATCTACATATGTGATTTAATAAATTACATCCAAAGTCAGTCTTAGTGATATGCAGACCTGTTTATATGGTAATGTTAAGCCTTGAGGCTAATAGAAATAGCTCAAATGACAGTTTATTTTTAAGTGTGTCCAACTCTTTGATGACATTTGGACACTGAGTAGTCATATTTATATTTTCATTTTCTGATATTCAAATTTCTAGAATTAAAATTATGCCTTCATTTTTTGTGCTCTCAGCAAGCAGAGAATTTTAAGAATCCCTCCATGATGGCAAGTATTACACAAGGAAGTCCATCTGTGTCTCTGTTGCTAAGCCTTCGTTATCACTAAGCCTAGAGATGCAGGAATGTGCATTTGTGTGCTACAAATTGACTTTAGCTTCCTAGGTATCAGCTTTAATGCACAATGCATGTACAGTTGTTTAACAGCAAATTAACAACGATCCTGCAGCACCTTCAGAAGGACCAACTAACGTGTATTCACCCTCTGTCCATCTGCAGAGCTAACTGCAATACTAATGAAGCCTCAGTCTCTCTTAGCTACTTTTACAGTGACCAGTGCAGTGAAGTCAGTGAATCAGAACTGGAATTTTCTAAACCTGACTGAAGGGAGAGACACAGAACCATAGAATGGCTTGGGTTGGAAGGGACTTGAAAGATCATCTAATTCCAGCCCCCTTGCCATGGGCAGGAACACCTTCCGCTAGATCAGCTTGTTCAAAGCCCCATCCAACCTGGCCTTGAACACTTCCAGGAGTGGGGCATCCACAGCTTCTCTGGGCAGGGTATAGATAAAGAAGATGCTAAAACTTTGCAAAAGTTTCATAAAACCATGCTGCAACAATACTTTGAACAAACTGGGCAACTCTTCTGTACAGCAAGACTGAGAAATGCTGATACCGTGAGATCTTAGTTTTGACTTCCCAGATAAAAATAAAACCAAATCCAGATTTTAATTGTGGCCAGACAATGAGGACCAACTTCTGTTGATTTCTGTAGTTCTCATCACAGCTGTCAGAGAACTGCCAGCTTGCTGCTGGCTATCACACCCTCCTTGTTGCTTTCCCAGGTCCCAAGGCTTCGGGAGTTGGCTAAATTATACCTTGGCTGACTTCTTTGCTTTCCATTGGGCAGGAAGTTTTGTATTCATGTGAGCCAAATCCCTTAGGCTTCTTCAAAACCCCAAGCTGTAAATTGGAAAAGTTTGCTTTTCAGAGCAGCCTTCAGCCAGCTCAGTACTAACATACATGAAGGTGGCTGTAAAAGTGACAGCGGTTATCTCTTCCTGACTCTTCAGGCACAGATATTCAATATGTGTAACAGTAGGTCTGGTTAGTTCAGCAGCAGAGCAAGACTGACCTGGTAGAATGTGGTTAGCAGCATTTCCCGTTGTCCTTAGCTTCAGTCTGGTAGCGAGAAGGTAATGATCTCTATGTGCTTTCTTTTCAACCATCCATGGCCTCCAAGTTAGTCTTAGGGATTTGTAGCACATCGCCTTAAACTTAAACATCGCCTGTCAATGACAACTGAAAACATAACAGAGTCCTCCCAGACCAAACCCTCCAGCTTCTGCCAAGACAGCTCCAGGGCTGCCGTCCATGGGCAGGGTACAAGCAGGTGTTGGAGGGACAGGACACTGCCCGTGCTGGGGGACCGGGGGGGCTGCTGAGAACAGGGGGACTGGCCTACAGAGGTCCCCGCAGAGGGCAGGCGCTGCTGCAGCAGGCACAGAGGAGCCAAACAAATGTGAAAGAGGGTTAAGAGCAGCCAGGATGCTATAGACAGTATCACAGAATCATAGAATATGTGGCATATAGATCCGCAGCAAGTGTGGGAAGGATTTTGTAGGGAAATGCCTTTCTTCCTCTAGGCTATTCAAGGGCAAGTGTTCAGATTGGTAACTGGCCTTTGAAAGCCTTCACCACCACCACCAATGTAAGGAAAAGGACAATCAGGCTGAGAGCATTTAAAATTGAGGCAATGAGGTCTCGCAGCCCATGTCACCCAGGACAACAGCAGCATTAGGCTTTTTGCAGTTGAGCGTGTTGTTGGCAGCAATTAACCCTCGTGATGTGAGACTGCAGGTACCATGTTGATTTTGCTCCTTTATACTAACGACAGTGTATAGATCACTCTCCTCTCTTTGCTTCTGCCTTGGTTACCTTCTTTTGCTCATGGGTGCTATCACAGCTGCTACCTCACTGTGTCTGCAAACACGTTTACCTGATAACAACAAAAAAAGGTACCAGAAATCTCCTTGAACTGAATGTACAATCTATGCAAATTCTCTTTCTACTTTGTTAAAACCTAGAAGTATTACATGTAACCTTGCCAAATAAACAGCAAGATACTGTACAGGTGCCTCTGATAACAGAGTGACAATTCTAGGCGCGGTTCATTGCGCTGCATTTGTATATTGTAATGACTTTGCTTGTCTTTGGTTCTGTTGTAATTAACACCCTCGACTGAAACAATAGTAATCTATTGCTAGGGGAGCACCTTCAGTTTGCTGGGAATATTCTGGAGGAGGATGTCCGTGGCATTGAATTTTATTTTCTAGCTTATATCCAAAAGAAGGCACAGACCTACTGGCCAAAATTGGGATGGTGTTCCAGATTTTTGTTAGGTAAAGCCTGCTGGCTTTGAAGTGTCTGTTCCCATTGTGGCATCCAGTGTGTTGCCCCTTACAGAAGCCTTACTTTCATCCTTCCTAAATGTGGCCTTAAACCGTGTTAGAAAGTTAGGTGTTGTCTGTGTCTTGCTCACTGTTTCTGTTTGCTGTGGAAGGAATAAAAGGCATCTTGAGATTTCTATTACAGCTCAGTTGTGTTGCTGTCAGCTTACACTTCACAAATACAATAGAAATTGCTTACAAACGCAGTCTTTAAGGGAAGAAAATGACCTTCCCTTTGGGCAAAAGGAAGTCTCAGACATTCATATAAACCTTAGGAAATTATGAGCTCTGTCTTTTGCAACTTATTGTAGATAAGGAAGGTGGATTTAATTACCTACAAAGTGCAAACTTAATAGCTTTTTATTTATCTTCAGACTGTAACAGGACAGACTGCTCTCAGATGCACAAGACAATTTCTGGAGTAATTTCACTCATTTTGACATGAGATAGTAGCATGCCTTTCAGAGTCATACTGGTAACTGGGAGAAGCTGTATTCTCTTTAATGGTTTGGTCTTAAAATCTGAAGAACATCACCACTTGGGGCCAGATTTTGAGTGATGGTTGGGAATCTAACAGAACACATAGAAGGCAGAGGAGTCTGGCTGTATCACCAGTCATAAATTCACTTCCAAACATCTGGCCTTTGGAGCCATGTCCAAAGGTCGTCAAAGTCAGCAGAAACCAAGGCCTTCTGCTAAGGCTTGGATGTGTTGGTTTCTTTAATGCTTTTTCTCCATGGAGAACTCTCATGTTTCAGTAGCACCAATATTCCCGGCAGGCTGCAGTGCTTTAGGAATCCCAAATCCTACCCTGTTCCAGTGTTCTGATGCATATACAACCCAAAGGCAACTGAGAAGGGTTTACACAGCAAAGAAGATTTGTGAAACAAAAAGTATTAATTCGAGTTAATGAAATGATTTTTCTGACTTTGTTATTTTGGTTTTGGTTGATTGGATTTTTGTATTGCCTAACATAATCCATAATAAGTTATTCCTATTCTGTCATTTTCAAAGACTGGTGGTAATATAGTTTTAAGAAATAACTATTTTGTTATAGATCATAATATGCATAAAACTGTACAGAAATATTTTGTAAGCTATTGAATAAGAAAAAAAAAAACATGTATATACAGCAAAGTTTAAAAAAAATTGGAAATTCAAATGGAACACACTGAAAGATGTAGATATTTTGCTATTTATTTAACGGAGTATTTTATGAGATATTGAAATGTCTTAAATTGACCGGTAATCAAAGTTCAAAGTCAGAATGCTTTTCTTGTAGTAGAATGTGATTTTCAGCAATTATTGCACTACCCCTTTTTGCACCCTTTTGTCTTTCATTTAGCAGAAAACAATGTGCCTTAGCTGTATTCTTTGTCAATGGGAGTTTGTTTTTTTGTCCAATAAAGCAATTTTTTTTTTTTTTGCAGAAAATGAAATGGATGTATTAAATACTGTATTATACCAAAAACACTGCAGTTGTACATAAATGCTTTCTGTCATACTGTGTTTTCAGATGCAGAATTTTAAAATAATAAAAAAAAAAGCTGTCTTTAGGAATGGATGTGCGCACTGTGTTATTTTTAAACCCACTAATGGAAGTCTTTATTTAAAAGAACTTTGCTATTTGATGTTCTTTAGGAGTAAAAATGGAACAAAGCACTACTGAGCTGTGATGCCAATGCTGATACTGTTATGCTTCTCAATAAGTCATTTCTCAGGCCTCATTTCCCAGCCATAGTAATTATGGAGGAAACTTTCACAGGTGCTTTTTGGAAATCAATTTTTGTTGGTCAAGCTGATGGCTTGCACGTGCCACGGGACTAATGTCACCATCAGGAGCGGCGTCAGGAGGCAGGGGCTGGGCACCACAGAGCTCCCAGCACCACTGACACCATGGGGTTGAGACATGAAATCTTTTTAAGCCAAGTTCTCCTTTTTTTCAATCTCAAATGACTCCTATAGGCAGAGGGGCAGAAAGGATTAACAAGGAGCCTGCCTTAAGTCTGTTTTCTAAAAGTCACCATCTACGAGGCACATTGGAGCAGTTTGTTCCATGCATCCCCAAAGTGTTCATCATGCCAAAAGATGAAGGATCTGGCAATGGACATAGGAATAGGCAGCTGGGTGCAGGAACACAACCTAATGTTAGAGCTCCCTGCTTTTAAGGACAGCAAAATAAATGCCCTTTGCCACTACTGAGAGGATGAGCTCAGAAAGACCCATTTCTTGCCTAGTTCTCCTAAGCTGGCTTAAGACCCAAACTAGCCATTGCCTAATGTTCACCCGGATGAACACTTAAATTTATTTTCTTACCCACAGGCTCCACTCTGATCACAGTTTTTTTTTAAGAGCTGCTTTCCATAGATGTGCTGTGGAAAACCAGTTAGATTTTCTTATAAGGGTGATGGGTCTCTTTAGCATGGTCCTCATGATGTGTTGCAAGTTTGTCTCCTAGTACTGCTTTTTGATGTGGGATGCCTGAAAAAAAAAAATCCTTGATGACCTTCCAAAAGTCTCTGACACCATCAGGAGTCTGCGTGACTTCTTCATGCACCCCCAAGCAGTGCTGCAGGTTCTCTTGGCAGCCAGAGCTGCTTTTGATCTTGTGTTTTCTTTTCACCTGCTGTTCAGGAATTCCACTTTTTTGGCACTTAGATGCAATGAAAGAGGTCTGTTTAAACAGAGGAGGGAACACAGTGCTAATATTTTAGTCCTGGTACAAAGAAAAGATTTTTCTGCAGAGGGGAAAAAGAAAAGAAAAAAAGAAGACTGCTCTCAGCACTGAAGCCTGGTTTTATTTATAGATGGGCTAAGTATGCTGCTTTTTTTTTTTTTTTCTGGCTCATTCCTCATCCAGCTGCTAATGTTCTTGGCATATTAAAAAAATAAAAAGCTCAACTTTTGTTTTAATTGTCTCCAAATGTGTCATTGGCCTGAATTAAAAAAAAAAAAAAAAGCTACCAGGTGTTCAAGTGTTTTGCTGTCTTTGTGGACTTCAGCTAGGATCTGAACAACGCTCTTTGAGGGTACACACAAAAATCCCAGAAAGCATCACGGAAAGGGCTGTCACAACGTCATGCTAACAGAGACGTGGCATGAAAGAATACGTCTCTGTCTCATTGAGATAGTGTCATCACATTTTTTGCATCTGCCATGCCTAATCTTTCTTGATCATAATATTTATATAGAGGAGAGCATGCTTAATTCACAATAATGGCTCAGAATGCACTGCAGAGCAGTTTGCCAATAGGAAAGCACAGTAAACCACATGCAACAGCGATTGCTTTCACTCCAGTGCCAGGATTTTTGACTTTTTTCCATCCATTACTAAAGAAAATGTAGCCTGTTTTCTAAAAAAAAAAAAAAAAAAAAGAGCAAACAGTGATCCAGTGATCTGAGGCTTCACAAACACAAGCTGCTGCATTTGTTTGCAGTCTATAAATGATTAAAAAGTGGGCGCTTCATGAGTTTCAACGATATTAAAAAAAAAAAAAAAAACAGACACAAGACACACAAGAAATTGTTAATTGCTTTATGAAGGTTGAGCTTGGTCGCTGTGGTGCCAAATCAGCCCTTGGGCATGGTTTATGCCTTCACCTGGCAGCCCAGGGTTGTTTTGGGCAGCCCTCAATCAAAGTGGTTGCATGCCAGATTCCCAGTGTCATGCTCACAGTCTCAGGCTTATTTATTAGGCTTATTTAGTAGCAATTAACATGATCCAGAAATGTGTTGCTTTTTTTAATTATTTTTTCAACGTATTGCCTGGTCTCTGGAGCACGGTTACGGGGGTTTAACACAAAGCACCTGCCCTGCAGCAGTGTGTTACCTGGGTCGACTGGGAAGGCGCAGCTGGTGGGGTCTTCACTGTCTCTTGGGTTACAAGCCTCTCCCACCCACACCAAGAAGCAGCTCTGCACCTCCCAGCCACCACTCGTACCTTCAGTAATACTTACCACAAGGAGAACACCTAGGTTGGCTTCAGTCCCTGAGGGTCTGGATGCTGGGAATTTGCTGCTTTGCTGCCCAGCACTATGTGAGCCACTTGCAGGGCTGCTTTTATTGCCTCTGCCACTGAGTCCTCCTCCAGCTGGTAGCACGGCCATGATGGAGCAGCCCCTTCCCCAGGCATTTGGGTATCGCACCATGCAGAGCCTTCAGGCAGGAGCAGTATTTCATTCATGTATAAATGAGTTAAGTAATTTACTCCTTTTCGTCTGCTGCTGTAATTTTTTTCCTAAATAGAATGTGCATAATAATAAAAGAGATTTCACTAGAAACATAAAGTACATTTTAATGTGATCTCATTTATGAAAGTCTATCACTGGGTACATATGGCCAGGAAATGAAAGTATTCTTATAACAGATTAATAGCCAAGATCAAATATTTCACTTTCTAATAAAACCCGCCTATATGTGCTTTTAATTCCTCGCTACATTTAAATTTAAAAGGGCTTTTTTTGTGCATTGAAAGCAAGCCCCTGCCTGCCATGCCATCCCTGGCTTCCCATTACTGCTCACTGATGGCTTGCTTTCATCAGCAGACAACAACTCCATCCCTATCCCTCAGAAGAAGAAATAACTCTTTGCCTTCAGGAAAAGTAAAAAAGAGATAGGGGAAGAAGCAGGAAGACACCAGGACCTGTCCTATCACAGCAGCGCGATGCAGCTGTGCCTGGCCCTGGCTTTGCTGCTGCAGCCTCCATGCATGTGTAGGAGTTTGCTGCCAGCCAAGGCACCTTCAATCTCCTGCAGTACCACGTCACAAAAAAAATCATGCTCTGAAATGCCATTCCATAAGACAGCCTGTTTAAAAGAATGCTTTTTTTTTTTTAATGTTTTGTGTTTTTTTCCCCAAAAAATGCCCTTTTTGAAGCTTTTTGTTCTGATTTAGTCCTTTTCTTTGCAGAGCCCACACATCCTTAGGCACTGTCCCCTCCCGTCCCTCTTGGGGTGCCAGCACTTGGCTGCTCTCTGAGTCTGAGCTGCATCATGGTCCTTCCCCCTTACGTGGAGAAGTGCCGAATTAATTTGCTCAATCAATTAATTAGCATAAATTACACTGGTTTCTATACGAGAAGTCAGGAAATAGTAACACAAACGTAATACTCTCTATTTAATTAAGCATGCCATAGAGTGTGTGCGCATCAGTACCAAAAGGAACTTAGTGCCGTGCAGGCAGTGAATGAAACAACACTGATTTCTACCAGCTGCCTCTTGATTCAGCCTCAAAAGCAAAAAGGCTTTTTTTTTCCCCCTCTCCTTTTTTTTTTTTCTTTTTTCCTTGCTTTCAACTGGCCTTGAAGATGTTATAAAACAAACCAAGACATCCCAGCGGGAGCCTAGCACAGCAGCAACGCCACGGCTTTATTTTTAGTGCCGCTCTCCGGCTGGCGCACGGCGGCTCGTGCACGATGTGCGTCACGCAGGGCTGGAGGAATGTGACGGTGGCACTGCCGCAACTCAGCCCAGAATCCCCGACCCCGCCATCCTCCTGCCGGCTACAGGCAGACTGTGAGGCTGCCTGCACCAGGGCAAGGCAGCAGGACACGTGCTCCTGAGCTCCCAGAGGGTGTTTTTTTTTCAGGAGAACCCCTTAAAACACTGATGTTTGGAGCGCTGCCTGCCTCGCTCTGCTCCATGTCAGTGCATCTGACCCCTGGGCATGGAAAATGAGAAGTGATGGTCTGTTGGACACACGTAGCACTGTGTTTACCCCGAAAATGGGAGCGGCTGCAGTGCTCAGCCAGGAGCCGGCCTCACTGCCAGGAGCCTTGCAGCCCCCACGGACCTTCCCTGCGCACCAGCACAGCACGGGGCTGCTCAGTTACAACAGGATGGGCTGAGAAAGGGTGAGACAGCGATTTATTCTGCAGCTCTTCCATTTTGGTACCTGAGCATCCCAGTGCACAGATGTGAAACACAGCACTGCAAGCCTGATGTGGGCTGTGCAAGTAACTAACCTCAGAACACAAGCAGGTCACACAGAGAACACTTGTAGGACTTGAGAATTTCTTTTTCTCTGTTCCAGTCTGGGTAGAAGCTGTGACAAACGGCGACTGAAGCTCGCACACCACAGGCTGCTTGCTGTCTGTTTGCCTGATGTTTCAGCTCAGCTGCAGCCCGCCCTCTTCTTCCTTTGCGCACTCTAATTTAGGACTTTTGGTGTTTTGAGCTGAATCAACAATAAAAATAATGTTTATTTAAAATATAGTGAAATAAGCCCCAAAACTGTTGTGAAAAGAGCAAATGAAGCTGTCCCTTTTCCATATATATTACATTGCAGTGCAGTTTGTATCCCCTGCCAATAAGAACAGAACATTTGCTGGGTGGCTCTGCAGAAACCTGAGCACTGTCCAGCAGCTATTCCACGGAAAACCACAATTATTAAAAAAAATAAAAAAAAAAAGGCAAAAAAAAAAAGTGCATCACTCTATGCTCTGCTGGCCCTTTTGTTGCATTTCTGACTGATTTTAATATTTACAAGCAACAGCCCTCTTTGCAGGTGTTTTTTTACCCACAGGCAGCCCTGTACATTCCCCTACCAGCAGTTACAGCGTGTCACACTGCACGGTGACTCCTGCCGAAGCCCCGACTGGAGCACCACAGCTTGGCCCTGCAGCACCCCCTGCCTCTGGCTCACCTCCAGACTTAGGCCTTCACACCCACATCGGGTTAAAAAAAACTCTTTTTTTGGCTGATTGATACAAATCCTCTAAAACTTTGGGTTTTAAAAACTGTGAAGGGAAGGGAAGCATCAAGCATTAAGGCTTGATGGTTGTCTCAGCAGAAATGACTCTACAGAGCATCAGCTACTCCATGGCAAGATGTAATCTCACGACTCTCCCATGTGTGACCAAGTGCTCTTGGCCCATTCCCTGATCTTTTCCCCTAATCAGAGTGGGGGGAAATCTCTATTTTCTAATTGAGAGAGTACTCTGCTGAGTAAAGGCAGGTTTTTCGATTCATATCTTGCCTTTCATAAAATGACTGCCTGAAGGAAGACCAAGTGCCAGTAAAAATGAAGCGTACCATGTTGCATCTCCCTGTTTCTTCAGAGGTAACAAAATGCTCTTTACTATAAAAGCCATTTTCATTATCTGAGCTTTCATCTAATATTAATGGCCCGCCCTGGAGAACTGTGAGTGTGGCTGAACTGAAGCCCCGAGCTCAGACATTCATGCACGTGCAGAGCCTTCCTGGTGCCACCCCACGTGGTTACCAGGTCTTCTTGTGTGGGGCTGACGCTTTAAGGCCCAGGCACTGAGCACTGAAACACGTCTCATCTGTCGCTTAAATAGGTGTCGGGCTTGTTTCTTTATAGGCGGGTCCCTCTAATTTGGATCTGAACTTTAAGATTTAGGTGAGGGGACACAGGTGAAAGGTTTTGCAGTCCCAACCAGTTGCAGGTCACTGTCCGGAGCCCCCCAGCTGCTCTCTGATTTCCAGCGATGCTCAGTGCTGCGTTTAAATGCCGACAACTGTGCAATTTAACAAACATCTTGCAAGTGCAAGCTGGTGTAGCGGTTCCCTCATGCACAACGTGTACTACAGCACTGCATCTTCCCTGCTGTCCCCGCAGGCACCAGCGCTCATTTAGCTGGGTATAAAGGAGACATCACCAAACTGACTTTACTTACGAGGCCACAGAAAGGTGATGTGTGGGTTTACACACAGCCGTTTCACCAGGTTTGTCGGTCCCTCCTTCTGGTCTTGCACTGGAGCCCCATTGCTCCGCTAACACCCCAGGAGCTTTCTCAAGGCCCTTAATTTAAGGACTTGGGGGTGTCAAGCCCACAGCTCTCCTTGCCACCTGTCAGTGGCTGACCTGCAGCTTGCAGAGGTTGGACCAGATGATTTTGGAGGTCTCTTCCAACCTAGATGATTCCGTGACTCTGTGATTGCAGAGCAGTTCATCCTTTCTCATTTGCTCCAAGAGCTGCAACAGCCCTGCTGCCTCTGCTGGCTGCAGCCTGTTACACAAATACTGAAGATCCAATTAGGTAGCCCAAGCACCTGGCGTATTTTGTGTTTCTTTTCCCCACAATGGCTGTTGTTAGCACAGTGCAGCCAGCAGCTGCCCTCCCACAGCTCCTTTCCTGGGCATTTTGTATGGACAGGAGGCTCCCCTCCTGTCCCTTGAGATTTGCATGGTGTGTTGGGTCCAATGGAAGACTCTGGCATAAAAACACACCTAATAAGAAATAAACGACTGCTTTGCTAAGGAATTCTTATAGTCAACTAATCAGCTCCTCAGGAGATTGCAGTTGTGCTATCCCAGACCCTCTTTGCAGTTTCAGTCCCCAAAATGCTTACAGAACACTGGTGGCTCCCAGGCACAGCACGACAGGGGAGGGAAACCCACTGCTCTGCAGCAGGCTCCTGCTCGGCTGCACCTCCTCCAGAGGGGTCACTGAGAACAGAGATGTTTGTGCTGGGCACGGGCTCTAAAGAGGCTTTGGTCCTGTACTGAAAGAAGAAAGGGGCAGCTCATTTCTGCTTGAACACCACCCACAGCTCCTGTCAGCGAGCACTACGTGCTCAGGGCTGGGATGCAGCGAGCTGTGTCTCACAGTGGTGATGATGGAGGGCACCGGCAAGCAGCTCTGGTCCCATTGAGGAAGTGTGGCTGTGGAGCCAAGGAGAAATCAGCGATTTGTAACCCTCAGCATCTGAGCAGGCCCGGCTGACCCCACCTCCACAGGTCAGCGGTGCTGCATCTCCTGGGCTTTCCACGACGTGAAGCAGAGGTCCAGGAGCCTCCCCAAACCTCATGGCACACAGAGAAATAATCTATTTCGTGTCAGATTAAAAATGGGCTTCTCTTCCAGGCTCATTCCCCGCCTTCTGCATCACTCCCCGCCTGTTTTCATAAGGCACAGGGGCTATTTTTAAAAGCCGATGTGGTTTTATTAGTGATGAGGCCATAAACAAACACCCTGAACTCGCTGGTTCCCTGTGGGAAGAGCTTTGGTTCAGAACCTTTCCATTTATGGGCAGAGCCAAAAGTAAATTCCCAAAGAGAAATGACATCTTTTACTTTTTTTTTCTTTTCCAGTAGCCACAGGGTTGGTTCCTGCTGGGGTGGGAGAATACAAGAGTTCCCAAAGACATGCCTCCTTGGAGCCCTGCTCTGTCCCAGGGCTCAGCCTCTTCTACGCACACACCAGGACTCCTGTACCCAGCATAAATCTGGCTTTTCCAAGCCCTGCATGGTCCTGAAAGCAACCAAACAGCCCCCTGAGGTCAGCAGTGTCCCTAAGGCCAACAAAAAGCCTTTTGGGGGCTGCACAGAGCAGGAAGTTTTTTTATTTTTTTTTCATGCGTTGCTGGTTGTGGTTATTTTTGTCCCCAAAAATCAAACCTCAGGAGAGAACGTCTGCTGCCACGCCTAACCCTGCCAGTCACCCCTGACCACTGCAGAGCCTCTGTAGGCTGATGTGTCTGTAGAAAAACAGCACCAAATCCATATATCTAATGTTTTTCTTATTACAAAAATATTTTTGTCTGGAGGGAGAGGCACAAAAAGGAGTCCAATGTATTATAATTCTTTCACTTTTGAATAAAAGGCATGAAAGAGACTCCAAAGAAATACCAACAATTTCCATTCCTCGGCGAATCCTTAAGCTTCGTGTCCAGAGGAGCAGGACTTGGCTTGGAGCCACTTTGTAAGGAGTTAACCAACATTTAAAGGTTTGTTGTTTGAAAAAAAATCAAGCCCCCAAAACCCCAACAACTTCCATGGCTCAGTTTCCTCAAGCACTACTTAACTGCACACTCTTTAGCAACCACACCTGACTTTCACATGCATTACAGAAACCACAAAGAGCTGTGGCTTCTCCAGGCTGCACTTCGGTGGGGGGAAATAATACATAACGCTTTCTTCCTGTAAGCTATTACCACGAAGCAAATGCATCTGCTTTCCCCACGGCAAGGAGCAACGGTGCTCACAGTTGGGTTTACTCTTGCTTGGCTCAACACAGACAGATGGTGGGCAAAGCAAGACTAGATGGACAGCTGGACAGATGGACAAAGGGTTTGCCAAGCAGCCCTTGAATCTGGGGTAATGTTCGTGTGTTTCTGCTGTACCTGCAATTATTGTTGTTTGGCTCCAGCACCTCTTTGCTCATTAGCCTTGGGAACACGATGGGAACGTTATCCTTTTGCTATTCCCTTCAGATAAAACAGGCAAGATGGAGGCTTTTGGCCTTGCTGCTGGGTTTCAAAGCAAACCGTTTGGAATGTTGTTTAATTTCTGTTTCAAGGAAGGATAAGAGACAAAGAAAAAAAAGTTTTAATCACCATATGACAAAAATTAAAGTTTTTTGATGCCAAATGGGAATTGTTGACTTTTTTTTTTTCCCCCTCCTTTTCTTTCAGGACCAGCTTAACCCACAGAACTGTCTTGTTCCTCCCCTAAACCACCGAACTGAGAGATCAGTCACCTGTCAGGGCCCAGCTAGAAACACAGCTGGACACTCAACCCTCACTGCACACAGCTCTCTAACACTGAACGACTCCCAGCAAGTTTCACAGGTGTTCTTTATTTTCCCAAATACTCCCTATTTATGACCAAAAAGCTGACCTTAAACAACACTAGCTGTAATGCCTTAGAGCTTTTGTTTAATTCTAGGTAATTAAAAAGAAAAAAAAAATAACCAGGAGCAAAAATTCCCTCCTACAGGCATCCTTCCTAGATTCTGGTGGGCAGCTGTATCTCAGCAGCTTATGGCCTGATTTGCTGCTGCTGGATGGTTCCTACCTCCCTGTGACGGGGAACATATATATCCTTTACAGTGCAGTAATACCCACCTGATAAAGCAATAAATAATGGGAGATTTAACAGTATGTGGCTTTTCTGTGTGCCCTGCAGGTTTATGCTTTGGTGCTAATATTTATGCCCTTGATTTATTGCCTTGATTTTCTGCCATTGTGAGGAACTCCCACCGCAGGAGGATGAATCTCCCGTCCCAACCCCCTGTGCAGCTGCTGTCCGAGCAGACTCCCTGGCAGGGATGCAGAACACAATACAAATACACCTTGATAACTCCAGCTGTATGCAAAACCCACCGCCAGCTCAGTGCCAGGAGGGAGCAAGATTAGTTGTACCGAACAAGGGATTAAAGCAGAGAGAGAGCAGTGAATGATGTCTTTTTTGGAGAGCGAAAGGTTTAGTCAGCAATTCCCAGCGGTGTACCAGTTAGCAGGTTGGACTGATCTCCAGGATGGGGAAAAGTCCCTAGAGAAAGAAAGGGGTGAACGTAGGAGCAGTGTTGCCATTACATGGGCAGTGACTGCTTCTGCCACGTGTACACTGAGGATTGGTATGGCATCAACCAACGACTGCTGCAGTGCACCAGGCATGGCACAACCTCAGTGCCCTGAGCCTGAGCATGCACTGTGCTCCACACCTGCATGGAAGGAGACGGACTTTGCTCTAAGGGTTTAAGCACAGTCATACAGAAGGATGGGAGAGAAGAAGAGAGCAGAAGTCGTGAACTAAATATACACAGATCGAAGTCGAGAGCTGTGGGCAAATGGCTGTGGGCTGCTCTGCTGCCACGTCCATGGGACAGAAGGACCCCAAGAGCCATAGCCTCTCTTCCATGCCTGAACCTCCCTGCCAGGAGGCTTGCTCCATATGGCTACCTTCTTTTGTCCCCATAAGGTACATCCATGTATATAGTGTGGGCAGTGTGGAATAAAGCCCTGGGCCAGTACAGGGAGCAAAGCAGCTTGCTGTGCGCCTGCCTTGGAGGAATGGGACCCCTAAAAGGCACATGAGAAGTTCATTACCATATGCAAGAGCAAATCCAAATGCTTGCAGGCAATATCTTATTAAAAGCAGACCCTGGAACCTCACAAAAAAGCAAACACTAACCTGCTCCATGTGCTGCACAAATACAAACAGGCTTGCAAAGAAAGCCAGCCCAACCTCAGAGCATGCAACCACTTCCTAAACTCCACACAGATAAAGCCAAGTTTCCACCACAAGGACAACCTAACGCAGCTCCGGCTCCAACAAAATCATTTGACTCCTTCCATCGGCTATTTCCATGGAGAGGGAGTTGTCTCGGCCTTCTCGAGCCCAGGAGCTGCACTGACAGCCATGGGAGAGCTGAGTTTTAGCAAACAGGTGCTTGAAATGTGGGGCTCTGCAGCTACACGGATGACTAATATCCACCGGGCACCTGTGCATGCCAGTGGCAGCTTTCCTGCTGAGCTACATGCCCAATTAGGACCCATAATTGCACACAGATATTATCTAGGTTGCTGATGTCTTTGACCAGCTAAACGTCTCAGTACAAATGCGCATAACTCAGCCTGTGAGCAGCTCCACCGAGGCCCAGGTCGGTGTGTTTAAGGCCATCAGGATTTGTGCAGCTTGCTGCAAGCAACCTGGGGAAGAGAAGGGTTTATCCTTAAATTCAGCATGAGCTAAAGGTGAGTTATTGGATACATACAGCAGCATACAACACGAGTGTCTCCTTTCCAGTGCAGAGAACCTAAAAAGACAAATGCAGAGAAAAAAAGGAATTCACAAAACATTTGCATCAGAGGATATGGCAAAGCAAAGCCCCACAAGACCCCTCCCAGCCCCAGACTGTTACACAAAAGGCATCAACAATACATTTTTCTGTATTTAGCAAGTCAGCAATGCATTTTTTGAACTGGTGGCTGCAGAACACCAGCTCCCATGCTCACATCCCCAAAATCGTCCCACAAACTGTGTATTGTGCTGACCTAGGAGCCCAGAGGTTGTATCCTCGGAGTACCTGAGTTACGTTAGTGTCAGCACAGGGGTTCAGAGCATAAATGAACCTCCTGTAACATGCACAGAAAGAGCACCAGGAAAAGGGATGCTGCTTTGGGTTTTCCCTCCTGATTCCATGTCTGGAGAAGTTGTAGCTCAAACTTTAATCTCATGCAACTTTACTGAGGGTGCAAAGGCAGCTGGCGAGCCCCAGCACCGCTCCCAAGCCACAGAGAGCTGCACCCAAAGCGCCCTGCTCAGCTAGTAAGGTACCCAAGGGCCAGCACAGCCTGTCTGTCCTCCAGCCGCCCGCACCCTGCTGAGACACAGGCCACTCTTTGAGCCAAAATATTTGGCAAAGCACAGCAAGCAGCACGGCAGGCCAGGACACGGCTCAGGCCATGAAGACAGGAACATGTCACGTACCTTTTGCCTCCTAGATCCAGACATTGAGCAGAGATAGCTGGGTCCAGGCACTGGCTTTGCACTCTCGTACCCAGCTAATGGGTGTTTGGTTTTCACTCCCAGCGCACCTGTGGAAATATTGTCCAGCAGTTACCAGGGATTTTCATATTACTGTCACTGGTGACAATTTTCTGTGCAATATGCAGTGGAAAAGACACACCGATGCCCTCAAAGCATGCTTTCCTCTGTCCTGTGGATAGCTTCTTTTGTTAACGATTTTCTTGAGATAACTGGGACAGCAAATTATTTTGAAATTGTTCTCAAAGGTATACAGATATTCCATTTTTTTGGCTGACAGCTTTAATTATTCAGCCCTGCTGTAGCACCAGATGAAATATAATCATAGGAACGGGCTTCCAACACCACAAATAATAGCCAGTTGTGGGGATGGCATGTTAAAATCAGCAGTGAAAAACAGCGCATACTCTCTGACCTCTACCCAGCAAAATCCTACTGTTGCTATAGCTGCTGTTCTGGACAGAGCGGTATTTCTGTTAGCAGTCACTTGTGAGAGAAAAGGACAACAATGCCTTTCCCTGAATCACTCCTGTGGTTCCCAGTCCGTGTGTCTTACCAGCAGACTGATCACTCATTTACAGCACAGAGCTATTAAAAAAGGTAAAAATTTCTGTGCCACACCTGACATACATTTCCCATTTGCTCCTGTGGAGAGGCTGTGGTTCACGCACAAGATCTGTGCTTCTGCAACAGCTCTCCTTAAAGCCATCCCTCCAATGATTAGTGCTCTCCAGCTCATATTAGGGCCTTTCAGTCCAGGTTGAAGGGATAGCTCACAAGAGGCACCCCAGAGTGCCCAGTCTGATATGCAAAACCACCGAGATGATGATGAAAATCCAATTAGAGCTTCCTGGGGCACAGCTCCTTACACCTTACACTGTGTTGTATTTTTTCCTGCAAGCGACACCATAAAGACATTAATTACAGCAGCAGCACAACACAGGATTTGAGCAGTCTGGCAAACCCCTGACCTGGTTTTTGCAGGCTCCTCTGATGGTGCCCAGCCATGGAGGCTGCTCTCCCCCCACACCAACCCACAGGAGCTCCCTCGAGCAGCCCCACAATGGCTTTCTCCAGAGCAAGCCTTGCTCCACCGGCCCAGCAGATACTGATGGTGACCCTAGATCATGTAGACAGGCTGAGTTTTGTAGTGGTGGCTCAGGCCCTCCGGTGCTCTGCCTCCATCCCACCCGAAACCACAAATCACATCTGCACTTGCAGGGACATTTTACCACCAAACATAAAACTGACATTTCTTTTTTATCATTTACGGGAGCTTAAGAAAAATAAAACTTCTACTTTCTTGCTTTTCGGGTGAAGCTTTTCAAGCCATCTAAGCCCTTCTGATGGGTTTATTACTTAAAACATGTGTTGGAAGGCAGAAAATCCTGCCCAGAGCCTTCGGGCACTGCACCCAGGAGGACTGAAACCTTCCAAAATGACCCCAAAGTTCAGAAGTGAGCCATGGTGAGGAAGTACATCAAAGCCCAAATGTGAGTGGAAAATGTCACTAAGTGCTTCTAAAACCTTGCTGAAATGGGGTACAAGAGACACGGTGAGAGGACTTCTGTCTGGCTACGATCAGTGAGGTCGAGGAGCACCAGGCTGGTTGGAAGAGGAAGGGCATCAACTTGGCTGACAGCAATGTGGGGCTTTAAGACGTCCGAGCCATTCTGCACCTTGTGCATAAATACTTCTTTAAGTGATTTTCAGTAAGGGAGCAGCTAAACGGCCAGGCTGGAAAATAATTAAAAGCTAAGGAAAAATGGAAAGAACATGGTGAGGAACAGGACCTCGTGTCCTGGTTTCAGTTAGCACAGAATTAATTTTCTTCCTAGTAGCTGGTGGAATGCTGTGTTTTGGCTTAGGATGAGAAGAGTGCTGATAACACCCCGATGCTTTAATTGTTGCAGAGCAGTGCTTATACTAAGCCAAGGACATCTCAGCCTTTTGCTCTGTCCTGCCAACGGGCAGGCTGGGGGTGCAGTAAGAGCTGGGAGGGGACAGACCCAGGACAGGTGACCCAAACTAGCCAAAGGGGTATTCCATACCATCTGACGTCATGCTAAACAATATATAGGGGTGGCTAGCCGGGGGGAGGGGGCCGGACTGCTCGGGGTTAGGCTGGGCATCGGTCAGCGAGTGGTGAGCAATTGCATTGTGCATCACTTGTTTGTACATACTATTATTACTTTCCTATTATCACCATTGTATTATTATTGTTATTATTATTTTATTATTATTTTGTTATTATTATTTTCCTGTCTTATTAAACTGTCTTTATCTCAACTCACGGGCTTCACTTTCCATTTCTCTCCCCCGTCCCAGAGAGGGAGGGGGGAGGGTGAGCGAACGGCTGCGTGGTGTTTAGCTGCCGGCCGGGTTAAACCACGACAGTCCTTTTTGGCGCCCAACGTGGGGCCCGAAAGGTTGAGATAACGGCAGATCTGACCAGAGTGTGTTAAACTAAAATTGGTGTAAGGATTAGACCTGCTTAATAGTCACTTGTCATAATGCTGATTGCTTTAATCTCAACTCTGCTGCGCCTGTTTTCCAAATTGAGTATTATAGTACATTATTTTCCGTATTTGCTCTCTGTCGTGTTGTTTATTCTCTCCGGGCCTTGGTTTCAGATCATTATGGTGCTGTGTGTTGTAGCAATGGCTTATGAGACGATGAAATATGTGGTCATGACTCTAACTTGTTATTTGTATTCAGTAACATCGTCGACTCTGTACTTTGGAAACTGTATCTTGGAAACTATTAGCAATTATACCTATTGTTTTTTTCCATTATGGAGTCAATCTGTGGAGGGGAAAGGGGAGGATATTTTTCCTTACTTGCTTACTCTCCCTTTCTCCTTCACCACCCCTGTATCCTCCTGGATCACTCTGCCTTCCTCCTTCACCACCCTCTTATCCCCTGAGCTTGTCACAATAGCTCTCCAAGATATTGAATATTTCTGGAATACTCAGAATACCATAGTCTTGTTGTTCTGCCTCATGAATGCACTTCAGATTCTGCTTATAGTTAAACAACTACTTATGAAGCTCATCCGGAGATCTGCCCGGAGGCAGGATAGTTGTGGGTGGCAGGGAGTATGGGTGGATATGGGCAGGCATCTAGAGCAGTTGGCACCCCCAGTGTGTTGGAAATTCACCCCTGAACAATGGCAAAATCCTCAAAAACTGGCAGAATGCTTGAAAAAAAGGTGTCATGATTCTGGCAGTTCTAAAGTAACACAAATCATTGTAACGTGCTGGGGCCTGGCTCATGCCTATCGAGCTGCCATTGATACTGCTATCAACTTAGTGACAGACCCTGCGGCCACTCCAAGCCCTGTGACAGATCCAACGGCCACTGTGACCCCTACGGTGGACTCGGCAGCTGCTCCAGATCCGGTTCCTGCAGCCACTCCAGTCCCAGCTCCTGCAGCCGCTCCAGTTCCAACTCCTGCAGCCGCTCCAGTCCCAGTTCCTGCAGCCGCTCCAGCTCCAGCTCCTGCAGCCGCTCCAGTTCCAGTTCCTGCAGCCGCTCCAGTTCCAGCTCCTGCAGCCGCTCCAGTTCCAGCTCCTGCAGCCGCTCCAGTTCCAGTTCCTGCAGCCACTCCAGTTCCAGCTCCTGCAGCCGCTCCAGTTCCAGTTCCTGCAGCCGCTCCAGTTCCAGCTCCTGCAGCCGCTCCAGTTCCAACTCCTGCAGCCGCTCCAGTTCCAGTTCCTGCAGCCACTCCAGTTCCAGCTCCTGCAGCCGCTCCAGTTCCAGTTCCTGCAGCCGCTCCAGTTCCAGCTCCTGCAGCCGCTCCAGTTCCAACTCCTGCAGCCGCTCCAGTTCCAGCTCCTGCAGCCGCTCCAGTTCCAGCTCCTGCAGCCGCTCCAGTTCCAGCTCCTGCAGCCGCTCCAGTCCCAGTTCCTGCAGTCGCTCCAGTTCCAGCTCCGGCCGCTACTCCAGTCCCAGATCCTGCAACTGCTCCAGTCCCAGCTCCTGAAGCTGCTCCAGCTCCAGCTCCTGCAGCCGCTCCAGCTCCAGCTCCTACTGCTGCTCCAGTCCCAGCTCCTGCAACTGCTCCAGCTCCAGCTCCTGTAGCCGCTACAGCTCCGGTTCCTGCAACTGCTCCAGCTCCTGCAGCCGCTCCAGCTCCTGTGGCCGTGTCAGAGAAACGAGCTGTAGCAGTGCAAGTTGACCCTGCAGAGGGTATTCCAACCCCTGTAACGGGGTCAGAGAAACGAGCTGTAGCAGTGCAAGTTGACCCTGCAGAGGGTATTCCAACCCCTGTAACGGGGTCAGAGAAACGAGCTGTAGCAGTGCAAGCTGCCCCTGCAGAGGGTATTCCAATCCCTGTAACGGGGTCAGAGAAACGAGCTGTAGCAGTGCAAGTTGACCCTGCAGAGGGCATTCCAACCCCTGTGGCAGACCCTGTAACAAAGTCAGAGAAACGAGCAGTAGCAGTGCAAGCTGCCCCTGTAGAGAAGGTGAAAATATGGTACAGAAATTCAAGTCGTTTAGAACGCAGAGAGTCTTCTGCCAATCCAGGTAAGGCTTCTGCCAAAACTAAGTATAGAGATGACGAAGATGATGACGACGCTGGGCCATCAAGGATTCAGGAGGAGGAAGATGAGGATGCCGAAAGAGCAACAGTAACTACCCGAAGCCTAAACGAGCGCGAGCTACGAGATGTGCGAAAAGATTTTGGTCGCTGTATAGGTGAGCAGCTTGTCACCTGGCTGCTCCGGTGCTGGGACTCTGGAGCCAATTGTGTGGAATTAGACGGCAGGGAAGCCAGACGGTTGGGATCCCTTGCTCGAGACGCCGGCATTGACAAAGCAATTGCAGATGGAGCACGACCCACCAGCCTCTGGAGGCGTCTCCTCTCAGCTGTGAGGGAAAGGTATCCCTTCAAGGAAGATATTTTATGTGTACCAGGCAAGTGGACCACTATGGAGAAGGGAATCCAGTACCTGAGGGAATTAGCCGTACGGGAAGTGATTTATGAGGATCCAGACCAGACACAAACATCCAAAGATCCAGATGAAGTCAAGTGTACACGACCCATGTGGCGGAAGTTTGTACGGAGTGCACCATCATCATATGCCAGCTCATTGGCAGTAATGGCCTGGAAAGAGGATGAGGAACCCACAGTGGATGAAGCGGCTAAACAACTCCGGCAGTACGAAGAAAGTCTCTCCTCTTCCTTACAGGCCTGCGTCTCAGCTGTGGAGAAACTGTCTGAAGAGGTCCACCAACTTAAAGAGAATCTATCTTCCCCCCAACCTGAACCAACCAGTGTCCAACGACCAAAAGAGAACACCTGGGAGAAACTTTCTGAAAAGTTTCACCAACTTGAAGAGAGATTATTCTCCTCCGCACCTGTACAAAGCAGTGTCTCAGCTGTCAGGGGTAGGCGTTCACCCACACAAGGAAGACGATATAGTGGGTACTCACCCCGTGCCACCCTGTGGTTTTACTTACGAGACCATGGAGAGGACATGAGAAAATGGGATGGAAAATCTACCGCGACCCTAGAGGCACGGGTACGTGAGTTGCAAAAGAAAACAATCAGGAAAAAAGGATTCTCCGAAAAGTTTGCTGCTCCAACTTCCAGCAGACAATCCTTCAAACACAGAAACGAAGAAGATTCTGACCAGGATTAGGGGGGCCCTGCCTCCAGCCAGGGGGAGGAAAGGGACAATCGAGTTTATTGGACTGTGTGGATTCGATGGCCTGGCACATCACGCGCACAGAAGTATAAGGCTTTAGTAGACACCGGTGCACAATGTACTATAATGCCATCGAGCTATAAAGGACCAGAGCCCATCTATATTTGTGGAGTGACAGGAGGATCTCAGCAGTTGACTGTATTGGAGGCTGAAGTAAGTCTGACTGGGAATGAGTGGGAAAAGCACCGCATTGTGACTGGCCCGGATGCTCCATGTATCCTTGGCATAGACTATCTTAGAAGAGGATATTGCAAGGACCCAAAAGGGTTCCGGTGGGCTTTTGGTATAGCTGCCTTAGAGACAGAGGGCATTAAACAATTATCTACCTTGCCTGGTCTCTCAGAGGACCCCTCTGTTGTGGGGTTGCTGAGGGTCGAAGAACAGCAAGTGCCAATTGCTACCACAACTGTGCACCGGCGGCAATATCGCACTAACCGAGACTCCCTGATTCCCATCCATAAGCTAATTCGTCAATTGGAGAGCCAAGGAGTGATCAGCAAGACCCATTCACCTTTCAATAGCCCCATATGGCCAGTGCGAAAGTCTAATGGCGAGTGGAGACTAACAGTGGACTATCGTGGCCTGAACGAAGTCACGCCACCACTGAGTGCTGCAGTGCCGGACATGCTGGAACTTCAGTATGAACTTGAATCGAGGGCAGCCAAGTGGTACGCCACAATTGATATCGCTAATGCATTTTTCTCCATCCCTCTAGCAACAGAGTGCAGGCCACAATTTGCCTTCACTTGGAGGGGAGTCCAATATACTTGGAATAGGCTGCCCCAGGGGTGGAAACACAGCCCTACCATTTGCCATGGGCTGATCCAGTCTGCGCTAGAGCAGGGGGAAGCTCCTGAACACCTGCAGTACATCGATGACATTATTGTGTGGGGTGACACAGCAGAGGAAGTTTTCGAGAAAGGGAAGAAAATAGTCCAAATCCTTCTGAAAGCCGGTTTTGCCATAAAACAGAATAAAGTCAAAGGACCTGCACGAGAGATCCAGTTTTTAGGAATAAAATGGCAAGATGGACGTCGTCAAATCCCAATGGATGTGATCAACAAAATAACAGCTATGTCTCCACCAACTAACAAAAAAGAAACACAGACTTTCCTAGGTGTTGTGGGGTTTTGGAGAATGCACATCCCAAATTACAGTCTGATTGTAAACCCGCTCTACCAAGTAACCCGTAAGAAGAATGAGTTTGAATGGGGCCCTGAACAACGACAAGCCTTTGAACAAATCAAGCAGGAAATAGTCCATGCAGTAGCCCTTGGGCCAGTTCGAACAGGACCAGATGTAAAGAATGTGCTCTACACTGCAGCCGGGGAGAACGGCCCCACCTGGAGCCTCTGGCAGAAAGAACCTGGGGAAACTCGAGGTCGGCCCCTGGGGTTTTGGAGTCGGGGATACAGAGGATCTGAGGCCCGCTATACTCCAACTGAAAAGGAGATATTGGCAGCATATGAAGGAGTTCGATCTGCTTCGGAGGTGGTCGGTACTGAAGCGCAGCTCCTCCTAGCACCCCGATTGCCGGTACTAGGCTGGATGTTCAAGGGAAGGGTCCCCTCTACGCATCATGCAACTGATGCTACATGGAGCAAGTGGGTTGCACTGATTACTCAGCGGGCTCGAATAGGAAACCCCAGTCGCCCAGGAATATTGGAAGTGATCATGGACTGGCCAGAAGGCAAATACTTTGGGATATCATCAGAGGAGGAGGTGGGTCGTGCTGAAGAAGCCCCACTGTACAACCAGTTGCCAGAGAATGAAAAGAAATATGCCCTGTTCACTGATGGGTCCTGTCGTATTGTGGGGAAGCATCGGAGATGGAAGGCTGCTGTATGGAGTCCTACGCGACGAGTTGCAGAAGCTGCTGAGGGAGAAGGTGAATCGAGTCAGTTTGCAGAAGTGAAAGCCATTCAGCTGGCTTTAGACATTGCTGAACGAGAAAAATGGCCAGTTCTCTATCTCTACACCGATTCATGGATGGTAGCAAATGCCCTGTGGGGATGGTTACAGCAATGGAAGCAAAACAACTGGCAGCGTAGGGGCAAACCCATCTGGGCTGCTGCATTGTGGCAAGATATTGCTGCCCGGGTAGAGAACCTGGCTGTGAAAGTACGCCACGTAGATGCTCATGTGCCCAAGAATCGGGCTACTGAAGAACATCAAAACAACCAGCAGGTGGATCAGGCTGCTAAGATTGAAGTAGCTCAGGTGGACCTGGATTGGCAGCATAAAGGTGAATTATTTATAGCCCGATGGGCCCATGACACTTCAGGCCATCAAGGTAGAGATGCAACATACAGATGGGCTCGTGATCGAGGGGTGGACCTGACCATGGACGCTATAGCACAGGTTATTCATGACTGTGAAACATGTGCTGCAATCAAGCAAGCCAAACGGTCAAAGCCTCTTTGGTATGGAGGACGATGGCTGAAATATAAATATGGAGAGGCCTGGCAGATTGATTACATCACACTCCCTCAAACTCGCAATGGCAAGCGCCACGTACTTACAATGGTGGAAGCAACCACCGGATGGCTGGAAACATATCCTGTGCCTCATGCCACCGCCCGGAACACCATCCTGGGCCTTGAAAAGCAAGTCCTATGGCGACATGGCACCCCAGAAAGAATAGAATCAGACAATGGGACTCACTTCCGAAACAACCTTATAGACACTTGGGCCAAAGAACATGGTATTGAATGGGTGTATCACATCCCCTATCATGCACCAGCCTCCGGGAAAGTTGAACGATACAATGGCCTGTTAAAGACTACCTTGAAAGCAATGGGCGCTGGGACGTTCAAAAACTGGGATACGCATTTGGCAAAGGCCACCTGGTTAGTCAATACTAGGGGATCTACCAACCGAGCTGGACCTGCCCAATCAAACCTGTTACGTACTGTAGATGGGGATAAAGTTCCTGTAGTGCATGTAAAAAATATGCTGGGTAAAACAGTCTGGGCTACTCCTGCCTCAGGAAAAGGCAAACCTATTCGTGGAATTGTTTTCGCTCAGGGACCTGGATACACTTGGTGGGTGATGCAAAAGAACGGAGAGGTCCGGTGTGTACCTCAAGGAGATTTAATACTGGGTGAGAATAGCCCATGAACTGAATTGTACCATGTTAAATAGTATATTATACTGTATGTTATCACTACCATGATTACTATAGGTGACTAATTAGAATGTATGGGAAAAAGTGTAACCTGAGCATGACATAAATGGTATGGAATAAGGGGTGGATAGATGTCCTGGTTTCAGTTAGCACAGAATTAATTTTCTTCCTAGTAGCTGGTGGAATGCTGTGTTTTGGCTTAGGATGAGAAGAGTGCTGATAACACCCCGATGCTTTAATTGTTGCAGAGCAGTGCTTATACTAAGCCAAGGACATCTCAGCCTTTTGCTCTGTCCTGCCAACGGGCAGGCTGGGGGTGCAGTAAGAGCTGGGAGGGGACAGACCCAGGACAGGTGACCCAAACTAGCCAAAGGGGTATTCCATACCATCTGACGTCATGCTAAACAATATATAGGGGTGGCTAGCCGGGGGGAGGGGGCCGGACTGCTCGGGGTTAGGCTGGGCATCGGTCAGCGAGTGGTGAGCAATTGCATTGTGCATCACTTGTTTGTACATACTATTATTACTTTCCTATTATCACCATTGTATTATTATTGTTATTATTATTTTATTATTATTTTGTTATTATTATTTTCCTGTCTTATTAAACTGTCTTTATCTCAACTCACGGGCTTCACTTTCCATTTCTCTCCCCCGTCCCAGAGAGGGAGGGGGGAGGGTGAGCGAACGGCTGCGTGGTGTTTAGCTGCCGGCCGGGTTAAACCACGACACCTCGCCAACTCCGTTTGTCAAAGTGTTCAGTCTGGTTCCTGTCTGGCAAAAGTCAGAAACACTGGCTGGGAAATTCACTTAGTTAAGAAGAGAAGGAAGAGCAAGAGTAAGTAATTAAGGTTCACATTATCCTTTGAGTCTGGCATCTACTTAAATTAGCTCATTTGATCTCTACTTTCTCCTCTAATCTGAGTAGTTCTGAAAGCATTATTACAGGACCCAGGTCTCTTTTCTTTTTCTCTTGGCCCTCCTGTTTATCCAATTAATTTCTTTGCTATGTATTTTACATTCCCTTGTCTGCATTTACCAGTTCCCCTTCAAGCCCTGTCTGCTCTTTCTGCTTGTGCTCTCAGCTTCCTTCCCGCACAATGCATTTGGGTTTGGGTTCATACATTTTTAGTAAACAAATTTCCAAGGCTTTTCTTAAGGCTGCTCAACCCTGTTTTGGATATTTTAAAGCAAGGCAGTCTTCGATTTGCAGGTGCTGAAGGTCACCACTGTAAGGATTCAGAAGAGCAGCACCCTTGGGCTCTGCACCGAAAATCCTTTTTGTTAGCCGTCCTGCTGCCTTCTGTGCGCTTGGGAAGGAAGCAGTCCTACAGGCCAGATGTACTCTCAACGTTAAAACAAGACCCACTGGATTTTATTAGCAATTTTCTACTTTGTTAGCAATTTCACGCTGCCTATTAACATTTGTTTTTTTATATATTGTTATCACTCATCATGAAAGGCTAATCCTATTAGCGCTTTCCGTATTGTATTACAGAAAACAAACAAGAACAGCACAGCTATTCCTCCCTGTGCCATTCCCATGTACTTACAGACCACGTTTTCCTCACTGTCCACCTGCCAAGGCATGGCAGGTGGGAAGGTGCCACAGCAAACATGCTCAAAGGTGCAAAAATCAGAGAGGAGCTCTTTGCAGGCAGCGCGGAGCGATGCTCTTTCATGTACAGGAGCGTCTTGTTGAATCTAATCAGAAGTGATGTGTTTCCTGGTAGCATTTTTTCTTCCTCCAGTTACAAAACAATTTAATAGAAATCCTTTTGTTATCAGTTTTAGTATTTTTTCAATATTGCCAACAGCCAATACCATCCTGCTTCAGTTTGATTTTTAACTGAAACTTCAAATAGATTAGTTTTAGTGAAATCGCTAATGAAATATCTATTCTAAAATCTATCCTAATTGATTCATCCCCCACTAAATACTGTAAAACATTTTCTGCAAGAGACATGCATGCATGCAGATGCATCTACAAAACACATTGATGCAGTATTTAAAGTGGAAGCATGATATTCTTGTTCATTATGAGCAGGGGAATGTAGGTCAGACTTTTGGATATATATCCTAAAATTGTCTTTTCCTTTTTTTTTTCCCTTGTCACCCTGGAGTTCATTACAGGGTAAAAAGCAGTAGCAGCAAGAGATGTCAGCGGTAACGTCCCCGAGAGGTGCACCATGCTGCTCGGGACAAGAGCTGCCCGTGCTGCTTGTACCGCCCTGAGCCCTGTGCTTGTTCAGAAGTACGTGATCCTGAAATGTCAGAAGACATCTCTATAACGTGCTGCAGCATCTCACAAAAAAAGGGCCCAAATGTTTGTCCTACGCAGCAGGGCGAGTTTTCACCTTGCTGGTGCATTTGCATTCATAACGTTTTTTAGGCTTCATAATCCTGTTTTTGCTCTCACATCTGGGAACACATTAGCCTGACTTCCATTTAATCCAGGGACTATCAAGAGAAAGAGAGAGGGGTACATCTTCTGCGTAGTGGCTGTGAAATTGCCCTTATCCTTTGATATATTAAAATTGAAGTGCTGTAAATTTCTGTTGTCATGGAGATATTTTCCATGCCACGCCGTGATTGGCCATCTGAATTCACTTTCCTTTGGGTTTTCCAGCCTAATTAACTGTTATATTTTTTTGCTGGTAGAGAGGAAAAACCCACATGAACGCTTTTTGGTCTGTGATTGCATCCCTTGCAGAGCAGACTTCATTTTCATGTACTATTAAAGGCAAAACGCACCAGCTTGGCTTGTATTTATAGAGCAGAACTACTGGGGGGCGGGAGGGGAAGGCAGTAAGGCTCACGAAGGAGTCGAGCGTTATCGGGTCTGAGCACACAGTTGGTATTTATATCTGTAACGCAAAGCAGCACAACCCTGGCCAAGCCTACATGCTGCGTGCTACAAGGGCAGGGCACGGCGGCGATGTGGGCGGTGAGGCCGTAACCGCAGGTGAGCGGGGCTGCAGGCAGAGCAGGCAGCAGAAGGCAACTGGGGCTCCCAGTGACCTTGGTGCATGGCACCCAGCCGCAGGGATCCCAAATGACACGTGCAAACTGTTCGTCTGGGGCCAGGCAACACAAGAGCACCTCTGGGCAAGGTCCAAAGCAGGCCAGTACCAATTATACAAAGAAGCACTGCATTTACTCATGCCTTTATTTTCCTTCCCCGTGTTGCTGGATTCTCCAGACGACTTCAGAGCCTAGGGATGAGCTGTCAGATTCGGAGAGTGAGCAATCCCACTTATTTTACATATATCCCCATGCAATTTCAGCTTACTGGTACGCTTCCAAGTGTCAGATACAACAAGTTAAACACCCGTGATATCAGATGCTGTTTGAAGAGAATGACTGGGGTACAGGTTCATCCATACCCAACCCCCAGTGATTAGGTTGATAATAAATTCAAAGCTAATTTATCTGCTCCTACAAGATCTGCAATATGGACAGGCCTTGAGATCAGCTTCCCGTATGTTTTTCAAATTAAAGCGTCTTTGATGTACTTCCCTTCCTGCCTTTGAACATTTGGAGTCCATTGGTAACAAACTGAATGCTTTGGTACTAAATAGACTCCCTTCTCCTTCCCCCCAAGAGGATTAGCATCAGGTCTTAATTTACTAATGGACTAGAGACATCCATTAACGTAGCAATTAATTCAGTGCTAAAGTGCCTGTACGATGGAAACACGCTGAGTGCACGGGGAAAAACATTACTTGTGACGTTTTCCCAGTGAGCATCACAGGGCTAGGGTAGAAAAGATAATTTAACAAAGAAATAGCGCATTTATTCCTCGTCTGCAGCTCTGTGTCTAATTACAGCGTTTGACAACAATCCTACACTCGATTTTGGATTTTTGGATGAGCGTCCAGCTTTTTCCGTCGTTCAGAAATTAAGCGCAGTGCCAGCTCGCGCCAGCACAAACAGCGGCGGCTCCCTCTGAGCTTGGCAGAGCGCTGCCAGCAGCAGGGCAGGGTGCTGGCTCCCGTCCCGGCTGGCGAGCCGCCGCTGTGCCAGGAGCCTCGAGCCAGGAGCAGCAGCAGTGCGGGTCACTTCATGCACACCTCACCCTACCGGCGCCGTACCTCCATGTTGTCCAAAAGCAATCTGTCCTGCCGCTCCGGGGCCAGCAGAGCGTTTTGTTGCTCCCTCCAGACCTGCCTTGATGGGTGCTGGGCAAGGGGATGGTGCTGAGTGCTTGGGAAGATGAACTCTGCTTCTGCAAAGCCCACCGTCGCTCTTGCAAAGTGAAGCTGGGTGTTCAGCACGCTGGCATGCAGCTGCTTTGGTGGTGTTTGTAAAAGACAGGACGGGTGTTCCTCGCATTCAGATCCCCTCTGCTGATTGAAATTAGCTGTCCTTCTGAAAATAATTGCTGCCAGTGGTGATTATTACAATTAAAATGTTTACTAATGGTCTGCAATGCCCAGACTAAACTTGGCACCGCGTGCCAGGTCACAGATGAACTTAATTAGAGATTATTTAGAAGCACGTCTTGGTTCATAAATTAAGCACCTTTCCAGCTCTGTTCATTTCTATGGTATCCATTGCATTCAGATGAGGAAGACAAAAGAGTAACGGAGCAGTTTGTGCTTACAGCCTCTCACAGCGCCATGAAGCTGATCAGGAAACATTTTTTTAAATGCTAGATTACCTATTTTAGGAACGCACCAGCCAATTTAAATAAACACACCAAATTAATGAAGCTTAACAATTACGTGAGTTCAGGGCTAGCTAACACGAGCCTTCCAATGAATTTCATGTGGCAGAGTTTAATTTGTACGGAGAAGCTGGGCTGCAGAGGACACTGCAACCTTGAAACAACCTGCACCAAGTTCCTGTTGCTGGGTTTGTGGGTGCTGTTGATACGCATACACGTGGCTTTTATCATCAGTCCTGCTTTGACCCAAGAGCAAGAATACACCAGATTACCAATAAACTGATTGTTTTTACCTGGTAAAATGTTGCAGACAGTGAGTACGTACTGTGGTTTGATTAGTATCAATAGGGTAACGATTTCACGCTGCATTATCAGCATGAAGGGGATGATGTGGGTGCTCAGGTCCCAGTGTTCCTGGTGATCCTCATCAGTGACTGCTCAAGCAGGGTGAAGGAATTAGAGAGCTGGGGATACAAACAACCCTGTTGACTGTTTATTGTGTACCTAAGGCAACACCCGTTGTGTTACGCCCTCCTCAGTCTCAGTATTGATCGCAAGATGACGCTCCAGATGTGTAAATAGCTCATCTGCAAGAGGGAAAAGGTTTCCTGAGCCGAGATGTTTTTGTTCATCCAGTGCCAGCTGAACAGCTTGGCTGCCTCCGAGCCAAGCCGAGCGTGTCCTGGTGTGCTCCCAGCATAAAGCCTTCGTGAACGTCTTCACCTCCAAGCCCACGCTTCCTTTTAAAAACAGGGACAGGAGCTGCACATGGTGTGGGTTTGTAGGTACACAGAAGAGGTACAAATGCACCCTTTGGGTAGGGATGGAGAATTTTTGTTACTGTGAGTCTTGGCATCATGAGAACTGTTTGTTAACATGCAGATATGGCCTCAGGCTTCAGACAAGGCATTGCAGAGGGGCTATGTACACTATTTGCTTCTCAGAGGGAGGCTCTGGGACCTGGCACTGTGCTCCTTCACCTCGCTGCCTGTAGCAGCTCTTCTGGGAGAGCCTCCCTGACCATAGCACCGCCTGCTATTGTAGCCCACAGGAGCATCCCCAGTGCTCCCAAGTCACCCTCACCTCCAATTTATCAGCCACTGAGTGCCATCCGACAGCAGGGGACTTCGTGTCCCTCCGCTTTCATGCTCCGCTCTAAGAAAAGGAGCTCAGATCCTAAGCACGTGTTTGACTTCAAAGCTCCTGTGTTCACTGGTGATGTCCATACATTAGAGTGGGGATCCACATGCCAGTCAGAGCTAATAGCAGGGCTCTGAACACGGCATTCTTGCTGTCAGGAGCTGGTGTAGCATCAATATGCACCTGAGGGGTGAGCGTGTTTGGTACAGATGTGTTCACACCAGACGGGCTCAGGCAGGGACGTAGTGTTCTAGGTGGGAGCATTTGGGATAACCTCAGAGCTGGTGCTACACAGACACGTTATCCATAGACAGAGGTGGAATAAGGTCTTCTGCTGCTTTCCTTGCCCACATCTGCTTCTGGATCATGCCTTCAGATATTTTTTAGAAGCTAAAATAAACATTAAAGGCGTCAGAAGCATTTTGAAAGCTGGCATCTTGGCATTTCTCTCTAATTCTGCCACTGCATCGATGAAGATGGGGTTTTTTCAAAGCACTGCTTCTTCGGTTGGAAAGAATGGATCAAAGGAGACCAGAGATGACTGATGCCTATAAATATCCTACTTAAATTCACCACAAACAGAAAGGAGCTGCATGTCGCTGTGAGCTGCGTTCACTCCTAATGCTACCGACAGCCCAGCCGGACTGGCACGGAGCGGGGCAAGGAGACTTCCCCTGAGGCTCCTGCTTCTGCAGTTTTAACAGGCTATTCTGGCACACTTTATTGGGTACCTAGTAAATAATTTTTAAGAGGTTTTATACAGGCTTGAGCCAGCTACACTCAGCACTATAACTGCTTTTTTTTTTGCTCCAATCAATCGTCCATAAAGCTGTGAGCTGATGTTTACCTTCTTAACACACTTATCTGGTATTAATGGTGTAGGGGATAGAGGAAATTAAAAGCCCAGAGAAGATGATGCTGCTGTGATAGACAAAAAGGAGCCTCTCTTTGTACTTTTTAAAATTCATTCTCAGTTGAGTGGGAAGTGACTAGTCGAAAGAGGAATGTGAGACACCTCCCGAGACACTCGGGTGGCTGTCGCTATACTCACACAGCTTACCCATTGGGGTGATGCACCACCATCTATCTCTATGTATGCAAAAAGGCATTGCACATGGTACCAGCAAACAAACACGTCCTCATCCTCAGCTGTTTGTTTGAGGGCAAGCAGCCACATGTGAGCTCCGGTCCCAAGAAGAAATGCCCCAAAATGCCCATAAACACAGCCCTGTGTCCTGTGACCCACAGCTCCCCCCAGCCCACAGCACTTCATCACCCCACCACCTGCAGAAGTCAGCAAAGTCACTTTCCTTTGGCTTTGCTCCCTGTTTAACAATACATCACTTCTAAACCTTAAGCCTCAAAGGCCAAAATTCCCCTCAAAACATCCTGAATTGCTTCAGACACCACAGCTGTGTTGTTGGGTAAAGCCAATGGTGCGATGCGGACCGCAGCACGAAGGGCAGCAGGATGCTGCTCTTCGGGGCTCCGAACTCCCACAGCTCCACTTCGCAGCCTGCCCCCTGCGAACCATGTGTATCAGTCGTAAGCCAGAAGCAGAAAACCCGTGAAGTTTAAAAAATCTCCCCCAAAAGCTTTTCCCAGTCTTCAAGGCCAAGGAAAACAAACCAGCCTCACAGCATGCAGCGGGGAAGGGAATGGAGACCAAAAAAAGACCTCTTAATTAGAGCAAAATTCAATAAGCCCTAGGCTTGTTTTAAAATGAAAATGCTACCACATTTTTGCAGTGGTGACCTTACTTTCTGCCTTGAGGATTAATACAAAGCACAGAAGCATTTGCAGCCGAAGTTTTCAGTGCAACTGCCTGAGAGCATGCGAAGTTTGGGAGATAACGGCTTTCTGGGTCAGGTTGGCGGTTTCTCACTGAAGTTTTGACTCATTTTCTTCCATTTTCTTTAACTGTCTACTAGCTCCGCATGGCTCACCACGCTCATCTCAGCACCCAGGCACTGGCTCTCAAATATCCTATAAACATCGGTCACATCCCACATCTCCCCATGGGAACAGCACCAACTTCGCTCCTGCCCGGGTGCGACACTGAAGCTGCAAGCAGAGAGCAGAGCCAGGACTAAATGGGATTTCAATCAGACACTTGTTTCTCTTCAGACCCACTTGCTGTGTACGACAGTAGCTAATTTCAGTACACCTGAGCTGGGTATAATTAGCTGAGTATATGAGAGATTATTCAATTTATTATGTAAATGAGATAATGATTTTCCTATGGGTTTGCAAAACATAGCAGGATGAGAAGGTGCTAATCTGCACTTCCAGCTCTCACCTGCCACCCCAATATTAATACAACATCTTAATATATTAGATGCTATATAAACACTATATTAACATTTGTATTAAAGCAATATGAATACTAATCTTATTTGCAATGAGAAATCCCTGGGACTCACCCAACCACACACCTGCCTCCTCCCTGAGAGCCCGTTTGACCCCATGATGTGCCCATGGGCATGGGGTGCACATCATCAAAGCACCCGAGGTGCCTGTGTGAGCTGCAATACCAGAATTTCCCCCGCTCCTCCGCAGCCCCATTCTGCTCAAATTGACAGAGATGACCAAAAACCCTACTCCTCGCACTGGGCTGTGCTTTCATGATCACACAGCAATGATGAAAGCTTTCTTGTCCAGCATTGCTCAGCGTGCTCCGCTCTGCCGTTTGTCTGTGGGGCCCCTCTCCTGCCAGCATTTAACGGTGCTCTGCATAAAGAGCTCTGTGGTACCTTGAGCATGAAAGGTGTTATTTACAGCACATTCCTACGCTGGTTGACTAGGTGTGCACACGGGTGGATTGGGCTGCACTTTACCGGAGCTGGAGCAAAAATGATGCAGAAAACTGGAACAGAGGATGAGCATCTCCAAGCTTGCACCACTGTGTAACACAGCCACTCGGAGAATCCCTCAAAAGTCACCCAAGGACCTGCTTGTGGTGGCAGAAAAACAAAGCTTTGGTGGCAGAAAAAAAAAAAAAAAAAAAAGCTCAAAACCCATGACAATATTACAGAGGCAGGTGAGCAGACCTGAAGCTGTTCCTGGAGCTTGCTTTTTATCGTCCTTACGGCTCTGTTTGAAGGGAAGGTCAAAGATGGTGTTTTTCCTCTCCAGTTTCTGTTACATGTTTTTCACATTTTTTCATGTGATAGTTTCTATGAGAACTGCACACCTTCCAGACACTAATAAAAAAAACTCAGACAATGAAGAGTGCAGCTCATGATAAAAATCTCCAATAATGAACCAGCCCTAAATAGCAGCATTTTCTGCTTTTAAGTTCATGTTTGTATGAAAGTAAAAAAAAAGAAGAAAAAAAAAGGCTGATTTGAGAAATCGTAACTTCACCACAAATCACAAGCCGTGAAATACTGTACCTCCAGGGTGAAAGTGGGACCATTTTTAACATAAGGTAAGGGAGCCATGGCTTTGTTTCACCTGCTCAGACATGTCTGGGTAGCAGAGCAGCCTGCTGTAATGACTCCTTATTTCAGCTGTCCATTTGACACAGCGGGTTTTCTTCCTGGTTTGGCAGTGCAGAAAAAGACCAGGGCTGGGAACTTTAATTCTCTGTTATTTTTTCCTGCCTGTAATTTGCAGATTCTCATGTTTCCTGGTATTACATGAATCCCAGTGAAAGGATTTACACCTCACAGACTGTGCAGGTCGCTTCTCCAGCTGAAGTGCAGAAGCCCTTTCTGCGGCTGACAGATGCCCAGGAGCTGTTCAGGCATTTTCAAGATGCTCCCCAGTTCAAGGACAGCACACAGCCCGCACTGCTGCCACTGACGTGGGAGAAGGCAGGAGGATACAGCTTTTTACTAGGAATTGTTGTGAGCGCATCAGAGAACTGTGTCAGCCTCCCATTTGTACCGTGTGGCAGGTTGTCTCCGCCAGCTCTGCGAGATCTTTGCACGGAGCTTGCAGTTATGCACATGAGCAGACACAGGACATCTTCATCGCTGAAAAGGTCTCTTACATACCCAAACAAAAACCTGACATTCAGAACTACTCAGACATATTCTGAATTGCTTCTGTGGCCTTCCAGAAAAAGGATGAGGAAGGGATTATTTGCTTTCTCCCACCCTACCATATCTGTATTCAGAAGAGTCTGTCTGCTACGTTCATTAAGCCTGGCTTCTGTAGACCTGGGCAGCTCTGCCAAAGCATTCAGTCCGGGCAGCAGAGCTATAGGTAGTAGAGGCCATAGGGGTCTCTACAACCAGTGTAGTCAAAGCTCCTCTCTCTGGAAGGATGTGTGCTTGTTCATCATTTTTTCACCTTCTAGGAGAGCTGGAGCAGTAAAATGCTCTCTACTGGTAGTCCAGAAGGAGCAAGGATGAAGAAATAGTCTGAAAGAAACAGCCTGTAATTTTTAGAAGAAAATGTGGGATTTGGGATCCTAGATGCTATTCACATTGTGTGGGATGTGGCTGCCCTGGATGCCTCTGGAAATCCTACTGCAGTACTCACTGTCTCACAGCACCCAAGCAGTCCCCACATCTCCTCTGGGCTGTGATGCCATTTGTTACACTTTTTTTTTTTAAGTGCAGACCATTTTCAGATCCTCCTGGGGACAAGCAGGAGTCCACCTTCTGTCTCAGCCCCTCTGCCAGAGTTCATTCGGAGGCTCACCGCCATTCCTCGCTACGCTGACACGTTTTCCAAGCTGCTTAATTCAGGCTCCTGGTAACAAGTGGTTGCCCTACGAGCACGCTGGGACTCAGCACCGGGTGCTCGATTTCCCTGCACAGGAGCCTCAGCTGGCAGGCAGCACGTGGCTGCAGGCAGGGGAGCTTCTACAAGCAGAGACAAAATGCTGCTGCTAGCTGGCACTACAAAGCCAGGCTCAGATGGCACGTCGTCCCTTGGAGGTACAGAGATGAAAAAACTAAGATGTGAAGAACTTAAATATTTCATCACAGACTTTGCTCCGTTTTGTTCTTCATTTGCATTAGTAACACACACTTTTAGGCTGCAAAAACACAGCATTCCATGGTTGTCGTCTTCTCAGCGTAGGGTGACAAAGAGCACCTACCTACTTGCAGTCACTGCATCCCAGAGGTAACGATAAGTGTGTCTCCATGATGAATGACCACATCTACAGAGCTTCACCGGCAGTCGTGGGCCACGTGCAGGAATACCATCCTGGGATCCAAACGCAGGCTCCTCTGTAGGCACAAAGGAGTGGTGCAGCCCACATCCTGAAGGAGTCCCTCTGTGTGCTGCACTAGCAGGTGCTCTTTTCAGAGCATCTGAAAAGCATCGCGTCCTCAGGGGAGGCAGGGGGCTGAAGGGCCAGAAAGGGAAGGGCAACAAATTCAGAGCAAATCACAGCAGCTGGCAAAGGAGCTGCCTCAGAGAGGAACTGTCGTTTTTGCAAAGGAAGGTTGGGAAAGACGTAGAAATGTGAAAGAACAGCCAAGCTACTAATGAGGCAGGGAATAGCAACAGAATATAATAAAAGAGATAACTCCATAAAAACTCAATCTCTCGTTTGAAATGGGTGCCTGAAGTAGCAGTTCAGCAGTGCATTTACTCCACCTTTCTAAATGATCCTGGGGGAAGCACTTTGTTCCCAACCTGCTTTCCAAACTGCTGCATATAAACGCAGTTTCACAAGGCACCCAGCAGCAGCTAGCTGAACGCTTTGCCAGTAGGGACTCCAACACCATGGCAGTGAGAACAGCAAATAGCAACCCCCTTCAGACAGCAGGAGACCCCAGAGGAGGGCTCGGTATCTCAGACTGGGGAGGACCATTCAAAAATTAGTATCAGTTAATTATTTGCAACCATTTTTAGTGCCTCACTGAAACCTCCCCGAGCCCTCCTCCGCTGCAGCAGTCTAGGAGCAGAGCTGGACACTGACAAAATCAACTTGCCTCAAGCAGGGGGCTGAAGGAGGTGACCTCCAGAGGTCCCCGTCAGCCTCTGCTGTTTTCCAATTCTAGGAAAAATCCATTTGCTGTAACTGAAATCCAACTGTGAGAGCCACACTGCCAAATCCTGAAGACCTAAGAAGGGATTTTGGTTCCGAAGCCCCACGTGCTCTATAACAGTTCTCTGACCATGTCTCAGTGGCCAGTGCAATTCCCTCTCTGCAGTTTACCCCTCGTGGTACCAAACTGTTCAGGAGAACGGTCAGTTAAATCTGCTGCTCGGTGGGCAGGAGCCAGCCTGAATGCTCCGATCGGTCTCTGTTAGTGCTGGGAGCGTGCTGCTAATTGCAGAAGCGATACAACCAGAAGTGCTAATGGGAGATTGTTCTGGCTGCAAAGCGTCACTGTTTGATGAAATCATCTGCAGGAGGAAATGCCTTGACTGATTTTTCTAGCAGCTGTTTGCAGCGCAGTCCAAGAAGGCTGAAGCCTTGTCCCAGTGCTCTGCACTAACAGCAAGACCAGGGGCTTTCTCTGCCCACCCAGAGGCAGCACCTTTGTAACCACCCCAAGTAACCAGCACATCCACAGAGGGCTCTGGAGGCATGTGGGCTGCAGGACAGGCATCTCCGTCTCTGATCACAGAACCTGGCTCCATGTCTCATGTGCAGCTGCCATTTCATCGTGGACACCCAACACGGGAAGCCAAAGCTTGTACTGTAGGACTCAGAAAGTGGAAGACTGAGCAGCTGAAAAGCTTAATGAGATCCCCAAGAGGGTGTGGTCTACTGGTGGGTCACCTCATGCAAACAGCCTGCTCAGACGGTGCCTGGACAGGGCTGCAGCACCAAATAGTGCAGGACCCAGGGAAAGAAATGACTGTTTTCAAGGTAATTTTTATTTACCTCCTATGTATTTTTGAATATTCAGATTACACTGGGCAGATACTTCACAGACCACAGTTCCTCCCCATTGCCACATTCTACACTTAATGCTCACTGAGGAAAAAAACACCCACAGCAAAGCAGCTCATGTAGCACATGCTTTGGGCATATACTGTACTGGAGCACATCCTGATGTTCTCATGAAGGTTTCCCGGTCAGTACGTGAGTCATTTTTTGCTGGTTTTTAGTTTTAAGGTAGCATGGCTTAATGTACAAGTAACAGTCGCTGTCTCCAGTGACTAATCACCGCCTGTGACTGCACCACGCACAGCAGCTGTCAACGTGTGCTGTGAAATAGGAATTGCTATTTCAATTCACTCAACAGCTACTGACAACAGTCAACAGCTACTGACACCATCAGGGTCAAGGAAGCACTGAGTGCAGAGCTGACTGAGAATGCTGACCGAATTGACTGAAGCTGGTGACATTAACTTGGGTGTCCACGCATTTGCAGAATTAATCCTGGTCTGCAATGGGCACCTTCAATTCCCACCAACTTCCAGCTGTGCAAAGGCACGGCAGCTCCTTCAGGGACAGGCTCGGAGCCTGGTTGAGTTGGGAACTTCTCACCCCACCAAGGTGTTTGTGCTGCTCCTACCCAGTGAAGGCAGAACTGCATGGTTACAAAACTAGAACAGGTAAAAGAACTGCACCAAGTAGTCCCCACAGCTGAACAAACACAATGTCTGCAGGAAAGCATCAGATGTCAGCGCTGAAAATGACTGGCACGGTCCATTTCTCCTGAAAAGGATTCCTGTTCTGCAGCAGACTACACAACCAGAAGTTCTGTGTGTAGAGACTGCCAAACACTCTGTGTGCATACACACAACCCCAACCATTAATGCCTTTTTAAGAACCTGACACAAGGATTTCACAATGGGGTGAGCTACCAATTTCCATAATCCTAAATCACTTCTTCCACTGGGCTTTGCAGGACCGAAAGCTGCCCACAACTGGATAAAAGGTGACTTCACCCTTCATAAATATTGTCAGCAGAAATGTCACCAACTGATAGATTGATCTGTCTGAATTTAAGAAGGCTTAGTACAAACATTTCTTCAGCCCGTTACTACACAAGCGTGAGCCCAACCTCTCTGGGTGCTCCAAGATGTGCAGTTGGCTTTTGTTCCAGGCTTGCCCCCTGTCCCAGGAGCCACCCAGACCAGGGCCAAACCTCGCCCAGGTTCACGATGGCTTTTGGGGCCAGAAGCAGATGTGCTGAATTATGTGACAGCCTCATCTTGAGGGGTTTCCAGGCAGGCTGGAAGCAGAAAGCAGTGAAAATCTGGTGAGAATATCTGCCTACGTTGGAGTTTTCAGCCTCGTGTTTGGAAAGCAAACGTGGTAAGATCATTTGGAAAAAAAATTAGAAATAATATGCATGACACTTTCTCTCCTTTCCCTCATACAAGTCCCGTAGCTTCCCTCATTTCAAATCCGCCTTTTGTTCCACTTTCTCATGGAGATGCTTTCCCTCCTGGCTCTCCTGAGCCCTTCCCATACGGTGTCCAAATTCACCACTCCCTCTGGATCCATCTCAATCTGGTTAGATCTGTTTTTTCCCCACGTGGCACAGAACATTTCAGATGGCCCTTCCTCATCTTTTCATATTATCCATCTCCTGTTATTTTCAAAACTCAGGCAAAACCCAAACTTTTGCTATAATTTGAACTTCTTCAGTTTTCCCATTTCTACATGTTTCAGCTTAATCCATGGTTGTTTCAGTCCATTTGGACTGCACATGAAAACACTTGGATTTTCCCATAAAGGTTATCTACCTTCTTTTAAAGCCACCTCTGATAACAAGCAGCAACATTAATAAAGTATTACTTATTTCATTTCTTACTGATCAGGACCTCATCAGCTTAAAACCTGAAAACAAATGCCACAAAGCTGTAACAAAATGATGGCAGAAATGCACCCAGAAAGAGCACAGCTCATGAAAATAAATTTTCAATAGGGACAAACCAACAAATTCCGGAAAAAGAAAAGACCATAGGACTACAGACAAGGAAAGAAATCTTAGACCTCCTTTTCTGATATTATGAGGTTATGAGTGAATTAACTTGGCACCATTTTCTGGAATGAGCAATGGGGCAGGCTGAAAAAGCCTTCGCTGTGGTCTCTTGGCATGAACACTAAACTCTCAGCAGATGAACCAGAAAAATAGAGGGTGGGGGGTGGTGTCTCATAGAGCACGAAGAAAAATATCTGACCACTTCTTATTTCTGTTCAGCGCCACGTAGACAAGCTGCATCACACAGACACCTCCTGGGACAGCGATACGCCCTGCTGAACTCACTGGGTTTACACCACGAGCTGGCTCAGCCCTCCTTTTGCCCTGTGGAAAGACGAGGCTGACCAAAGCTCTCCAACCCAGCTGTCTCCTCACCAGTAATAGAAAGTGCAGACAGCCAGCGTGAGTCATTTACGAGGCTGATGTAACGGTCTGGAATAGTCCCAGGCTTTTCCCGAGTGAGGCCTAAGAATCCCCGCGGCAGCGAGTGCTTCCATGGCATCGCTCTCAAGTTGTTCTTGGAGGGACACAAAAGGTTCGAGCTAGACAGGAAAGTCTGTTCGAGCTGAGGCTGGCTGTGTATGGGACACCTTCGGGGACTGCTGGGCTTTCCAAGGCCTCAGCATCAGCCCGTGAGCAGGCAGTAAGTGCTAACCTGCTAACGGGGCTGAACGAGATGAGAAGGAGCACACGTGGCAGCTGCCCGTGCTGCGCGGTGCTTGCAGCGCCCCGGCACCTGCTGAAGGCGAGGAGGAGGCGCGCTGGGCCAGCTGTGACTGGGTGCTCTCGTGTTTTCAAGAGTTTTGTTCCTGTAGGAGAAAACCTGTTGTGGCTCACGCCCATGGAGGCAGCCAGCCCAGCAAGGGTCACCACCCGAAGAGGAGAGAAAACAGAAGGGCAGGGGAGGTAAAGGGGAGATTGCAAAGAACCGAGAAGGTGAAGGATTAACTAACATGACAGCAAATGTCTGCACCACAGAAACAGCTTAAGTACAGTCTGTTCGCTTTGTTTGTTTGTTTGTTTGTTGTGGAGAACAAGCCAAAAGGTTTGAACAGGCCAGAGAGAAAAATTGCTTGCATGAAGCACATCATTTCTGGAGACACACCATCAGTCCCTGGAGGACCAGGCAACACCCAGGCATTCCTGTGCAAATTGAAATCACATTTCATGGACATAGGAAAGAGTTCGGCCCTGGGGGAAAAAAAAGAAAGCCTATCAGCTCTTACATGAATAGTCTTTGATGAAGAAGAGGAAGAAGATGCACAATGTGTGTGGCTGAGCCAAGACGGGCCCAGCCTTTCCCCCAGCCCCCCAAATTGCACACCCATGTGCACACTGCAGCGTGCAGCACACAAGGTGTCAGGCTGTCCATCCGCAGTGACAGGTACAGTGACACCACCATGGGATGCAGGCACTTCTAACAGACCCTACCCAGCCGGCAAACCGCTGCAGTTACTGCACAGACTGCTGGTAGTGTGACTCAGGAATTTAACTCAACTCGTCCTTAGCCAGAGAACTCAACGACATTAAAAAACAAACATGCAAACAAGTAAAGCTCTGCCAAAATTCAACTTGCAAACAAAAGTTAGTAGACATCCAAGACAAATTCAGGCGTGCAATGAGCAGAAAGCTTGTGGTCCGGGCGCTTCGTGAAGCCAGGGAGACAGGAAGGTCTCATGGGGCTGCGCATGTTCTCTCCAGGGCGTTTCACCCCAGTGCAGGTCTCGGCACTGGCCATGCCAGCTGGCAGCCCACCCGCAGCCAGCCCCAGCCTCTCACCCAGCCAAAACCTGCAGGCAGGGAGGCAGAGGAGAGGCAGAGCCGAGCCTCGGCACAGCCTGAGCAGCGGGGAGCTCCGACGTGGCAGGGGTACAGCCTGAGACTGCAGGACTGAGCCAGGGCAAGGCCTTCATGGGGATGCTGCCAGCAGGCTGAATGCTCCACCACCGGCGAGGTGAAGCCGAAGAGTGGTCTGCTGCATGCAGCAGCCCCTCAGTGCTTTTCACAGTGGTGAGATGCCGTTGGCAAGGGCAGACCTTGGGAGAAACAGAGTGGAAAAGTTACAGAGAATGCCCAGGGAGCAATGCCTGGGCTCAGGAAGGATGAAGAGTTACAGGGGGATCCTCAGCTCATAGGTTTTTCACTTACAGAGTCTGCAAATCTGGGAGCATTGAAGTGAAACCAGGCTATGAATGGGGCTGTCCCACTTAGGCAAGGTGAGATTTTGCATCGGAGAGACGGGGTGGTAAGAAGGAAAGCATTCAGAGAGGTAGCTATGAGTGCTGCATGTCTGTTTTAGCTTGCTACATGGTGGGTTTTTTTTGCTCTGCCAGTGAAGTTTCTTGGTGCCTTTCACTGCTTTAAAAACAAGAAGCTGAAGAAACAAATGCTCATCTGTATATCACATCACACAGAAACATATAAATTGGTATTTTCCCTTTGAAACATCCCCAAAGGTCTACCAAACAATTTGTACTCCTCTTCCATCAGCCTCTATCAAGTGTAAAGTCAAGCAGACGCCGCAGACTGCACATTTCCCAGCACTGAGATCAACGTTTGGTGTCTTAAGTGCTTCCAAGAAGCCATCAAAAATTTTCAGAAGCTGCCCCTTTCCCCTTGAGGAAATTTCAAGGGAATCCCAGAAAGTTTTGTAGTTGAGGCTCTACCATAAAGCAGCAATTACGTGAATGAACCGGTACAGGAGGCGCCTTCAAAACCAGAGGTCGGGAGCTCACAAGTAGGTATAGCTGAAGCTTCAGGTGCTCTAAAACACCCTTTGGGTTGTTTTCCTGCCAGCTGGTGGGCTTCAGGCTTGAGAAGCGCTAGGAAATGGTCAGTGGCTCTCTCCCAGTCTGTCTGAACGAGCAGGCAGTAATCCAGCAGGAGGGCAACAAGGCAGACATGTCTGCTAGGCTGACAGGTTTCCACGCATGAAATTCAGGAGTGCAGAGCTCCCCTCCCCTATATTTTCCTTGGCAGTGTAATTTGTGCTGTCCCAGAGCCACGGACCTCTTTCCATGGGTCTTTCTTGGGACCTAGAAAACAGTAAAATACCCATGCGAGAGCAGTGCCCTTGACAAGTGGCTGACACCTGCCCTTCAGAATGTGTGCCCCGCTCCTGCTGGCAAGGCAGATCAGTGCGTAACGCAGCACCCCGACGGTGCTGTTAATAAAGATGCACAGAGTAAACAAGGGAAACATCTGAAACGGCAAGGCTGTGCCATCCAGCTTGCTCCTCGGGGACCTGAGCTAGTCTGCTGTGAATTTATGGCAAGAGTTGTTGAGATGTATAAATAAGGGCTCCATCCTGGTCTCCATCTCAGCCTCACGTCTCTGCTTTAAAAATCACCTTTTCCATGAATTCCCACGTTAATCTCCCCAACAATAAGTTCTGCACTAAATCCCTGAACCAAATTAGCTGAGCGTTGCGCAGGCCAGACGCCCCCCAGGCCTGTACGCTTATCGAGACAAGCAACACAGCTAATGCTTTGCCTCGCAGGCACCAGGCACTTGAAGGAGTTTATTAATACTGGTAAATAATAAGGTTTTATTCTCTGCATTAAGAATAAACAAACCTCCAAAGATTTTTCAGTTCAGGGAGTTATCCAGACATCTGGATGCTTATTGCAGCTTCTCCAGACTTTGTTGGCAGGTACACTGTGCTGGAAATCATAAGATTTCCAAGGGATTTTTGGTTTTGCTCCAACTGGAAATACTGCAAGAGGAGTTTTTCTTTCCAGGGTTTCTAGTCCATGTGCAGGCTGGACTCAGCATACAGAGAGGGGCATGAAAAGAAAGGCCTGATTAAGAAAAGCTGCGCAAATATCTGTACTTCAAAGGCATCATTTCAGCTTGGGGTGATGGTTCTAATTAGTTTCTAATGAAGTGAAGCTAGTCAAGTCCTACTCGGTGGGAATGTTTAGATGACCATCACAGTTCAGAGACGGGATGCCAAGAAGGTAAGGTCTGCACCAAACACATGTTTCTGATCAGCTGTTGTGGGCGATCAGTATCTGAATCACCCAGTTTTGAGCAAGAGCTTATCTGTTTCCAGCCTCCAGGTCTCTCTCAAGGACACATGTGGGGATGTTTCTGCCCCTATTTTGCAACAGCAGTGGAAAGTGAAGAGGAGACAGCTGCCCTGAGTTCAATGGCATTTTCCCGTGACACCCTCCAGCAAAAGGACATAGGGAAATGGATCAAGGTTAAGGGAGAAAACTATGATGGAAGGGCAAGGCAGAGATCCAGAAACACTCATGTGACAAATAAGGGGAAAGGAAAAGAAGGAGGTTGAGGAGCTATGGTTTAAAATAAAGGGGAGAAAAAAAACTACACACACATACGGCCTCTTTCCTCCAAAATCAGAAAAGACAGAGCAAAAGATAAAGGACCAAATCCATATAGGGGGTGATAGGAGATAAAGCAAGGACAAACTAGGTGCACCGCGAGCGGGTCAGCTTCAGCACAGCTGCAGCAATTCAGTACCAGCCCTGCTGGAAGCTGCTCCTCCATACACCAGTGGGACTTGTAGGAAGTCTGCTTCCAGTGAACTCCTTAAAACCAGGATTCCAGGAATGCAGATTTCACACATTTGGATGAATTTTGCATTATATTTAGTTTCATCAGCATGGGATGAACCAATGGTAGGTTTCAGCAGCTGTGGGCTCTGAAAGCTGTGAGCACATTTATCAGCACATTGCCAGACACAAAGCACAAGGCTCACACTCACTCAAGGTCACCAACAGGTGATGGTGCAGACAAAGCCAGATCAGATGTCCTGCCATGGCCTCATACTTCCACTTGCTCTTCACCCCCAGCAGGTCAGGAGGCACTGCTTGCGTTGGTCAGAATAAACAAAGGCAGCCTAATTTCTTTGAAAAGCACTGCCTGTCAATGTCATCTGTGGAAAATACGGGTACTTGGCTATGAAGGGGTAAGTTTTCCTCATGGAGTGAGCACAAGGAGCTGAAGGTAGGCAGAACTTTTGTTAGGAATGCTGGGTGTTGTTAAGTCTGCTCTTACTTCTGTATGCTTAAAGGGACTAAGTGTAAAATGCTATTTGCCATAAAACCTCTCCAAACCTTTAGCTGATTCACTTGCAGAGAACCCAACATGTTTGATGACTTCCAGAGCTATCAGAACAAAATTCATTAACAGAGAAAATAAGATTGTAATTAATGAACTTACTGAAATAAGGAGTCAAGGACTACACAAGAAAAGCTATGCATCACTTTGCAAGATATTCTGTTAATCATCCAACTAGGTAGCAATATTTGCATTAATAATTGCACTAGAAAGTGCTGATCACAATACTTCATAAATCCAAACTGTTGATTCTACAAACTCTATTTCAACTCCGAGACGTACATACAAAAAATCCATCTGGCATAAGGGAGGTTTGGAGCTGTGTCCTCAGAGATTAGAAACACGTTTTCCCTTTTGCAATCTGACAGTCACAGGGATGGTTGGGAACTCACCTATGTTCTGTCCCTGTCTTCTGCAGGTGATTCAGGACAAGTGGTGATTTCAGTGACAACTCCTAAGGAAAGCTGATTCTGAAATCCCAAGAGGGGAACACGTGTAACATGAGAAACGCAGTAAGTCCATCTCTTGCCCTATTCTTTGGAGCCATCACAAAAGGCAAAGGAGCAGAGGCATTTCTGCTCTACACCGTCTTTTAGAGAGACAGGGAATGTCACCACAAGTTGCACTGGTTTCTCACCGACAGAGAGCCAAGAGTGGGAGGGTGACAACTCATGCCATGGCTGCAGAAGGAGCAGTCCTCCTGCTCCTTGTCCTATAGCGACCATGACCACAGAGCAGATCAACAAAGAGCTACAACCCAAGACGGCAACCCTGGGACGGCAGCAGCCAAGTCAGCTCTGCCATTTCCCAGATATAACTCTCCCTGTTAGCACCTCCCCATGAAGAGGAGGCATGGGTGTCTGCCCAACCCTGGCAGGGCAGCAGCAAATCTCCTGGAGGGTCCGCAGCCGAGCCCCAGCTCAGGAGCTCCACCTGGCACCACGTTAACTGGGGCTGGGGGACAACAGCACCAGCAGCCCCCCTGCTGCCTTGGCTGCCTGGTCTGAGCCCTCTCCCGCATGTCTCCCACAGCTCTCTTTTCCTTGGCACCCTCGTCCAAACCCTAATCCAGTCCCCAGGCTGAAATTTATGGGAGGGGAAAGCAGCAGTCAGCTGGCCAAGGAGCAGCCTTGTTGCACTTTGGCAGCCCCTGCCAAGCCCACACTTACTGGCTTTTGTTTTCTTGGATCCTAAACCCAGTGGAACTTTAATAATTTTTACATGTTTGGGATCCGAACGTTTTATCAAGCCCTTATAGACACATCTCAATCCAGACATATGGAAAAGCATGATCCAGACTCGTTCTCACTTCCAGGCCAAGTGAAAGCTCCTCTGTTTTGCCTAAAACACCTTAATTCTATTTCAGCTGTGCTATTTATCCAGTCTCATTTCTCTCCTCCTTGTCACTTCTTTGGGACTTTTTGACTTTGTCGATAAAAGCAGCAGAACAGTCGCACGGAGTCGCGAGGTCTCCAACTGCCTCGTATCGGAACCGCTTAATCCCTCTGTTTGATCCGAACACAAGGCTGTTAATATGCCAAGTGCAGTGCTTCACTACATCAGCTTCTTCCCTGAGTTCCAGACGTACTTTACAAGCAATGGACCTGTAAGGTTTTGTTTGGCGACACCGAGATGTAATTTTTGCCCTTTTGTCTTTCTTGCTCTTCTTCTCCCCACAGATCTATTTGCTAAAATAAATTGAAACTGAGAAAAAGAATATAAGGCACAATTTATACTAGATATATCTGCAATTACTAACTCTGAATTAAACATATCCCTTCATGAATAATGAAGCAGAAATAGGCCAGAGGAAAAATGAGATAAGATCTTCAATCCATGTATTTTTAATTGCTTCATTATCTAAAATTTGGTATGAATAGCAGTGGATACAGTTTGCTGTTAATGCACAAAAAGAAATGAGAATTTCCAACCAAATCACAAAAGGCTATCAAAAATTAATTTTGTGTGCTGTGATCATTGAAAATGTAAGTGATTTTGTGGCAGAGTGACATAAAAAATATCATTTATATGCTAATAATGAACAAGTCATATTTTTACATTTTGATGCAAAATAAATTTTATTTTCATTTTAATGAAGTGTAATGAATTATAAGCTGTTTCTTTTTATCTTTAGGTAAAAGCTGGGGGACAGATAATGGAGGGCTGACAAAAAGACCGTCCCTGAATGAAAATAGGATGGAGCAGAGCACGACCCTGATTTCAACCTGTTCAACTTCATCGCTGACTTGGCAGCCCATGGTCGATGGGTGCTTCTTAGATCTGAGGTGTGCCCTGAGCTCTAACAACACACTCAGTCATGGGGTGAAATAACAGAAAACCAGCCACACTGGGCAGAGGAACCCAACATGTATTTCATACAAGATGGAGCAGCCTCTGAAGGGGGTCTGCCACATACCTGGCCATGCACTGAGGCAGCTCTACGCTTGGGGATAACTCCTGTAACTGCAGATGAAGCCAGCAAGGGTCGTAAGGTATACTAGATATATTTGCAGTCCCTAACTCTGAATTAAACATGTTCTTTCATGAATAATGGAACCAAAAAAAGGCCAGAGGTACTAAGGAAACTGATCCAAAGCCTATTAAAGCCAATGAAATGTCTCACATTGATGCATACGGTATTAATAAATAATTATGGGACGGGGCTTTTTTGCAGTAATTCTTAGAAGCACTAGGCGTAGTCAGGATCTTTATCACTCCAGTTGCTGCGCACAATGAAAGAGATAGCCCTGTCTTAAAGGCACTGCGATGTAAGGATAAGGCAAGAGATAGTGATCTGGCTAACAGCAGTGCAGGGAGCCCAAGCAAACCACGAGATTATTGCGCTCGGTAATTACGTGCGGCAGTCTCAGCATAGCAGCTGCTCCAACACTTCTGAAACTGTTGAGCATGCACCGACACCAGCTGAAATCAATAGATATCGCAAACATTAAGCATCCAGGAAAACCTGGCTCAGCTTTTTACAATGAGCCAACCACAATGAAAAGCCACTTCTGAAAGTGTTCATCCTGCTCACTGCTCCTTTCTACCACCGAGGGCTGCCCTCAGGCTACCTGGGCCTGCCTCAGTTTGAACGTGACTTTTGTACCTCTCTTGCATGGAGGTTGCCCACACGTGATCAAATTTGAGGTTCAACTCTCTGCTTGGGGTCTTCTACCTATTCTTTAAAACAATCTGCTGCAGACTCCAAAAACCAAAGTGCTTCTGGATTCCAATTTGCGCTTTCATGCACCAAAACAATACTTTTAAAAAGCTAATTCTAAATAAGTCCATCTCAAGAAGAGCCCTTCTGCTTATTTGTACTGGAATAGTAGCAGTAAGACATTAATATTTATTTGTCAAACTTTGCCATGAGAAATAACAAGCCCAGACTAAATCTTGGCAACAGGACAAGCAGTTAATGGACGTGAATTATAATACAGGAAATTCTATTAGATATTAGGGAAAATATTTTCACCCCGAAGGTATTCAGCTATTAGAACAGGAACCCAGAGAGGGTGTGGGATCGCCACCCTTGGACATACTCCAAACTGGACTGGAAAAGCACCCTTCTGTGACTGGACCTCCTTTGAGCCCTGGGTTAGGCTGGAGACCTCTAGATACCCTTTTAAGCATGAATTACTCTAACACTGCGTGTCAGGGAAGTTTACAGACGTTGCAGTGTCACAAGAATGACAGACGGGTCTTACTGCTTCGAATTACCTTCCGGCTCCTGCAGGCCTCCTACACAAACACTGTATTGGAGACTACAGCCCTGAGACCCTGTCTCAAGGGAAACCTCCTTTCACAGTGCCACAGCCTGCACGGACTGCAATTCCCAACAGAAAATGTGCTGTCTGCCATGGTCAGGGCAGGCATCGTGCCTCTGGGGACACCGGCAGAGCAGGGCAAGATCCCAGCAAGGAGGAATCACCACCAGCAGCTGACCCACAGCTCTCCGCTGAGCATGTCCTCCCAGCCCTGGGGACTGTGGCTGTCCTCTGTGTGAAGCACATCGTGTTGTTTGTGCAAATATTTACTTGTGTATTCATTATTCTTTGCAGCAGTTCTACTTTTGCTACTTCTCTATGAATAATGCATTTAATGGGGGAAAAATGCAGGAAGTAGCATTTTACCTGTGGGTTGTGCCCTTGGCCAAGCGCTAGGAGAGGCAGGTGGTGATTAATAGCTCTGCAACCCCCGCCCGCACGTCTCACCGAGATACTTGGGGAATAACCTAGGTAAAATTATGAAATAAATGAAGGTGCACTGAAAAAATGCATTATTGAAACCAGCATCCACGCTCAAAAATAAATCAGAACTATTTGGCAGCCCAAGTTAGAGTTCCTTGGTAGGTGATTCTCTAGGTTGATTCTGGCCTTAGCACCCGCATGGGATTTCACTTGGAAGGGGAATATCGGGTTGGAAGGAGACAATAGCAAAATCTTTCTCAGGCACTACCACTAATGCTGCTGCATCACATTTTATCCTGCCAGATGAACTGGTTTCAAAATTAGAAAACCATTGCACTCATAGTAAACATTTTCCTAATTCTTTACTGAAATTGTGATGATCCCAATCTCCCACAGAGCTGTCCAATAAATAAATAAATAAAAAGATTGAGGTGAAAAAATGGGACAAAAGTATTAGTTTTTGCCCCAAAATTAAGATGTCTCAAAGTGTTTCTGGTCACTTTGATCCATCTTTAACTTAAAATCTAGCCAGTGACTTTTTGAATTAAAGAGAAATGTGTAAGCTGCAGCTAACATGTTCTGGTATTAAAATTAGTTTTAGGAATTGAAGAGGATAGCATAGCATGGAAAAAACGCATGAGATGATAAAACTAAACCTAAAAGAAACCAGATAACTGGCAAATATTTAGAAAAAGAATCTGTGACAATAAGGCATCAGAGGAACATGTAAAGCAAAGATGAAAAAGTAAAGAAACAACTATACAATATTTACATATAAAGACAACTTCATTCAGAAAGCAACTTTTACTCCTAAGATTTGAGAGGAATTTACTACTGGTTGTATTCAGTGATGAACCTACCCATCAAAAATACAGAAATAATGCAGTAGCAGTCATGTCCTGGAGAAAAAATCAGGCACAGAAGCTGGACTGGAAGAAACTGACGGATGCAACCTCTTTTTGTGATGAAATAAATGTGTGAGAGGAAGCTGATTTTGTTAGTGTATTGATTGCAGATCAGATCAACCTAAAGGGCTTTTACAGAAGCAGATGTTGGCCAATACACATCCAGCGCCAACAGCAAAAAAAACTCAAAGCACATCCAGTACCACCAACAAAAAAACTCAAAGCACCATATCTCACCTCTAAAAGCAGGTCTTGGGATCAAGGACAATTCCTCTCCTTTCCTTGTGGCACTTTGATGTTCCTAAATTGGGTGTCATATAGAACGATGTGTTCAAGTTCAGCTGCAAATTATTAAGGCTGTAAAGAAACCCTTGGGCAGGCAGTATATAATTATCAGAACAAAGGAACTCATCTTCAAATTAGGCTCGTGAAGCAGTGTGGTGGGTGAACACCTATGTTTGTAAACCCAGGCTGATTCCAAGTCCAATACAGCAAAAATCAGGTGCAGAAACCCATGAAGTAAACAACATCAAGACTATAAAGGCTGAGACAACTCAATAGCCCAAGGTTTTCATAGAGTGCCCTCCAATCTCATCCCAAACATGAAAAGACTGATGAGGCCAGTGCCTGCAACACTGGTTTAGCTAATAACCCAGAGGTTATTATTAAACTTGGAAAATATTTATGTTTTGTTTTAGTGCCTGCTTTGATTTTTTCCTTGAGCCAAATGCTAAAATTTCCAGTTGCTGTGAGTTTAAGACCTCATTTGCAAACTGTTTTGTTTTTTTTTCCTCATCTCCAAGATGTATACAATACTTGCACTGCATCTGACAAGATCCCTAACACAAAGCTTTATTGTAGATCCTATTAGTTTAGTGTAATTATGGCAATTAATTTGATAATTAATAAAAAAAGAAAATAACAAGAAAAAAGGAGTTGCACAAAAGACCATCTAAATGAAGCTCGAAGAGGAATGGACTATGTTTTCACTTTTGGAAATTTGCATAAAAAGGCTACGTAAGCAATAACAGAAAAATAACAGATGTCTACAAGAGAAAAAAAAAAAAAAGAAGAAAACAGATCAGAATAAACACAGTTCCACTCAACCAATTAGAAACGTTTGTTTGGTCCAACAAAGAAGCTTTACAAGTCTTAAAATTTCTGTTTTAGTCCCTGTCCTAACATAGTTGCTGAAAATTGCCCAGATTTTTAAGGATTTGTCCTAATCACATAAAATTGTACCATCATTTTCTTTGGCTGTTACTGTGCTCAATAGCAAATCTAGCCAACAAGAGACATGTAAGTCTTAATCACGCTTCAATAGGAAAGACCTACAATTCACTTCTCAATGAGACATAACGAGTCAGATAGAAGGTGACTGGCTTGTTCACATTGTTTGGGGAAATTCAAGTACTATAGATTTTCTACAAGCTCTACATACATTTTTGCAAAAAATAATTCTGTTATTGTATTTGCTGTCTTTACATTTTTCCTCTTCTTTTATCGCTGTATTAAGGTTTGGATACTTTGAGAAACAGAAATGGGGGAAGAGGCAAATATCTGCCCTCTTGGCATACTTCTGTCTGTTGGCATTCTGCAGAACCGTGGTCAAGTCCTCTGGACTGACTGCAGCAGCACTAAGAGTAATTGAATGAAACCTTCCTGAACAAATCTTGCTCTCAGATTAATGACAGTTTGCTCACATTTCAGCTATCTGTAGGCCACACAGACAGGAACTGACCCTTCTGAGCTGGAAGTCTCAGGAGCAAGCAGGACTTCCAGGATCACAGGCTACAGCTGCCATTATGCTCATGCAAATACTGCACAGCCTGAAGCAGGGATTGAAATGTTCCAGGTTAGCCATACCTTGGCACGAATGGTCCATTGAACAGACAAATTCAGTAAAGCCCACCTTAGGACATTGAAGTGAAAAATAATTTGCATAAAGCCCGGTCCTTTCCCGATCACCATTCAGTATATCCTCCTCACCACCACCAACCTGCTCACCTACTGAATGCTTGCAGTGGTCATTTATCACATCCAGCGCATGCATGGACTGAAGCCCAGAAATGAATCCAAAACAAGAATGGCAGGAGTGAAAAAAAACCTTCCCATCCTGCTGCTCTTTCATGTAGCCCACATAAAACTTAACCACCACGTTCTTCAGATGACCCTGAAAAGTTTCTAAAGTCTCTGGCATCTCATCAACCTGCAGTGATTGTTGGTCCAACAATCACCCACACTCCATGAGTTTCATCTAAAAGTTTAGAGGGGAAACAAAAAAAAAAAAAAAAAGTGAAGCCTATTGGCTTCATCTTGTGTACTGTTACGAGTTTTTGTTTTATTTTATTTTATTTTTAAACTTTAGTCCAGCATGGAGAAAATCAAAGGGATATTTTAATGAACACTTTTTTTTTCCCCCCCCTGTAAGACAAGACTTGATCTGTGATAGCATGCAGAAAGTATTGGGTGATAGTCCTGATAGGAAGGTTAACAAGGTGACAGGATGGCTATTGCTGTGCTGGCACCAATCATGCCCTTCCAATATACCTCCATGATCAGATGGCTCCATGTACAGCTTGGTTCCTACAGTCATTCAGTGAACAGCAGCATTACCTTGGATGACATGGACATCTTAATTCACTGACAACTAGACTGAGATCTTAACTTGCTCTACGGTTTGTTTTTTTACCAAGTACTAGGCACGGTAGCTGCATCACCTACACTACCAAAGAAGTTCATTTTTCTCTGACAAGGAAAGTTTGGCACATGAGGAGCAATACAAAGGCCTAACAAGAAAAAAAAGTCCAAAATAATGACTACTTCTCCGACTGCATGAAATCAGTTAAGAAAGAACGTAAAAGTTAAGAGATGTTGATGCAAAAGGCCAGAATTCATTTTACATCGTTTGAGTCTGCTCACTTTTGGAGAGCATTGTCTGCAGATTTATGATTCACCAGGTAGCTCTAAGGCTGTCTAGGCAGTTTGGCAACAGCTTCTGAGATTGTTATAAAGGAGAATGGAAATTGAAGCTGAAGAGGATGCAGTAAAGTAATTGGATTATTAACTGCTTCCATCCTGAATGACATGCAGGTGCATCCAAAAAATGTTCTTTCCTATTACCTGGTACAGTGTGTCCAAAAGTATTTCCAACACATTTCACAGAATGCCCTACTTAGAGGAGAGGTGCTTTATTCTCTCCATTAAGGAGAAGGTAGGAGCTATCAGCCAAATCGAGGTCCTTTTCAACCACTTGCTAAAGACTCTATGACTCATTTAGAAAAAAGGAGAAATGACGTCTCTGACAAATTTCAAGCTAGGTAACAGGCTTTCGTCTCCCTACATTTCCTGTTTTCTTCCATATTTTGCAATTTGCTTCATTTTGGCATGTGGTCAGGAGACCACTAGTGGATACAACCTCTACGAACCTGATGCTTTTCAAGCAACTGCTGTAGGAAAACAGAAATGATGAGTGCACAACAGGGCTGGTGTGCCCGCATGCATTTTTACAGCTGGTTTCCAGTGCTCCACCTTTGAATTAAGCAGACTCTACAGGGCTAAGAAGTCAAAGACAAAACCCAATCAAATCCATGTCAATGAACCCTGCTGCCTTGCTTCTTACTTTCCTTTATTCTACTTTTAAGTGACAGTAATGAGTAAGGACATATACACGTAAATACAGGCAGCCTGAAGATGCCTGGTTCCTACAACAAAATCCTATAAGAGCATCCCAGGTAACAGTGCAGTGCTCACTTTGACAGGCAAAGTGATGTGGCATGGCATGTGAAAGGTCACAGGAAGGTGGAAAGGAAGGAGAGAAGATATAAATGGGACTTTCTTTGTTGACGAGAATTGAGTGACAACTGCTCTCTGCAGTTGTTTGCTCCATCCTACTGCCTTTCCAGCTGACACAGTTTCATTCAGCAAAAGAGGAATGGAGGAGAGAGCTAGAAAAGAATTCTGTCCCCTTCCATGGAAATTGCAACAGTGAGGGGAGGGGAGCGATTTGAATTGAAGTAGGACAACATGGCAAAGACTCCATTGTCTTCACAAGCATGCAGAGCAGCAGCACATCAAACCACGCTAATGAAGCCCCAAGAAGGCTCATTACCAAGAGCCTGGGCACCAGAGCTAGCGCTCAGAGAGAGACAGCCAAAGTTCTTACCAAACACGAGTGCTAACAGATAACTTGCTGCTTAAAAGCAACAAAGTGCTGTGAAACAGTAAGTTAGAACGATCTTATGGACGACTTAGCAAAAAGTAAAGCTTCAGGAAAACACAGCCAAGTCTTGGTGAAGAAGGGAAAAAATGTATGTTGAAAGGTGAATTGAAACGTGTGTGTGAGAATAACGTGGGACAGAGCAGCACCGCAGCAGGCATCCTCTTTTCCCTCCTTCTAGAGAACAGGGAGGCGAGAGGGAAGAGAAGACGCACAAATGCCAAGATGTTGCAGGAAGGATATTATGTTTGCGGGATGTCTTAACAAGCAAGTGCCAAAAGCAAAATTGAAAGCAATACTCTTTTTTTTTTTTTTTTTGAAAAAAAAAAAAAGACATTTTGGAAGAAATTAATTATCAGAGGAATTTTGCATACCACGCATTTCAGACATATCATTTTACACACAGAACAGATCAAGCTTTTTTCTTATTTTTTAGGGGAAATAAGCCGCAGGGAGTCTCATAGCTTCTTGGTATCATGTCAAAAGAGATGTGAACATTTCAGACAGACAGATCTTTGTGAAGCCTGTTGAGAGGGTACTGTAATGTACAGTATTTGGCAAAGAGATTTTCAAAGGGTTGCCAAGCCCCAGCCAGTTTATAGATTTAAGACCCCGTTTGTTTAAGACCCTGTTTACAAAGCAATGCATCATGTCACAGCATGGCAGTGAAGTCGTAAATGGCTCCCAAATTTTGAAAAAGCTCTGTGCTGCAGTGGAATACAGATCACCGGGACACAACCATAGGTTTCAGGAGAAAATGCAAGCATCTTCCTACAAAATCTGCATGTTACATCCTGAGCTGGCATAAATCAAGGTGACCCTTTTTCAGAAAAAGATCAACATTGATTTACACATGCTGAATCATACTGAGTATCTTTTGAGTAACACTGGCCTAAAAGCCTCAGGACTGGGTCCTCAGGCAGACCTAGATGTCTAATTCCTGCTGGCTGCACAGAATTAGGTATCCAAATCCCTTCGTGGGTCTAAGCCTAAGTGACATAGCAACCTACAGGCATGCTTACAGCACGCGATAAACACAGTACACTTCATTCATACCCAGACTAGTTCCAGATTTGGCGCCAGAAGAGAGACAAGTGATGCATGGGCTAATTAGCCCTGCTTAAAGAGCCGGATGGGACTAACGCAGATATCCCGCTCCCAGGAGCTGAGCCACTACCCCTGCTGAGCTGGGTCTTATGGCCGCATGCACTTGTTCAACGCTGTTCCATGGCTTGCTAACACCAGGCTAAGCAAGAAGTTTTCATAAGTGACACATGCCCATCCGTTCACTGCAGGGGCTCCCAACACATGAGGAACTTTGCTGGCAAACCCACAGGGAGTCAGCTGGAAGAAGGGAGCAGCGTTTGGGACATCACAGCTCAGGTGCACTGCAACCACCCCACTGCTAACAAAGCCAATGCATGGAGCCGGCTTGTGTCCCTCTACACCCAGTCCTCCCATCTCACTGATCCTGGACCCATGCAAGTGAAAAATGCCCTCAGCTCTAGCCACCAACAAGCCTCAGACAACACCATCCCTTCCCACCCCCAAAAAGTCTGCGCAGACTTTGCTCAGACAGGATCTGTAATGCCTTTCACCACTCAGAGGAACAAAGGCTGCATTCAGCTGGGTTGTCCTGGCTGCTGCTCAGCAGGGTTAAACTGACCTCTCGGCCCAGCCATCTTCCTCTCCTCCACCCCTGCCCTCGGGGTCCTCTCAAAGCCATGCACTTCGCTACCACTGGAATCCACTCTTTTCAGTTCTGCCCAAAGGACCAGTGTTTTACAAACAAAAACCAACTATTAAGAACGTTTCCATTTCCCCATGTTCCTCTGACAAAACAAAAGCACAGAGGTTTAGCACCTCTGCAGGAAAGGAGCTGGGTGCTGGTGGACACCAAGCTCAACATGAGCCAGCAACATACCTTTGCAGCAAAGAAGGCCAACAGCATCCTGGCAGGGCCTGGGTCATCCACGGCAGACCACTGCCAGTGGTGGAAGAGGTAATTGTTCACCTCTGCTCAGCCCTGGGGAGCCCTCTCTGCAGTGCTACTGTCTGTGGCCACTTCTGGACAGGTTGGTGCTCAAAAAAAGTCCAGCAAAAGACTATTAAGATTAATAAAGGCTTGAGACACCTGACATGCAAGAGGCAGAGAGAAGCGTGTTTGTTCATTCTGGGGAAAGAAGGCTTAGGGTGGTGGAGGACTTATTTATGTATGTAAATACCAAGTGGGGACAAGTAAAGAAGAATGAGCCAGACTCTTCTAGGTGACAGCACAAGAAGCAACAGGCACAAGCTGAAACGCACAAAAAAAATCAATTCAAACATAAGAAAAAGCTATTTTCTCCTGTGAGGATGATCAAACACTGCAACATGTTTTCCATAGAGATTGTGGAGTCTTCATCCTTGCAGATATTCTGAACTCAAACGTGGCCCTGGGCAACTCTCTGTAGTTGACCCTGTTTTGATCAGGGGCTTGGACTGGGCAAACCCTAGACGTGCCTTCCAACCTCAGCCTTCCTGTGATTCTGTGACTACTCTATTTAGACGTGGAAGTTATACTGGCAGAGCTGAAGAATGCAGAAAACCTCAGGAGAAAAGGAGAGGACAAGCTGGGGGTGGTGGTAATCTCTGAACCCAACGCAGCTGTGGCCAGGTCAGCATGTCCAAAGGTAGCTCCACACTCCAGTCTGCAGTCTAAGCCACACTCAGTACCGTGACACCAGCCAAGATAAACCTCAAAGGCATCAAAGCGATTGCTGGAATGATAGATGGAAATACAAAATAAAGTGGGATTTAACTGGCACCTGATGGGGTAAGCAAATTGGGACATAATTGGAGGACAGAAGTCCTAATGAGTTACTCTGCTTTTAAGTTAGTTGCTGTAGAGTTTCATTACATTTTTTCATACCAACTGAGCATGAAAGTTCTTCCTCTGCTGATAGAAAGAGAACAGATAAAACTCAGAACTCTACGCAGCTTGCTGCCTCGTTCCTCTGCTGGAAAACGATAATTATCTCAGGCCTGCCTAACACTGTAGGATTTATCCCAGAGGGTTTTAGTGCGTTCATTGTTCTATACAGCTCTGGGGTTTTTTCATCCACAGATCGCAAACTGTTTTACTGTGGGGAAGGCAAGCTGATCTCTTTAAAAGACATAAAACTCTTCAAGCTGTATACATTTTATGATGTATTCATCTCTCTTTGTATGTGATTGCCAGAACTGGGACAAGTGCTTGGCAAGTCATATAAGACAGAGGGAAAATCTTTGCAAGACTTGAGGGGGGAAGAAAAGCCCAAAAAAATTAAAAAAAGCAACACAGGACTTGGTGCCCACGCAAAGAGTAAGGATGATGCCATAGCAGCTTTCAAGCTCTTTGCTCTGTTTGTACTAAGGGCGGCTTCATGTGCAGTCCGAGATGAAGCACCCCCTAATCACCAATGAAGTTGCAAGAGCCTTCAAGGGCCCTAACTGTATCCAGGCTTGCTTGGATTTCTTCAGTTCTGAAATTTTGAAAGAATATGGTCTGAATGGGTCAACTGGTAGTAAGTGATCTTCTCCTTACAAGCCACTGGGAAATTGTGCTCAGGTTTCGGACATTGCAAGCACCTCCCAGTGGGCCAAAAATCCTAAGCTTATTGTCCTTGAGCACTCTGATCCTCCACACGCAAGTGGCAGGCAAGATTTTTTTGGCAGATATGACTTGATCACAATCCCAAAATACCATCTTTCTCGCTCACCTAGTTCAACAGAGGAATACCCATACTGATCAGCTCAGCACCCTGCCTCTGACAGCAATACCTTACATATTTATAGAACAAGGAGAAGACAGCCATGGCACACTCCCTCCCCTACAATCCCGCCACTCCGATTTAGGAAGCTCTTAGACACCAGCAGTGCATTGTACCAGCATGCTGATTAGCCACACATCAACCTTTCAGAAACCTGCCCAATTTTTCCCTAAACCACTTACAGCTTTGAACTCCACATTTCCCATGACTGATTTCTACATCATAAGTGGCACAAGAGATTTCCTTTTTTATTTTGTATTTGAGATGTATTGCCTATTTCTATTCTTGCTTTTCATTTATTGAGAAACAATGAGAAAAAAAAATCATCCGTAATTCAACCCAATCCACACCACTGCTGATTTTACAGAGCCCTATTTGATCTTCTTCTCAGTGATCTATTTTTCCAAGATGAAGGCTTGTAGCCTTCTCACACAGAAGCTATATAATAATATTCATGCCTGTCTCCACACTAGCCCTACTTATATCCTTTCTGAGATGAGGACTTTAATAGCATACCAAATCAGAGAGATGAGCACAGCTTTATAGAGTAACATAATGTTTTGTGGATTGTTCTCACTTCCTTTCCTAATAATTCACAAGAGTCAATTTGCTTTTTTGACTGCTGCTAGAATTAGCTGATGCTTTCAGAGGAATATTCACAATGACTTTCAGAGCACCTTCCTCAGTGGAAATAGCTAATCTAGACCCCATCAAAGTGTATGAATACTTAAAGTTATTTTTCCCACGTATATTACTTTGCATTTATTAATACCGAACCTTTGGTTCTGTGCTGCCATTCAGTCACTTTTTATCATGTGTATTCTGCAGTCAATTTTAGTTTTTACCACCCTGAATATTCCATTTCAGTAAATTTTATCATCTTGCTATTAATTAATCCTCTTTTCCAGACCATCTATAAATGTGTTGAATGGCATAGGTTCTACCTAAAATCCACAGAAAGCCCATCAATAGCATTCCTCCAGTGTAAAAAACATCATTTTTATCATTTGCTTGCTGTCCTTTAACCAAAGTGCTTTCCCTTATTGAGAGCTTAGCTGTTAGTGTCAGACTAACAATGAACATCAGCTGGATAACCCTAATATACATGATCGTCTTAGAAAATTCTCATTTCTAAGCCATATCTTCCTTTTGTATAAAACCTATTTTAACTTTCTCATGAAATCATATTTATCCATGTATCTTCTAATTTTTCTATAAGTAAACAAACAGAAGCTAAAGTCCCATGTAGTGTTTTATTTTCCCAGCAGTTCCTCTCAGAGCTCTCTTTTAACTTCTTGCTTAACAGACTGCACTTATTATCGCTCCTATGAGACTAGTGGTCGATGTGGGTCTCATTTTCTAATAATCAAACCCTCCCAGCACTACAGCCAGCCTGCCTGTACCAGTGGGGGCATTCCTCCTGGTGGGAAGATCCCCTAGCTGGTGGACGATTCCTCCCTCATGACCTGTTTCTCCCTCTCCCAGAAGATGCTCTCCTACCTGGAGGCTTTCCTCCTGCCTATCAGTCTCGCTGCATTGAAGGTTGGATGGCTCCACCGTGTCCCTGCAAGATTTGCCTACACATCTCCTGGCCTCCCTACATCGCAGCACAGCTCACCAAGGGCCAGCAATCCCCTACACTACCTGGATGCAGAAACCATCAGTTAATCAAATCAACGACTGCAATCAAAATACATCAGACCTCTGACCTACACCTACTTCCCTCTTGTCTTACTTCTAATGGGTTTGGTCTACTTGCTTTTCATCCGTTTCTTTCAGAACTTTTCTAAAAGTTTGGATGTAAAGAACAGCAGAGCTGAACTCCCCCCCATTTACACTTCTTTCACTCAATTCCAACAAAAATGCTGCTTCCATTATTAAGGCCAGAAATTTGGGTGACTTGAAGATGTTATCAATGAGGCTAGATCAGAGTTTCTTTGCCAACTAGAGGTGACAAAAAGTGTCTTCAAATTTCCTTTACAGATTGATAGCACTGATGCCTTGCTTCAATCACATATAGTAAAAGACCTCAGTCAAATTGGTGGCAGGAGCGTGGTGATATGAAGTAAAACTATATATTTACTTAAACTTTGAATATAAAGAGTGAACAAGACAGAAAAAGGAATGACTCCTTAGTATGACTTCAGCAGTTGAGAGACAGAAGTGTTTTTTAGGTTTGTCTCTCCTAACACTTATTTTATTACATATCACCGGGCCCTTTCTTCTCCTTTTAGATAGAAGAGCAATATCTGCTTTTTCATGGTTGAGTTTGCTGAAGGGCAAAGAAAGGTCCTAGACTTCTGCCCTCTGTCCATCAGTATCAGGAAATCATTATTTCTATCCTGTGTCCTGGACTAGACCCATATAATAGCGCCTTCATTTCAGAAAATTCAAGGTTGGCCTTAGGTTGGCCTCCCTGTGAGCTTCCTCAGGAAGAAAGGGTTGTTACTAACTAGCCATTAGCTAGACAAGAATATCAAGAAAAGGATGTTCTAGTGTCAATGAGACAAAAAGGAAAAAGATTTCTTCTGCCAATTGTCTGCTGTAGCCCTGAATGGCACCAATTGTTCATGACTGACTTCTGCAATGAGCAAAGCCAGAGCTCTTTGGCTAACACTTCTTTCTGCGCTCACTGATGCTTCTCCCTTCCATGGACAGAAGTCTAGAATAGTCTGGTGTAACTTGATGCGCATGAGCAGAGAACCAGGTCATGTATTTTCTTCTTGGTTAGGCTGAAACTTTGAATTTAGTCTGAAAGAATTTGAATACCTTAACTGCAATTTGCAAGAGGCGCATATGAGATCTGGATTACATTAGCAGCCATCATACTTGCACCAGATCATCCTTCCTTGTCTTGAGTTCATACCTTGCACAGAGGTGATAATGACAGATTTACTTAGCTACTGATAGAAACCTGCAAGCTCTTCATTATGCATCTTGCAAAGGAATTCATTAAACTGTGGTTCAAGACGTCAAGAGATCCTTAAAGAGCCCTCCCCAGCCACTTCAATGTTTTGACTCTTAGAACTGCAATAAGTTAGCCTGATGTTCAGGAGCTGAAGAGGCTCAGTGCTACGAGGGAACAAGCGTTCAAGTTCAGTTTGGCAGAGAGGTGAGATGCATGCAGCTCCAACAAACCCACTACAAAAAGGCAACACACCCTCTAACACAATCTAGAATTTAATTTATTTGAACACTGAAAACCTACAAAGACATTTCATTACAGCCTTGTCTCACCAACAGCCATATCTAAGCTCTTTTAGAGAATAATTCATCCACCAGAGTGCATATCTTAAAGATATAACACCTTACCTCAAAGTCAAAGGGTTCCAAGCATCTTGAAAACGGAGATACATGGAGGAAGAAATATCTGCAGTGAAGAAGGGCTCTTAAGTGCAAAGCACTAAAGCCCTGTTGGTGTTTATGTGCACAACCATGGTGCAGTCAGACCAAACAAGGTCAGATGGTCCTGCAGATCAAGCACTACCTCAGATTTCTTAGGGTCTGCCTCTTGACATGGCGTGCTCAGCTTCCCGGATCACTGAATTGCCTTCCAAGACACTGGCTACACAACATGCCCCCAGTGAAACTCCGAGTCACAGGACCAGCAACGACAGCCCCTCTTCCAGCATCAGCAGGTAGCCCTCTGGACGCAGGTGTTCCTGAGGGACCCAAGGTATTGCTTGGCTAGGTGGCAACTGGGAGTTTTCTTGAGATGGTAAGGAAGCCTGAACAACAGCCTAACACAGTCTGCAGATTTAATTAAGGCTGCTACCCCTCACTTATTAGCATTTAGCTGAAACTAGAGTTTAACTATCATTAGAATCAGCGTAATTACCATGTGCCAGAGATCCATTCAACAAGCTACGTATCTCCACTATTTATATTTCAAGAGTAACTTGGAAACAGTATGAATTTTCTATCTCACACCCCTTTGAAAATTAGACTATTAAAATGATCATGCAGTGTAATACACACTATTTACTATTTCAGGTTTATCTTGCAGCCTCATAGTTTACAGCTAGCTACTGACTGGTAACCTAATTTTGTAGATGTGTAAAATGTTGCAATAAACAGATTACTACATATTTCAAACATTAATTGCCTTCCAAGGTCTAGAAGTTTCTCAGTGAGCTCACCAACAGGTTTTATTGGCAGTATAAAATTTACTGTGTTGACATACCCTTTAAAACGCAGAATACATCAGAGCTAGCAAAACGCTGGGGTGAGATTACAGAGAATGAGTCAAAATTTTTATATGAATTTCTTCCCACCCCATGCCCCCCATGTCTTTTACACAGCAACCCAAATTAAGCCACAGGGGAAGTGACAACACTTGTAAAGAAAAGTAATCACTCCTTACCAGAAGCATTCACAGGGAATTGCTAATGAAGCAACGCATTTATGCCGGAGAAGCCAAAGACACGAGAAAAAGGCCTCATTATATCAGGCGTTTGAAATATCCCACCAAGGCAAGCCAACGCAACACAAGACCTTTCAGTTTGTCAGACAAAATGAACCACTTAAAGACACTGTTGTGAAAGTCCTGATTTATATTAAATGAAATTTATTGCTATCTTATTAAGTTGACAGCTTTTGTAAAACTTACCCCTGAGAAAGGCATGCTGGCATCACACGGTTTGACCTAACTATTAATAGGAACTTCCAGTAGACAAAATGAAAGTACATATCTCGGAAGAGAATTCATGAAGACAACAGACATTCGAATTAAAATCAGCTTTGAAGACTGTCTCTCATAGCCAAAAAGAACACGTGAGACAGAAACAGAAATAACTGTAGATAGAAACTCGCAACCTTTTCCTTTAGTAAATGCACTCCATGAAAAATAAGGATTTACAAAAAAGGTCAATAAACCATAGTTTTACGTACATCTAATCAGTTTGAGCAAATCTGATTTTATCAGTTTTTATGTATCTCATTCAGCGAGGGCACACTATATCTATTTTATTTGATGGAAGAAATGATCCAAATAAAAATGCCCCTGCCTGATGGACTTGACTGCCTTACATCTTTTTAGAAAGCTTCAGAAGCGAGTTATTTTAAGCCTTGCTGAAGCACGTCTCTGAGCCCCTCTAGAAGAGGTGACCCCATGGCTCCCACAGCAGGGCAGCAAACATGGCCTTTCCCAAGGGAAAATAAAACAAAAACGACACAGTAACGTACCCACAGTACAAGTGTGAATAAACAAATATTCTTTATATGATTCTACAAACAGAACAGCAAAAGAAAAGCAATACTTCAATTTCCAAAGAAGGAGTATTAAAAACAAAACAAAACAAAAAAACTTGCTGAAAACATGCAGTTTGCTTTAAAAAGTAGCTATAAACTCCAAAGGACTCAATCATCTTGAAAAGAATAAGCAGACTCCTTCCTGGGAAATGCAGCTTTTCCTCCTTTCATGCCAGAATTGACTCAAAGGAGATTTGCTATTGCTGTGTTTTGTGAGAAATTCAGCATTAAACGTGTGATCGGTGTTATCAGCATGGAGGTGTCTGACTGCTAGCCAAAGCCCCCACGCTCACCTGAAATTAGGAACAACAGTCACAGCGATCTCCGCCCCGGCTGACAGAGCAGGGCTGGTTAACACCAAGGAGCTATTTTTCCCAGCGTTCGTTTTCCATGCAAGCCCATGTTTAGGTGCACAGAGAACCCAATCCCCAGAGCCTGGAATCATGATTGAATTACCTGCATTTTTTTTGCCTTTCTTGTTTGTCTTCCCTTCTCCAGCTGTTTCCCCATTTCACACCCTGGTTACCTATTCCCTCCACCTACCGTGATGAATACACAGCTTTTGGGAAGTATGAAATTTTCTCACCCTATCTATGCAATCTCAAGGCATGCATCTGTCTGTTTTGAAATCAAGCACCTTCCCTCTTCCCTGGGCTTGGAAATCCATCCTGTGTGGCAGTCACCTCTTCTCCAAAGCCAGCCACTGTAGTGGATGCCCATCCGTGTATAACTGTTCTTTCTGATAATCTAAATGCTGCAGGAATTGCATTAATTTTTGTGATTTCCTTTACCTGTATGTAAACCAACGTCAGCTGGGAAGGTAAATAAGCCCCCCCATTTAATTAAGCTACCAAACCCTCCATGTCACTCACATCATACACTGGGTAAAGCCCGATGCCACTCCTCTTGAAAAGCGGTCATGAAAACATGCATCCATGGGTACCCGAATCTACCAGCCTGAATTTGGTTTCAAAAACATGTGCATGGTTGACATTCAAGAGCCATAAACAAAATGAGTGGCCATCATTCAAGCAGAAAGTTATTAACAGGTGGCACTAAACAAACGTAGGCTCAAAGTGGAACAGAGGTTTTTGGTGATTTTTTTTCTTCCTAATAATGGATGTATGAGTAATTTAACTAATCGCTACAGTCGGTCTAGCAGAGCACATTTTTCTGGTACATAAACAAACAGAAACCTGGGAAGTTATAAGGACTGTGCTAGCAAATTAATCTTGGAATATAAATGTCACTCATGGAAAATTCCTAAACCCTTTCATTTTCTATTTGAACTACAGATTCATTTCAGTTGTTTTAAAGGTTTACTCTGGACCTGCATTCCAAGAACTCAAATACCATTGAAAGAGAGAGAAGGAAAATGACACCCAGCCCTACAGCAGGCTGGGCATGGCCACAGCACCACAATACCTCCTTTCTGCAGGTGGCAGGATAAGGCCCCAGTTAATTAATTCTTGCAGGTTTCTAATGAGCAGAGATGGTTTATATTCACAGACTGCATTTGCTGCTGTTTCATAATATATGCAGTAATTATGCAGCTGATGGAGCCTTATGTAGCTGTTACTTCTTTCCTATACATAAATTAACAGCAGGATTTGTGTAATGATGGGATAATGAAGGCCCAGGTCATTGGTATTCATCTGTAGAAGGCCTTGACAGGCTGGGTCAGACAGAAACGTTAGTTGGCTAACAGAGACAGAGACTGTTAAGGCATTCGTAATCTTACTCCGCTCAAGACCTACATTAACTCTCTCAAGGGCTGATAAAAAAAAGTTTTCTGCTCCCTCCTCTCCCCCTCCCCCTTTTTTTTTTTCTAAATGTGTTTGAAGGAAGCATCTTCCTCAAAAGACTAAGCCTGAGCTGGATTCCCCGTGATTTGCCATAGCATGAGGGGAAAACCACGTGTAGCAGCCTCACACTTGGGTCCAGGCATGCAGGAGCAGACGGAGAACAGGGACAAGGACTTCAGGAGCCCCAGCTCCCTCTCCTGCCTCCTGCAGTTCTCTCTTCTCAGGACTCTGGTTCTCCCATGGCACAGGACATTTCCATAACTGCAACTGAGGCTGTGTTTGGGCTGCTTGGGCAGCAATGTTTTCATGTTACAACTTCCTGGTGCCTTTACGAGTTAATCTCCTGGTTTTGGCACTGTCTGTGTGCTGAGAGAACACCTCATTCCCTCTCTCCGTACTGCATTCCCACTGCCTCCAAATCCTCTCCAGGTAAATGGACCATGGCTGTCTTGCTACAGAGAGGGGAGCAACAAGGGACAGAGCCCCCTGAGGAGTTAAGGGAGAGCCATGCATGGATGATGGCAGTATAAAAAAAAGATTCTCTAAAACATCAGCACAGAGGACTGTCACTGGTTTACATGTGAGCCTGAGAGGTTTAAGTCCCTTTCATCCCCTATATTTTCCAGTAAGAGCACTTAAAATAAATATTTGGTTTGACAGAGATCTCTTCCCGATGTGTCTGATTTTATGAAGCACTTTGAGGTCCTGTGGGGAGGAGGGATGCCGCACCACAGGGCTTAGGAGCTGTTTGAACGCTCCTTTTCCATGGCACTGCTTGCAAGCCCAGCAGCGATAGCTGAGCTGGCTCGTACAGCCAGTGCCTCGGGGGGACTCTCCTTCAACAGTCTTAATCCCAGGATCCACTCCTCTTTGATCTTTCCAGTCCCTGAGATTTACAGTGTGTAGCAGAACCAGCTCCTCTAATGCCACTGTCTTTACCTCGCCTCTTTCATTTTTAACCGATAGGCTTTCAGTCACTTGCACATCCCCGCATACCCTCTCTGTTTCCTGTGCACTGGCACAGCAGTTCATTCATCACCTGCAGCATCCAGCCCCCACACCTCCAGGCTTCCTAACCTCTGCAGTCCACTTTCAGCTCTTCCCCATAAGCTTTGGTGATTAGATCCTTCAGCTTCTTTCCTCTTGTTCCCTCTCTTTCACAGCATCAAGGTACAGCTTCTCATCCTTGGATCCTTGAGGAGCTCCCCAGCTTTCTTCACCACTTCTGCTGACTCCTACCTCTTTTGCATTAACCCCTGCTACTTAACACACCAACTCCACTGCTGTTACAACACTGACCTGCTAAAGTTATCCGTGGTTTGCAATCTCTTCTAAAAATTTGCAAGAAATTGCAATACCATATTAACAGCTGAGCTAGAATGGAATTAGTAATAGTTATAGTACATTAGTATCAGTACTCCAACCAGTCATAATTTTTATAGTTAGTTTACAGAACCCTCAGAATCATGATCTCAGCACACATACAAAACACTCATTTAGCAAGAGCTGCTGACAGCATTTGAACATGACACAGACTCTCCTGGCTCTGTAACTCCGGTGACTCAGTGGAGAGGATCTGAACTTCCTTGTCATTATTAGCTTAATGAGAATACCTTAGTGAGTTTTTCTCTCTCCAGTTTAGAGAGGTACATTTGGCAATAGTCACATCTCTGGAAACCAACCAGCCTGCTGCAATTGAGATATGGTAGAGAAGTGCTGTGATGACTACATGTTGCTCAACAAACTGCTTTCAGTGATATGGAGAACTACAGGGGCAAGAAATAAGAGAGCAGGGATTGAAAATAGTAGGAAAGAATATTAAAGTGTAACATTCAGAGCTGCAAAATACTTGTGTCCATCTGTGCACAGCAATCTATGTCTAAACTTTTCTTCTCTGCTGAAGCTGTTACACATTTAGTGGAAGTACTAAATTTTAGGGGCAGTTTCAGACTCACTGAACTGACATTTCTCATGCCTTGGTAATGGATTCAGGACAGAAATAGAGATAACTTCCCATCCTATTCATTCTCATTATGAACCCTTCTCTCCCTTCTGCAATCAACATACACGTACATGCTTACACAAAAGCATACATCTCATTACAGTTTCCAGAACTGCTTGCTGGACTGGTAGAGATGCCAGTGTGGATTAAGTCTCTCTCTTGAGATCCTCTAATAGCTTTGGAAGCTTTAAAAGCTTTGTATTTTCTATTATATTTATTATTACTTGAGCAGTTATCAGACTTACATGTTTTGCTCCAGTTATAGTCTCCTTGCCCAAACAGAAATCGTTGTACCAGCCTTTAAAGCACAGGTATGGATCAACAACACACGAGCTCTAACAGGAGTGACCACCCCACAGCCTATAGTCCTGATCCTACTGTGTGCCTGCTGTGTACAGACCCCCGTACAGCCCCAGTGAGATCGCTAAGACCCCATAAAGCCATGTGGGTTTTGTCATGCAGATCAGATTAAGAGCTCAAGGCCTGGTAATATCCTCACTTAAATCACCCATAATACGCTACGCCATCTACTATGAAGAGAGCAGGAGAGCTAATGGTTTATAGCCTCCACTTTACATACAAATTCAGCTGTACATCTGTCCAATAGTCTCTTAAACTATTTCCAAAGGGCTTTGGTAAAATACGTTATTCTAATTCTTAATCATCAGAACATCACTGCTGAAATGAGAAAAACACTGAGAAATACCTTAAAATACTCATTACAGCTGAAAATGTCTATTTCTGACATGCTTTTGGAGCCAGGAAATCCCTCATCCTTTCCTCTGCCAAATATCACATTCAGTGTCAGTTCCACCATCATTTACATCGAACGCTCACCCAGCACAATGCCAATAAAATGCCATCCAAAGTCCCTCCGTGCCCCCAACCTGGAAACACACAAAGGTTTCTAAGCAAGGGAAGGTCTGACCTGATCAGCACCTTTCTCAGGAAACAGCCGACAGCAGGAGTCCTGCTCATGCATGATCTTAGGGTACCTTTATTGGGAGCCAGCCTTTCGGTGCAATTGGCAATATCTGTATACTCCCTGCAAACCAAACCAGGAGCATAAAGGGGTTGGAAAGTATTTAAGCTTTTAAGCCCCCAGATCTCCCTCTGAAGGTGTCCTGCTCTTCTTTTCTAATTCATTAGAGAATAAATCTGTGATAAGCAAAGTAAATTAGATTCAGTGACATTCTGCTAATTGAGTCATCTTCCCCTGCCTGGCTTGGCTGGGTTTTTAATTACCAGCTAATCTCATCAATATGGTGGATGACTGGCAGTGTGCAGATCACTGCCGTACAACCGCAGTGAAATAGAAAGAGAAGTTCACGGCTCATTGCCTGACCCGGGTCTCTTTTGTCATACACAGGAATAAATTGGGCAGATCTGCCGGTCGTGTAGTGACCTCGAAGTATGGAGAACAAGGAGGATGACGGAAGGCAAACAAACAAGCAAAGCCAGCGGAGCTGCTGGGAAGACCTGCAGCAGCTTCAGGAAGGAGGGAGCAGGAGGGAAAAGGGCTCTGCAAACCCGTCCTGCATCCCAATGAAGTCCTGCTGCAGTGAGGCCTAGGGGCTGCAGACGGGATGAGTTGTGCAAGAGATAGCTACAGTGGTTGGCATTTTCAAACTCAAGCCCACACAGCTGGCTGGGCAGAGACACAACCTGCTTTCCTGCTGCCCCGTTAAACTCAGTTGCATGAAGCAAATTTCCAGCACCACTGAAAACATTGGTTTTCAGTGGTCAGTGTTTTCAGTGGTGCTGGACATTTCTTTGCTGCAGTTCCCAGCAAGACTGACCCTGCTGTCAGATCTACACCGGCGGATCCCAGCCTGCAGGGATCCAGCCGAGATCTTAAAGCAGGATCAAGGCTTGCATTTACCTGCACCTGTTCCTTTGACATTTATTTTTAGGCATAGCTGTAAGACTTAATAGCCCAGGATAGCTTACTGCCTCCAATAAGAGATTTCAGCCAGAGATTTTTAGAGTAAAGATGTGCAACCTTTAAATCAAACACTGGATTCATAAAGCAAAGACCATAAATATTTCTTACACTTTATAATTCTCTCAAGCCTCACACCTGCAGCGCTGACATCAGTGGAGTTTTATATCAACTTCAAAGGGGGCAAGCTCAGAGTTTTTATTTTTCCAAAGTATCTTTTAAGCTTAAGCTTCCTATCTATTTTTTATCTGGCAATAGTATGTTTGTTAGGGTAATGGCCAAAAGCAGCCTTTTTTGAGCAGAAACTCAGTTCCATTTGTCTCTATAATGTAACTGTTAGTGGCTCAGACAGTCTCTGGAAATAGCCAAATAAACGGCTGCCCAGCACAAATATGTTCTGACTGTATAAAGTATTTATAAATCATCCATGTCATCCAGGAGCCCGCTCACTTAGAGCATGCTGTTTCAGGGAACAGCACTGACACTAAGTGCTAAACAAGTCACAAAAAATGAACATGGGAGGGATGCAAGCACCATCGCAATAAAGCCATTAAACATCGGAATTAATGTCTCTATTTTAATCCCAGGAAGAAAGGAAAGGTTTTTAAGCATACACTTAGATCTCTTTTAAAATGCAGTCCTTAGAGAGCCCGTTTGGGCACATGCATGCTTTCACAGGAGCGGAGGAAGTAATAATGCTGTAAGAAATAGAATTATTCCCTGCATTTCTCACCAGAAAAGCTAGCAGAGCCGATGCAGCCCTGCATGGAGCATTGAGGGGAAACAGAGGAAAGGGATTGCAATAGCAAGGGTCCTGCCTGCAAACACCACACCCTTTTCTAGTTCACATTTCAGAGTCCTTTGGAGGGAGACCACTGTGCAAAACCAACAAATATTTCATTCCTAAAGGCCCTCACATGCCTGGGGTGAGGTGCAATGATTATACCTCTGCCAGCACTGCCTGATGGCGGATGGTGCTGCCCAGGGGTGCAACGGCCAGGGAGAGGCACGGGCAGGGACTTCAGCACTGCAGGAGCAACTCGGCGTCCTACAACAAAGTTCTGCAGGGCAAAGCTTTGTGCTTGGACTGTGTCCATCTGAGAGGGGTTAGTCCTCAACTGCCTGTTTAGCAAAATCGGTCTTTATGTTCTGCCTGCAAACCCCCACCAAAGCATTCCCAGCACCCAGCCAGCCGTTTCCTTGGCTGACTTAAAGCCAACCTGAGCGCCTGCACAGGAACCTCTGAATCCCCCCTGCTTCTCTGTAGGGCAAAGCTTAAAAGTAATTACGTACTTAAGTAACTGCATAGATTTTTCTTAAACTATGTAGCCAAAGGCTGCAGACAGAGATGGATTCCCAGGGGCCAGGGAGTTGCTGGCTGCATCTACTCTGCCCAAGCTGCATTGCTGACTGCCATCCTTAGATAGAAACCCAGCAGACAGTGATGTCTCCCAAGCTGACAACAATGTAGAGGGAACAGAAAATAAAATACCAATGGCTCAAGTGAATTCCATCAACCCTCCCTCCCAAATACAACAAAAACCCCATGTGAATATTTGCTGGGCAGCCAAGTCCTGAGCTGGTGATCAGAGGTTGGTTCTCATGAAACAAGGCTATTGACTTCTGTGGAAAACGACTGCTCCAGGAAAATTCAAGATGAGACATCACACTTGGCCTTTCCTAGGCACTTGAGCAACTCACCAGAAGAGCATTCAGATACTTTCTCAACCTATTTTGCTTCCTACAGAAGGAAGGAGGAAGTGCTACAGCCAGCTCCTGGCATACGTGTGCTGTTTTCTTCTCATCTGCTGTGAAAGCAAATTGACCTCAGCTGTTTGCTGCAATAAATCTTCTCCCATTTTCCCCTTCCTTCATTCTTTTCTGTTTAAAGTTATTTTTACATTAGACTTAAATACATTATACTCATTTTTCTAGGAGCCCTGACACGTTGTTAAATGACCATGAATCTATTTTAGTTGCACCTTAATTTATTAACTCCACTGCCTGCCTCCAGTGTTGGTGCCTCTATTGTAGGATCATAGGAGGTTTGGGTTGATTATCCTCCTAACTATTTCATATGCAGAGCCATTATTTCACTCTGCTCCACGCTATTATAATAAAGCAAAAAGCTCTCATTTTTTCATTTCAGCTCACATTGGGGGACTACATACCTTATTAGTTTCTAAGTTCTTATATTCTGCGTGTTGTGTAGTGCAGTCAGAATACAGATGTGTTCTGCCCTTAAAAGCTGCTTTGCAGAACACAGCGATGGAGACAACCTGAAGGGAAAGCATTTCTCCATCCATTTTTTTAAAATCATGTGAACCAGTGATTTTTAGCTCCTCTGGCTCCTTTCCCTATTGATGCCACCATGCTGTCACCCCATGTCCTTAGAGACATGTAATTTTCAGCCTGCCCACCACAGGGATATTGGTATCAATTTCTAGCTGCCACTTGGTCTCCAAAACGCTTCTAACCCCACAGTGGGCCTCAGCACCTGCTGCTCTACAAAGCCTGAGTGAGCAAACAAGCATCTCCACCTGCCAGCTCCCAGCCACCAGCCATGCCTGGAACAGGATGTCCCCAGCCCATCAACCAGGACCGGTCCCATGAAGGCCCAAAGCTAGTCCTGTCCCACTCCCCAGGTGTTTTGCCCTCCCTAAAAGAGCAGCCATGGTTTCTCCAAAGAAAATAATCTTGCCCCTTTTCAGCAGCTCCATTTGCACACTGATTTTTCTTTGCCTTGATCAGCCAGTTTCACTCGAGCTGCTCTTCACTCTTTGACTCCCACCGCTGTTTGCAGCCCTACCAAATTTGCTAAGTGGACTCAAGTGGCCACAAGTGTCTGATTAGCACTCGGTGGCCCCTGGGCAGCCTCGTGCCACCCAGGGGTGAGTGACCTCAGCTACGCCAGGATCGGAGCACAAGGCAGCACGTGCACTGCAACACCCCAGGGCTGCCTGCAAAGAGCAGCCCCTCCTGCGTGCCGGAGCAGCTATTGATTTTTCCTGCTGTTCTCGGGGGAACTCACAAGAAGAAAATGATTTTCTTTTAAGTTCAGGCGCAGGAGTCTGCCTTGCTAAAGGGCTTATCTTCACACAGAAGTTTTACCGATTCGGCTTGAATTGCATAATTAAAGTCGTGCAACCCCCCATAGTGTGGAAAATCCTATAAAAATGCTTTATATGGAGATAGCTGCATGAATTTAAAGCACTCTCCTACCAGTATAAATACCACCCTCCATGAGAGCCGCTACAAATATAGTTACTGTCCAAAAGCATACATCAAGGAATTTTACAACTCTTCTGTGATGTATGTCACTGTACGGCACTGAGCAGCGTGTGGAGCTCAAACCTTCCAAACACTGAGAGCAGATGAATCTTTAAAATCTCAGGAGGAAAAAAAAAGATCTATATTTTATATCATATATTTATATTTTATATTGAGCGTTAATTTAAGTGCCAGTTATTTCTCCTTGGATTTCTAGCTCCAGTTCAAATGGGTTCCAATATATTCATTACCATTCAGTCTGTTTATTTAGCATTAGAGCTGGCTGAACTATTCATTACTCATTTAGCCTAGTTATTTATTTTTATTTATTTATGGTAAGTGAATCTTCACCAAATAAATCCTAGCTCTCCTCCTGCAGTGTTCAGACTAGCAGCATTCCCTGGAGACTTTGGGAGAATGATTATTCAGACCCGTGGTCTATTCACATGTATCAATTCCCCATTTATTCTCTGGGGTGTGTACCTGAATGCCTGAGCATTCATGATGCCTCCCAGGAGTTCCTGCAAACCTGTTTCTGGGACCAAACATTATTTCCCAAGGAGTTGTGCTAACCCAAACAAGCAAACAAACAAAAAATAATTAAAAAAAAAATTGCAATCCTCCCTCTGATACCCTGCCTGAGCACTCCAGCCATCAGTGTGACACGATGCCGTGTGTTTCTAGTGAATGGCAACAAGTAGCTCTCTCGTCCACAGCAAGCCTGGCTAATCCACATCACTAATGTAGATTCTCATTTGCATGCTCAAGCTCATTCTCTCCTTGCATGTTTCCAAGATAAAAGAGCAGAATATTTTGCTGAGATTGTAAATATCTTAGTAACAGTGGGCAATATCTCAGATTGCCTCCCAGTACACACTAGCAAGGATATAAATAACTGAACCTTTGCCATCATTACTGAAAGAAAAAAAAAAAAAAAAGGACCAGAGAACATCATGTGCCACAGCATCCTTATTTTCTGGAGCTGACTGTTCACTCCTCCAGAGTTCACTGCCTCAGTCTGCTCTGGTCTGCATTATATATTGCCATGTTTATTTTCAACCACTTTAAAAGGCGCTGCTGGATGGATGCTTGCACACACCACTCAGCAAGATTTGAGAGGGCAGCCAGGTACAAGCTACAGTTCATTCCTCTAACAAACTGCCCTGCATGCTGTGCTCGTTCTGCAGGAGGTTAGAACACTTCCTAGGGCATTACTTTCTCCTGTGCCACATGCCCAGCTCTTAATGCCCTAACACAGCAAGAACAGACAATGCTGCTGACCCTAAAAGCTCCCTGCACACCTCTTACACACCAGCTTGTGAAGCATACTTCCCAGAGAACCACAGGGAAGCTCTCAAGCTGTCATCTCTGTGAAAAGGAGATTCCCACAGTGATCCTGGTGCTTTTTGCTGCAGATAGAACAGCACTGAACACAGGGTGAAGGAGACCACCAACCTTGCCCACAGCAGCCCTTGCTGCTTTGCTTCCCCTCAAAACGGCAGTTCAGATTTCCCAGCAGCAGTGGGTTTTTTTCACTTTCAGTTTCTCTCTTTCAGCACTACCTATATATTCCATTTTTCACCCCTGCTATAACCAAGAAAAAACAAAGGGAACATCAGCATCTGACATCAAGAGTAGAAATCCTGCCCATCTTTCAATTCCTGCCTTAGCGGAAGGGAAATGTTCTCAAAACATGGCTTTGGACAGGAGGGCATTCTCAGCTCTAGGCGTACTCTGCAGAGGTTCTCATTGCCTGGAGTCATCCTCAAAACTCCTCCTCATTGATTCAGTCCCTGACCTTTCAGTGAACCAACTCACAAATTTAAAAACACCAAAGACTTGAATATGCTTAACACAATAATGAGCACTTTCCCCAGCTGTTATCACAGTGAAATCTTTTCAATTTATTTACCCCCAACTCATTCCTTTAGCCGGCCACCGAAAAGCCAAGAGTGTTCAGCTTCCACCCTGTTTGACTTCCCTTTCAGGGCTAAGAGTGATAATACACGGGATGATGCACCAATTTCAATTTAAAATCAGTAAATATTCTGTTTGCTTTCAGGTTTTTAGTTCATTCATCTTCTGCTGCAACAATAATACCCATCTGAAGGATAATCCTGAACAGTTCAGGCTGCCATCACCCCCACGTACCATACTGGTGCTCAAAGATGCAGAGGTTTCTGCAGGGCTCTGGCTCTGAGCACTGCAGGACCCTGAGCATCAGCTCCTCTCTGTGCGACCCCTGAGCTGTTCTCACACCTGCACCACCAGCATGCCAGGTCACCCACCCATCAGGAGACAAACAGGCAGCTTGTGCTCCGTGTGAATCCAATGGTCATGGGTTAATTCGAGATCTTCCAACAGATAATCTCAGGCTGTTTTGTTCCATGCCAGTCCTAATCTGTTTTATCACATACTCCGCGAGCTCTGCCAAAGTTTCCAGCTGGACCCTTCAACCTGTCACTCACCAGATCTGCTGCAGGCCCAAATGTCTTCTAGATCCTTCAGTTAAAGTCTGCCTCTCTGAAATACGCCACGTTAGCAGAGCAGTACTGAGACATCTTCAATACACTGACCCAGACCGTCCTCCATGTTCCCCAACCACCACCAAGCATGTGAAGTGCACCAAGGCTACCGCCCTGAGAAACAGCACCTCTGGCTGGCTGGCTTTCCAGAGGTGCTCTGCACATAAAACTGCAGAGAGAAATACTGTTCAGTCCTTTTCCAGCTGTCTTCAAGACTTAGCAGAGCCTTTGGCAACTCTATTCCTCCATTCAGACTATTATCTTTCCTTTATGGCACCATACACTTGTTCAACATTTACTTATGGCCCAACATATTCGAAAATTACTCATGCCCCAGCGATGGCCACTCTGCACTCACCCATCACAGGCGTCCTGCAGAGCAGGCCCGGAGGCGCGCCTCGGTTGTTTTTCTAGGAACTCCGTGCATTCACATTCTGATGGAGGTCCTGTGGGAAAAAAATGTAAAACTATTAAAATCTGAAATTATAAAAGCCAAAATAAACTAGCTTTTGTTCTAAAAATCACCTTCTTTTCCTTATTCTTTACTTTAAAATAATGGGAAATGGCTTGTCATGCTTACAGACTGCATTACTCAACAAGGTGCTGAGAGTTTCCACCTGCAGTAAAAGCCTGATGGGTCTATGGCAGATACCTCCACTTGCACTCTCCAAATCACATGCTTTAGCTCACAGGCTGCAGCGTTAAGGCAGAGCTGTGAGTCATCTCCTGAAGACTTTCACGAAACGGTTGAACTCGCCTGTTGATCATCTTGAACTCAAAGCCATGGCTCTGGGGTCGGTCCTCCCCTTCTCCTAACCAGCGCATGGCTGGGACACAGTGACTCATGGTGAAGTCAAGAGGGTTCAGTCCACCACTTTTCCTTTGGTAGGAAATGATTCAAGACTTCCTGCTACTTTTTGTGTACTTTTTAAAAGCACGTCTTTTAACACTGGCTTTTATAGTGATGCTTCCAATCCTCTTCACCCCACAGGGTTTCAGATCATAGATGGTCAGGGTTAAGCACTGAGCAAAGCAATTCTGGCCATCAAAGGACAGAGTGAGAACATGCTTTGTCAGAAAACAGTGATGTTCAGAAAGGCTCTCACAGCATTCACGAGCATGTAACGCTTCCCTGCTTCAATCTGCTGCTGCCTGTGGTGCCCAGGGATGGGCACTGGGGATTAAGAGAAGGGAAAGGTTCCGAGTCCTTTTCATTTCCCCCACATAGCTTCACTGTGCATGTTTTGGGTGACCTCTTCACCAGTGCCACAATTAAATAAATCCAGTATCTGTATGCTATCTGCCTATCCAATGTGATTACCCAAGGCTTGCTGTCCTAAGGACACCGTGTCAAGCATATTAGGTCTGGCAACTGGCTCTGGTGCCACTCTCACCTTTTGTCCTCCGCGACATAGGGTCTCCCCTCCCCCAAAGCATCTCTGAGAAATTCCTGCTTGCTTTGATCCCATCAGAAAACAACCTGGTACATTTTTCTATAGAAATACATGGAGACCCATGTCTGCTAGGAACAACATGCTGACCCTCTAATACAGCCAAGCTGAAGAGCTTACGTAGCTTTACAGACATGTCAAAGATCTTCTCAGAGTAACAAAGGACCCCAAGATGAGCAATTTTAGTGAGGAAAGCATGATATTTATTTGCAGGCAACCTCTTCCTGAAGAAAAAAAAAGAGAGAAAAAAAAAATCTAATTTCAGATTGCATTTGCCAGATGTAACTTTGGTATAAAGTTGAATTCAGTTTTGTCTAAAAGACGAGCCTTCAAGATTAATACAAATCTTTGTGTCCTCCTAACACAGCAGTAAAACTCCAAGCAAATTCACAGTCTCTCCAACCTCAGGATTCCTTAGCAAGAGGAGAAGTTTTTTATTTTGACTTTTCAGTTTCATCTGTAACTTGAGAAGGACAAAAGTCTCTTGCTGCACACAGTGACCAGGTCACAGATGGGCCTTTGTTTGTGGCAGGGGATGCTGGAGGGGCTTTGCAAAAGGCCCAAAGTCTTGAATAATGCAGGAAGTGAGAAATTATTTAAACAAAAATAGTTTCTGTCTAAGCCTTCTTACAGATCCTTACTATCCATGTTGTGTAAAGAAACTAATTCTAGTTGAGCAGAAGTTTTGCCATGCTTCTCATCATAAGGCCCAACAATGACACAATTCAAGTGCATACAAGTGAATGTCATGATCCCTTTATTTCCCGGGGCAGCTGTAATCACTGCTCGAAGAGGCTCACAAAGGAGGGCAATGCACATCCACCTTCCCACAGCAATAATACTGGGTACTTGCAATTAACTAATTGGCAGAAGAACAGGCTGAGATTTTGGTATTGCTAAATCAAAATCTGGCTTGACTTGTACTGACCTGGAGACATTCCCAAGAATTTCCTCCACTCCAGTTAAAGCTCTACAGAATTAATTTCACTTTTGGATGTCATATCCTTTATTTCTTCCCATTAAATAATCTGCTTCCAAATTATCTGCCATCCTAGTCCGGGAAATGCTTTGAGAGACAACTGTCACAAACTGCTTACAGACTGCCACGTACACTGCATCATACAGGGCATCTGCTTTGTTTTGGTTTTTAAAGGCTCATTAATGTCCTTCTCTCCATTTATCATATACACCCACATGCATCTCCCCTTACAGGAATACAAAGACTAAGAGATACTTTGTTCATGTGCATGAAGCTGGAATCTCTAGCATCAAGAATTACTTTCCTACATCTGTTTTTCCTTCAGGCTTCGTGTAGCTCATCAGTGCATTCTGGAATGACAACCCTACATGCAGTTCCAGTCTTGATAAAAAGAACTGGTTAAACTTCAGTAGTGATTTTGGCTGTACTACTGAGTCACTGAAAGAAAAGAGGGTTTGTGATTAGAAGAAATGTTAACACTCATGAGATCTGGCTTCAGCTCCTGACCCTGCCTGGCTTGTGAACAGGCTGAGCCTTCTTCCTGCCAAAGCCTTTGCTGAAGGTGCCTGCTTTGTTGCAGAAGCTGCAGACACTGGCAATGTCAATACAGCGCCTGTAGCAAGAAGCTTCTCAGAAAGAAATGTACATCAATTCAAATAATCCTAAATGCAAGGCTTAGAAGGAACGACCAGGATCTAGGCTTCAAGCAGCTTTAAATTGCTGCTACTCCCATTAATATCTTCCAGTCTGCGGGAAGGCTGACCTCTTTATTGGTTTGGTGGTCGTGGGGAAATGTTATTCTGAGGTTTACAAAATATACAGGCAAAGGAAACTGGTGCAAAGGAGGGCTGGGGATCCCAGCTACCAGGGAGATCTGATAGGGCAAATCTGATTAGCACCATGACCAAAATGCTGACCTCTGCCCCGGCCCTTGTATCCATTACCCATACAAGCATCTGCAGCATCACTGAGAGGACCTCCCACTTCTTGCCCTGGTTTTGGTTTGCAGCTTTTTATTCTCAGTGTCTGAGGCCCATCTTTCTTACTGGATGCTGACAGTGATAAGGAACAATGTTCTTGGCATCTCATCAGCTGTTGTACCACAGTAAAAATATGTTTGATCACACCCACCGCTCCTCCAGGGAGGCTGCTGCTGCATCATTTTTGCCTTACTGAATGTCCAGTTGAAGAACATGGGATTACACGACTGTGCTCAGCAAATCCTGTTGACAGCCACTCGCAGAGGTTCAGACCTCTCTCCCCAGGATGCCACCACAAGCCATCGTGTCCTTGTGCTGGAAAAGTCTCCAGTGCAAGGCAGAGAAATGATGAGAAAGAGCAAAATCTGTCCTTTGGAAATCCTGAGGCTTCAAAATTTGGCTTTGACTTGAAACATAAGAGACATTGGTGAAACAGAGATCAAGAAGATGACAACATGATGACAAGGTCACATGTATTTTAGAGAATTTTAATGCTTTCCTTTTGAATCCTATCTGACATGTGGTGAACTCTAAAACATTGGCAACGCTGCAGTCTAAAGCTCGCCAGTCCATCCCAGATCCATAGGCGGGACTTGGCTGGAGGTTTTGGGAAGGGCTGCAGGATGGTGGCCAAGTGATAGAAACACCTAACCAGCCACGTCTGAAGGACGTCTCCCAGCCCTTCAGATGGATGTCTGATTACGTGACAGGGAAAAGCGCTGCTTAAAGCTCTCAGCTACTCAAGGATGAGCAGCCAAGACTACACCAACAAAAGAGAAATCGTCACGCACTTCATTTGGCTGCTGTTCTCTATGGCAGGTGACTTGATCCAGGCAAAGATTAATCTGAGAAGTCTTTGATCTCATGTACTGTGTGATGAATTAGGTGAATAGAGGGGTACCTCTAGTTTCACTTGGAAAAAAAGTGAGCCTCTCAGAGAAATACACTGAAACTGAAAGCTGCGATCCCAATTCAAAGTTTGAACATTTCCTGTCCAGTCACAGTCCTTAGCTAAGTCACACTTGCATCCTACAGCAAACCAACAAAATTCAACTCTTCCTTTGCTTTACACGCCCTTCAGGTTGTTTCCATTCCTGTAATTTGTCGTGCCTGTATCATCCATGTCTGTACCTTAAATACAAATAGGGAGCTAGAATTAGTGAGTTTTAGCTAATGACTTTAATTGGTGTTGAATAGCTGGCTTTGAAAAGCCTCCTTTTTGACCTCTACCCAGAGAGCTGAAGTGTTTATTATGGAGCTTAGCTGCAGTTTTGCAGTGCCTTGAATGAGCATTATATTCCTAGGTGCTGCTTCTCAGCACCATCCCTAAAGGACACGCCCCGTGAGCAGGACACCAGCGTTATGGTGCCTGCACACCGAGACCAACGGCACCTACATGTCATCGACCTCTGAGACAAGGACTTCACCTGCTACGACCAGAAGCAGGCAGGACGGTGGGTAAAGCTACCCCCTGTTCGATGTCAGGGTAACCACACAAATCATTCCGTGCGTCCAGGACTGGTCATGAGTAGGGGATGAAGAGTGGGAGACCTGTGGGACCCCAATGCAACTACAAACAAAAAACAGGATGGTGAAAATACGCTACATCTTCTGTTCACTCACTAACACAGGCAGAAATGTCAAAACCACCTAAAAAGATACGTTCTGCAAAACCTTCAGGTGATATCCAGCGTCCAGCAGGTGACTTGTAGCTGCCTCAGGTGATGAACGCGCAGCCATGAGGCTCTCGAAGCGTTTGAGGTGGCAGCACTGTAACGCAGCACAAAGCCACAACACGCCGTGTAGGTGAATGCTTTGCAGAGGAGCGAAGCCGTGTTTGATAAACAGCAGCTCTGACAGACAATCCCATCACAACTGGGGCTTAGAGGTTTGTTTCAAAATGAGACTCAGAGCCATAACACAAAAAAAAAAACACAACCTCTGAGTAATAGCACTTTGCAGGATGATATGAGGAAGAATTGCTTTATTAACAAATAAAAAAATAAGAGAACAGCAGCTCAGCCAGATGTTATTTGGAAGGCTTGACCTGACAATTGATATATTGATACCTAGTTATTGCCAAAGCAGGAGAACTCAATGAGATGCATCTCTCTCGCATGCAAATAAATCAAACAGCTCCCGCAGTGACACCCCGAGTGCTGCCTTGCATACAAGCAGCAAAGGCAGAAGACTCAGGGAAGATGCAACAGCACATCGTGCTGCCCAGCCAACGAGCAGAACAGAGCACACAGGAATCCATGAGGAGAGCATGCAGTAAGCGAGGCAGCTGAGGTGGCTCTTTGGGTGTCAAGGAGCAGCACTGAGTCACCGAGAGGGAAGGACAAGCGACTGGTGTCACAACAACAAAGAAACCATGTCCGAGGTTAATGATACACTTCTGTGGGGGATGAGCCAAAGGAATATTGCTAATGAGCCAGCAATGCTGCGGCATTAATTAATTTGGGATCTAGTAGTAGAGTAGAATAACCAGATCGTAAATCAGACCAATTAGAGCAGTCATAACAAATCTATGCAAGAGAACTTCACTATTCCATAATAATAATAATAATAATAATAACCCCATAATGGAGAGCTGCCATATAAAGATCATGCTAAACGTGTTTGCAGTTGAAAGGCAGAAACGTACTCCTTTTAGGAGAACACCACAGGTTGCCTTGGTGAATGGATGGTAGCTGGAGTGACTTTCAGGGCACGAGCACAGCTCCTACTTCCTATCTCCGAGCAGTCCAGAATCGCCATTTCATTCTGTTCGTCCCCTACAAGGCCAACAAAGTTGGTGCCAGCGTACAGCAGCAGCTAAAGAAGTGAGGCCAGCGTTACAAACTGATGAGAAGCACCTCGTGCTGATCCAACTGCTCCAACCACCCCCCAAAACACACCAACCCCCCATAGATGCAGCAGCTCAGTTTTAGGGAAGAGCAGTAGGCAAGCCAAAAGCTTGTAACGATGCTGCAGACTCAGCTAATATCAATTATCGTGGCTCCACTAACCACAGCAAGGCTCTGGCTCTCTGTTGAGATAACAAGCTGCATACTGCTTATCTGCCATTAGGCACATGGCAATAGGAAGCACGAGAAGGACTCAGACTGCAGCGCGTACCAGGCACATCTTGCCTAACGAGAACAAAACCCGGTGCCGGGGATGCGAAGGGGATGGGAACGGGCACAGCAGCGATTGCACAAAGGCAGAGCCCAGAGCAGCACCACACAGCAGAGGGGCCATTTGAAGCAAACAGTTTCTCGCAGTCACCCTAGGGCTCATAAAGGCGACGTAAGGATGGCCTAGGAAAAGCTATCACAAAAAGATAAGGAGTATCAGAAATTCATCGTCTTCTGCCAAAGCAGATAAATTGAACGCTCAGCTCAAAGCTACAGCCAATTCAGCCCATGTGTTCCACTGCCTCGCCATTTGGCCGTATTTGAGCTTTTGTGGAATATTACCACTGATGGATTTCTGTGCTCATTTGACAAAAGCTGCAGCCACTAGGAAACATCATTACAAGAGCATCATATGCATTTCCTGATGTCCTGTCTGCCAGAATGTCTCCACATTACGGGTGTCCCATCTTCACTTTACACAGAAAACAGTTCCACCGAACACGCTGCAGAGACAGACAGTTGACTGCAACAGCCTTTCTGCTGGAAGAGGATCGGCGGGGAATGACGGAGGCAGGTTGTCATCCTACTGTGATTTACACTCCACTTTTCTATTAAAGAATAGCTGTCCTTCAAACTTCTTTTCTAGGAGCATTTCCAGGTTTCTTTCTCTACGCTTCTCTTTCAAGTAACCGGAGAAGGAGCTGGAAGGGTATTTTTCCCCCTGCAGCATCCATCACTGCAGCCACAGGAAATCCTCCGGCTGAATATTTTTGTCTGGAGCTAAGAGTACTCCAGCTTCCAAGCCAGTGCCTTAGTAATAATCACAGCATGGTCTATCACATCTTCCTGACTGCAGACACCCGAAGCACATTATTTTTGTATAACCCTAGCTCTCCAGAAGCGCAGTTCCCTCCAGGACAGAAGGCAGCAAACCAGCAGATCAGAGCGCGCTAGCAGGCTGTGCCCTGCACAGAACACTCACACACCGCCTGGGAACAAGGGTGGGAAAACCCCGCATCTTCTGTGACGAAAACCTATCCTCCCTTACACAAAGTGCTGCAGCTAAATGGCCTAAAATCTCAAGCACCATATCACAGCTTGGAAGGCCTAGAGTTGGGAAGCAACGATATGCTCCAGGCCAGCAACACAACCTACACGTTAAGAAGGGACCTGCACTACAAAATGCAGATTCAAAGCTCTAATTCCCAAACCCAAAACCTAAGCAATGGTCCCGATTCATTACTGTGCATGGAACTGTACCACCAAAAAGCCAGCAAGGGCAGGGGGATGCCCCTGTTAAACACCCTGAGGGAGGAAGCAGACATCCAGGGTGAAGAGAAGCATGGCAGAGCCGCGGCCAGATGGATGTGCGTTTTTCTAGAGCTTTTAGTAAAGCTCAGAATTTACATGTGAAAGCATAAAAATCACCATTCACCTATCACAGCTTAAAAAAAACGTTTAGGCTTCTCCTGAACATACCACACGTGTGCTTTATTGCTGTGATCTACCTCAACCCTTCAGTTAAGGAAGAGGATTTAACAAGTGCAAAATACCTGCTGGCAACTTAGGCACTGGAGCTAGCAAACGTTCCTGCACTCAGAAGCCACTTGAATTTAGAGAACATGGACATTGTTTCCCAATATAACCTCTGTAGTCCTCTCTTTCTGTTGCCAAAGAGATAAGGACTTAATTTTGGTTGTTGAAGTTTTATTACCTCTCCCAGAACACCAATTAATAATTTCCCTGCTTATTCTAGCAGAAATCCTAGACAGACTGACGATACTCTCCTTCTACCAGCTTCCTTTGTGTTTTTTCCCGTAAGTCAAAAGCCTTTATTTAATACTTTCACATCTACATCATAAGGAACTTCCACTTACTCAGCAAAAATCTCTGCTCTTCTGCCACTAAAAATGCCTGGCACACAGGGGACAGCCAAGCAGCCTGCAGAGATGCTGTACGATGGGAGGCAGTCCCGACTCGGTTCCCCTCCCTTTTTGAGGGTCCTTCAACATTCCTGGTCTCAGGACAACTACAGGGTTGCAGCTCAGCAGGTTTGAGCCCCTGGAAGAAGAAACAGACACCAGTCTTTTCCCTCATCTTTTCTCAGCCTAATTTTCAACTGAGGCCATGCTAATAGTCTTTTGTGGCATATTAGAAACTCAGGTCAGGAGCAGAAGAAACCCATTTCTCCCATTATAACGTATCAAGCTCATTACATCTTCTGCTCTGTTTAGACATACAACTTCTGGGTGTAAAAGAAGTATTTTATCTCCTGCTCCTGAGGCAGGCAGGCTGTAAATAACACTGCTGTTGGCCAAGACACCCCAGGAACTTTGAGAGCTGATTAAAAAAGTGCAAATCAGGAATTGTGCAGTGCAGGAACCTTCTGCTGAGGCACAACATAACAAGTTTCCTTTGACAACGTAAGCAGCTGTCACAGAAGTGTTGCTGCTTCATCGCCGAGCTCTGATGGAGCAGGAAGATAAAGAAGAACCAGCACAGCAGCGCTCTGAAATCTAAGGAAAAGGATGTTCAAAGAGACATGAGTTCACCTGAATGTTCAAAAAGCAGAGCTTGGGAAATAAAGAACCTAGAAAAACATGTAACTAACTCCTCTCTTTGCACGTCCACCAAAGACACGGATGTCACTTCACTTCCACTCCAAAAATCTGTGAGAAGCTGTGTGTACACAGGGAGAACAGCAACGTACAGCGCTCTGTTCATGCAAAAACCCTTAAGACAGTTGTGGTTATGTGTTAAACACTGGTGCTGCCGTGGGATTATGAGCTGCTGTGAACGTGAAGCTTCATTTAAGCAACAAAACAAGCAGTGAAAGGAAGGGTTACAGCAGAAACTTCCAGAACACCAGCACACATCTTGTTAATGGAGGTATTTTTTCCAAAGAGTCACTACGTGCTGGAAAGGCAGGGTCAGGCAGCGAGTGCAGATGATGCAGGTGAGGACCGGGAAGGAGCCTGCTTAGCAGCAGCACTTCTTTAGGTTAAGGCTCCAATAAAAGCGCCATCCCAGGCAACATGAAAAGAAAATTTCTTTTTTAATGGTCTTATAGATCAAGCCATGATTTCCTACAGTCACAGAGCAACCCCTTGGAGGAGCAGGCTGACCAGCATCCCTCCTGGTTAATCAGCCCATCACCACTGCTGTGCTCCCAGTTTCAGCAGGTGATGTGGTAAGGGCTGCACCTGGCCTCGGTCCAGCAGGCAGCACACAATTCCTCTTTGGATGGATCACCTGCTTTGGCCACTCCTCTCCGGCAGAAAGCATCAGGAGTACAGCAATGTGAAACATAAATCACAGCTATTCATCCTTGTCCTCTGATTTATGCAGGTGTTGAACAAAAAAATCCTCTAACCTGGCACAGCCACACTTTTCACATGAAGCAGCACTTGCAGAGCACGAAGTTCCCCTTGCACAGAGGCTCATTTTCTGCCATCCCTGCCTCTTTGGGTCGAGGTCTGGCTGAGCTTGGCAGCGCACACACACATACACATGCTCAGCCCACAGCCACAGGCGAGTACATCTTAAAACACAACTTACCATGCAGCAAACCAACCACAAAACAGTATAGAGAGTAGATGCAGTACATAGACATGGAAGATGAAGAAGGTGCATCGAGATCTATCACCAAGCTGCTGTGGCACCTTATGCCCATTTGTCCATCTGCAAACTGCCAGAACAAACCCCATACACACACGCGCCTCAATGACCCAAGCAGGGAAGGTACCTGCAGGCTTGCAGCAAGGAATCCACCTTCCTTCCCCTGTAACACCAACAGCACACAGGTCACTGCAGCAGAGCCTCCAGCTGCCTTCTGCTACTACCCATTCACACCTCAGAGTCCTCTTCCACCACTCAGAGCTCTAACTTCACGCTGTAGCAATGAAAACTAAATGCTATCAAGCACATTTAAACATCCTCACATAACAGATGCATTAAGGGATATTTTGTTTAGTGAGATATATGGACAGGACCAGCACTGACTTATTCTCAGGCAATAGTGAGGTCATTTCCCATCAGGAGTTTGACATTTTGTTGATTTGGGCCATAAAAGGAACATTTTTTTAATGTAGCAATGGACAGGTGAAATTAAAACTAAGATCTGTATCTACTCTGAATAATATTTTTCACATTATTTCCACTCAAATATGCTTAACTCCATCATTTTTTTATTTCTTCCCATTATTTAAAGTCATCACACTGAGTTACAGCAGTTGGGGGAATAGGAAAGCACTCAGCTGCACGGAGCTATGCAGAAGATGACAAAAAGCAGAAGAATGTGCTCAGGCTACTTGATGAATAAAAATAGAAATTTACCACTGTTTCACCTCAAGAATCCTATTAGCAGCTAAATCTCTAATAGAAGAATACAAAGGCTCAAATCAGAGAACTGGAATGGAATAATTCCAAGGGAAAAACAACATTTTGATTTAGAATGGCCTTATTAAGTGGTATCAAGTCCTCTCTTCTTTAGTCCTCCTTCTGAAATCGTTCAATACTGTTCTAAGTTGCAAAAGCAATGCTCTTTTCTTCTCTTTAGTACAATGAACCAAAGCAGATTACCAAGATGCAGTTACACTTGGTTACTCCATACTTGACTGTAGTTTTGTTATAAAGAAGGCAAGTCCATCTCTACCTATGCCCAAATAGTTTGTATTTATTCCTGAATCTTGCTTTTACGTCCTGACAAGAGAACTGATGCAAACTTCTTGAAACTTCACGATAGCCCATTAAAAAAAAATAATAATCTGCTGTAATCTGATGAGGTATTTTCTGCTACAAAAGCTCAAAGTAACAAACTGCCAGGAGGATGCAAGCACTGGGTGCTGGTGCCTCTAACCACCTCATTTACTGACACGCATGTCCAAAGCCAATTTTAATTTGGAATTCCCCAGCTTCTTAGGCTGAGGATTATAAACCATTTCTGTGAAATTTGCAGAACATTTTGCATTTGCTTCAGTGGAAAATTTGACTAATGCCACCAGCATGACAAGACTGTATTGGGAGACTGCAATGTGGGTATTTCCTTCAGAGCACACCGAGGGAGAACCAGCCCAGCTGGGAGGTCCTTCGTACAAGAAAGCAATGACAGAACAACTAGTGGAAAGGTGGGGGGGAAGCTGGTTTTGTTTTGTTTTTGTTATTTTGTTTGTTACATCTCACATTTTCTATTTAAATTAATTTAGCCCTTCTGAAAAGCCCTGGGAGAAAAGATTTTGTCCACAGTCTTTCATATGAAAATTATCCAGAGGGCTGGTATAATCCTCAGCTTATTTTTTTTTTAAATCAAATACACATTTTAGAAAGTCATTGGGATCCTTTTTTAAAGCAACTATTTGCAGTGTCTGAGCATTAACAATATTATACATTCATATGCCAAACACATACTGACAACACTAAATACAAAGTTTCTTTGCATAATACAAAAGCAGTTCTGATGTCTTTAATGAATATTTTAGCACTGATTGAGGTAAACAAAACCATCTTCTGAAGGACAACATATTTCACCCTCAGTTAAAAATGTCTCAGTGCAAAACTGCACCCAAACTAGAATACTTTATTATTATTTTTTAGGGCCAAAGGTATTTGGTATTGTTTCTGTGCCCAAAGTGCAGTAGCCAAGGGGGAGGGCTGCGAGGCTGAGGGCAGCACTTCTGGCTCCTTGCTGTTTCCAGAGCATCACAGTTGGGTTTTGTCCACAAGGAGGGTTTCTAAAAGCAATCACAATACAAATGAAGTTATTTACAAAGGCCACTAAAGCCTCCTTTCTCCACAGCTGGAAACAGGTCAGGATTAGGCCTTCAGAAAGGTGTGGGTGTCTGGGGGAATTTCAGAGACATTAAAATCCTGATGTGGGGGAGCCTTGTACTGGTGACAGTGCCCTAACAAGCTCTAGGTGCTCACCCGGTCGGTGCTTCCCACACCAGGGAGCTGCTGATAATGAAAAAAGATATTCAGAATTAAACCAAAACATATGTTCTGGGTGTTAGGGAAACGTCAGACCCTGGGAACCGTTCATTTCACAGTTTTGAAATTCAGTATCAGTATTTTGGAACAAGTCAGTCCTAAATTCATCACTGAATATTTATGTTATTTTCACATTTCCTGGTAGCCTAATTGCAGGGACGCAGCACACAACACAGCCTGCCGATAGCAAGCCATAGGATGAAATCGTGTTAGATTAAATACAGCTCTTCAAAGACAAGCTGATTACAGTGCAGATAGGCACTTGCACACAGAAAAAAAATGCTTTAGCTCAGGAGAAACTATCTATAAGTTATTTTTTTAACTGAGAAATTATTTAATTGGTGTGATGACATGCGTATTAGGGAAGACAAAAATGAAAAAATGAAGTGAAACGTACTCTTTTTTTTTTTTTTTTTTCTGGCAGAAAAAGAGTCTACACATTATTTTGTACGTATTTCTGAGCTGGAAATGACTACCCTGAGAGCATTCTTGGACATGACACCTATCTAGTAGGCTGGGAAGCAGACAACACATTTCTTATGTTTTCTGCAGGTGATGCAGAATTAACATTAAATTCAAAGTTATAAACAAAAAGGTATTTCATTGTCAAGTTAAATGATGACAGAATTTGGCCACATTCATGTTGAGCTCAATACCTTAGAAAACTTCCTACTAAAGAACATGACAGAAACAGGAATTTAACCTGAAAGGAATTCACACCATGCTTTGACTTCCACGTACCACCTTCTGCAGAAAGAAGGAAAAAAAGCAGAACCTTTCATTGCTCCAGGACCCATACCTTCTTTCTGCAGCAGTGTAATTCGTCAGCGAGCAAAACAGATTTGGTTCATTTCACCAAGTGGGGTCAAACCTCTGAAGGGCTCCTGCTACATTGCATCAACTGATGGGCAAGCTAGGAGCCTGCAGAAAGAAAAAATGAGAGGTTCCTAGGGAGTGGCAGCATTTCTGCTGATCTTTCTAATGCATGTACCTTTTTCATATAAGGTGAAAAGGTTTTTCTGTGTTCATGTTTCTCCTGGTCAAATTATTTTAGTCACCAATAGTCAGTTTCCTACCCTCTGGTTCATTTAAAGCAAAATTAATGAACCATTTGCACAGCACTTCTCTGCTTTCCTAAGTCTGCTCTCACAAGTACATAGTCATTAATGAAGTGTCCACTCAGCTTTTCCACTGCTCTGTCTGAACATCCTCGTAAGCAAAAAAGTGTGGCCGGACATCCTCCGGCATCTTCATGCATCCTAATAAGCAATATATTATCAGGTCTTACTGGCTCTGTGCGTGTGTCATCAGAAACACCCCGTGCCACGGGGGAATTCACCTTGCGGCTGGAACACGGCAATGCCGGGTGGGGACGAGGCGCTCGCGGCTGCAGCCACTGGAAAGCGCAGGGGCAAGAGGTTGGACGTGCTCTGGGAAAATCCCCCGGTACATTTAAAACAAGCAGGTGGTATTTCCCTGTTATTAGTGCTTCTGCAAGAAAAATCTATCGTACGTAAGCTAATGTACATCTCTGTCATGGAATAACTATTTTATTGGCTCTTACATATATTGCTAATAATCCTTTAGATGATTTTGGGGGGATTGTCATGGACTGCTACTAAGGGAAAAAGGTTTCAAATAATTCTAGTAGTATAATCATGGGGAAGATTGCCATATTATCACATGAGAAAGTCTGAATAATGCAGATGATTCTGCTATGGTCTGCTTTCAGTACCAAACATTCAGTACTTCTTAATCCTAACCCAAAATTTAGTATTCCCAGGGAACACAAGTGTTGAACAAGTGCTTCTTGTGTTTACAGTAAATGTTTAACACAAGAGGAGTATCAGAAAAAGGGAGAAGGACCTTTATAAAGATTGCAAAGTCAAGATCCGTTCCATATTTTTCTTTCAGTCATAAAAATCTTTGGCTTAAAATTAAGAAATAGAAGTACCTCCCTCCCCAGACTGACCTGACTGCAGACACATGGCACGTCCAGCCTTGTGTACCTTTTTGGGCAGACACCAAGTAGGCACGCAGTACTGAAATAAGGAAATCCCCATCAGTAGGACAGGGGGTCTAATCTGATCCAAAGAGCACATGCTCCTTAGCATGTCCAAAGTCTCAGAACCACAGAAGGGTTCAGGCTGGCAGGCAACTTAAAGACCACGCAGTTCCAACCCCCTGCCAGGGGCAGGGACACCTCTCACCAGCCCAGGCTGCCCACAGCCCCACCCAGCCTGGCCCTGAACATTTCCAGGGTTGGGACAGCCACAGCTTCTCTGGGCGTGTCACCATACAGCAGTGATGCATTGCTATGAGATTTCCTCAAGGTGAGTTGCTCTCCTTCTCTGTGTCCCCTCTGCTATTTAGGCACCAATCATGGCTATTTCCCCCAAAAAAGGAAACATTCAGCTTGCATGGTAGTAAGAGAACAGTTTTCAATTTCAGTTAACCTTTACAGCAGTAACACTAATTTGCAGTCTGTTCATAGTGAATGCTAGAGCCTGTCTGTTTCCTGCTCTGAATTTCATTCCATGTCAATTAGTGTTATGGAGTCACTCTAATAATGATGTATGGTTAACACGGGGTTTGCGTCGGAAAGCTAAGAGGAATGCATGGAGGACAGATAATTGCAGTGGTGCCATCCGTGAACTATTCAATGCTTTGTTGAAGCTAGAGGGTCTAGAAATGTGTAATAAAAACATGTTTCAATGTAAGCGTTGGTAACATGTAGGAAAAGAAAGTTCCCAGCACCTTTGCTGAAAATAAGTAAGGGATTCAGCAGCTTTTAGCTATGTGAAGGTCAAAGGCCACAGAAGTGTTTCCTTATCCTCTTCACTGAAAAGCGGTGTGCAAGGAGAACACACAACCAATACCCTCCAAGACCACTGCTGTGCTTGTTCGCATTAACACACTCAAAATACACAGAGACGAGTGTGGTGTAAATGCCTGAAGTAACTAGGAAAATAAAACTAACATTCACACTTTTAAGGAAAAGGTACAGCATTGAAGAGGCTTTCAGGGTAGGGCATAACTGCATTATCTGAGCATTCCCTAGGCTCCCAACCTTAGATGCTATCGCGCTGGGGAAACTTGGTGTGCTAGCCCTAAGGAACACCACGGAGCGTAGAGTGGAGTGGAGACACCACGGCTAGGCTCTGTAATCAGGTGGGGCCTCGATTGTTCTTGTGCACAAAGCTGCACTTTTTGCCACCCTAAGCCAAAGACCTGTCATGTTTTGACAAATGCTGTACCCTAGTGTACTTTTTGCTCATTATAATATCATTATAATACCAAAACACACCTCCATCCCAAAAGCTACCCGCCTCCAAGGTGCGACCACCCCTCACTGAGCATGCGCCCTGAATTTCTCGGAGCCTATTACTTTAAACGGAAACGGGAAAACTTTACACCAATCATAACTAAGATATGCTTGACTAGAGCCACTCAAGCTCCACCTAAAAGATAGAAAATAATATAAATTGGCCCAAGAGAGAGGGGATGTTAGGGAAGATACCATCGTCAGGGGAGATACCATCCCGAGGACATACAACATCCTTAGGACCTCCTGACTCCTGGGATCAGTCGACGGGCTGAGCCTCTCTTCCCCCCCCATTGGGACGCCTTTGGGTGAGATCTGAATATTTGCTTATAAATCTCTATAGAGTCTTTGATCCTTTTAACGCGTTTATTTCTAGGCTGCGCACCTGTAACACCTAGAACCCACACCTAGAACCCACACCTAGAACCCACACCTAGAACCCACACCTAGAACCCACACCTAGAACCCACACCTAGAACCCACACCTAGAACCCACACCTAGAACACCTGTGTATTTCATGCATACTAGCTTGCTTTTGCAGATAGTCACTATCACCGGCAATCCAAAAGAACCTGATTATCTGTTGCTGTAATAAACCATACTTGATTGCATTGTGATAGCTCTCATTAATGCAACTAGGGTGAGGGTGGTTATCCGTGATAGTTCAGTGTTCTGAATCTAACCAGACCCCCAGACGGTTAATGCATTGTTGGTGAATGTCTGAACGGACCCCCAGGTGGTTAATACGTTTTTGGTGAATGTCTGAGCGGACCCCCAGGTGGTTATTACGTTTTTGGTGAATGTCCGAACGGACCCCCAGTTTTGGTGAATGTCCGACTGGTTCAGTACTCTGAATCCAAACGGGCCCGTAACGGTTAATCAGCTACACCCCTTTAACGCGACAACGAGCACAATGTGATGCCTGCCAAGTCCCCTGGCTTTTTCCATACCACAACCATAAGCAGCTGCCATGCAGCGACAAGAAACTCTAACAAGTGATCCTGTCAGACCTGAGATGAGCAGAGCTTTGGCCACACGACGTGCTACACAGCATCAGGAGGCAGGGCAGTGAGTTACCTCTTCCAGCTCAAGGGACACCCAGAAACTTTGGACCAGATTCAGCACAGCTCAGTGCAGCCACCAGCAGAGCAAAGCCCATCTGGAGGAGTAACTGCTGCTTCATCAGTATGAACGAGGAGACAAGCAGCTTGTTATCCACCTCCAGCAGTGAGAAGAGCTGTGGGAAGCACCTCCATTGTGGTGTCACTGCTCATGGTCAAACACCCAGCGAGCTCCGGACCGACTGTCAGGTGGTCCTGGCAAATCCTGCTGCCCCCGGGCTCACCCCAGCATTAGGTGACAGCAGCAGAAGGTCAAAAGAATGATTTTCTCTTATGCTATGGGAGCAGCAAGTTACGTGGGGGATGCATATGCAATGTAATTAAAACCAAACAAACACTTTTCCAGCCCCTCTAAGAGCAGAGCTGGACCTGTTCCCAGGCATCCCTCCACCAGCAGAGCTCCGGTCTCCCCTGCAGGTGGGCGATGACACAGGGGATGTCCACGCTGAGCTCCCTGCTTCCCACGGCGCTGCTCAGGCTGCCTGGGTTCACGCCAGCCTGGGCAGGATGGCACAGGGTTCGGTGTTGTCACTGCTCCAGGCATTTCCTAACTTTGACAGTATTTGCTAACTGACACGTTCAGCAGCTTGCTGGCACGTCACTCCCAATCATTTCTGGCAATGGCACATCACATCTTCCAGAAGAAATAAAAATAAAAAACTTATCACTATTCCTCTCCCATTTCCCCTTCCACTTCAGGTTGTAAAAGGAGGTAGAAGGCAGTAATGATCCGATGAGCCTCAAAACTGCTACCCTTAGGCTAGCAGAAGTACCTCAGGAAAGCGGTGTGCACATGCCTGTAGATGTAGAAGATTAAGGAAGTAATGGGAAGAAGCTAGAAATGAAATCATTTTAGAAGAAAAAAAAAAGAGGAATGCAGTTGCACAGCCATGATGCTGTATCAGTAAGATATATTAAAAATCCTGATGAGTTTCAGTATCAGCCAACACACTGCCATAACAAACCAACGCGGTGGCAAAGGGCAGCCTTTGTTGCTAAGCTGACAAAAATAAATGAGTCACCTGTCACTACTTGCTTACAATTTCCCAGCATATCAACTTTTGAGGAAAGAGCAGAAAATAGCCAGCATGTTTTTCCATTAGAGCATCGCGCAGAGCTAACGAAGCGCTTGTCTTCACTTACACAGTGACGTTATTCCCTCTCCTGCACAGGAAACGCCTCCTCTGGGGGCAAGATGCCATCTCGCTGGGGGGCACGGAGTGGCCCAAGCTGATGAAGGCAGGCAGAAGCAGCTGGGGACAGGTGGGAACTAAGGGAACATCATAAAAAAGTATACAACACAAAATAGCCAGGAATAAGAGACATTTTCCTGTAATTAGTTTCTATTATTTTTGTTCAACTTCCACATGCAAACATTTAGTAAACTGGAAGGACTAAAACACCTACAACACCCAAGAATTTATGCATTAAATTTTAATGTTGAAGTTGGTTGCACTCATTCAATAGAAAGAGAAGCATCTTATGTAAATTCCAGGTCCAGTTGGAGCAGCTTGACTGGGGAACACCAAGTCACAAGGAACCCTGGTTGAGAAACCCCAGCCCAAAAATTATTTGCAGGAATTAGCTGGGAAATCATTACAGTAACAAGCCTGGGAAAACAAAAATTCTGCCACAGACAATTCATAAACCAAGAAAGGAGGCGATGTTCAGTCAGTCAAGTGATTTGCTACAAAGTATTCGCCCAGGGCCACTCTTGCTGCTAAAGTGATCAGCGAAGATGCATGACCCGGAGCGATGCAGGGACGGAGCTCAGACTAACAAGCTGCTACACGCAGTGCTTTAATTAGGCCAAACAAGGAAACCGTAATAAACTGGCAGGTCAAAAGAAAAGAAATCCCTAACTGAACAGAGTCATTTTTATATATATATATTTTTTTTCTATCATGACAAGATAAAAAACCTCTAAAATGAGATTTCAGAACTGCAGTGCTCCCCAAACTTACACCGAAGGGGAGCGAACCCATTCAGCCGGCAGCATGTCAGCTCCAGCCCCTACCCCAAGCAGCGATCTGCCAGTGTTTTATTTTAGCAGCAACAAATGGCTGGCTGAGCAGAGCTGCTGCAAACCAGGAGGTGGGAGGCAAGGACAGGTGTGCAGTTTCTTGAAATATACTTTCAGGGCTGGTGGCACGGAGACTTCTTGCAGATGCAAACCGTAAGGCTGAGAAGCATCCATCATGCTTAGCTCTGGAAGCAGGGATTTCAGGAAAGCGTGATCACGAGGTGATAAGAAGAATGTGATTGGAAGTTGATGTGTTATTGCTTAATTTAGACAGAGGAAGGCTCTTTTTTTGTCCATGCCATCTGCCAGCCTAGAAACCCAAGAAATAAAGGCACGAGCTGCAGATGGCTTTTGTAACGGCTGCACTCAAGCTGCACAGGAGCAAGAAGGACTGAAGCCGTATAAATTAAGCAGCAACGTCGCTGTGGCTGAGCAATAACCAAGCCACCAGTGGCATTCAATAAAAATAGAGAAAACCAGAGACACTTTCCCCACCTGCTGCACTAGGCTTTGGCTGCACCTCCCTGCAGTTTCAGGTAGGACCTGACCCTCATCAGGCGGAGGGAGGACTGCCCCATACACAGAGGGGCTGTTGGGAGCACCATGCTGGTACAGCAGGCAGAACAGCAAGAAAAACTCTGCTTAGAAATTGCATTCGCACATACAACAGTTTCTAAGCTAGTTCTTATCCTTTCTTTCCTCTTTTCTTTTTTTCTCTCTCCAAGGGATGAAGGAAAAAGAGTAGCAGCTGATTTACTTAAAGTCAGTAGGAAGAAAACAAGCTTGGATGAGAGACACAAGGCTCAGTGGGACAAGCACAAGCTGCTGCTGGCGACACAGGCCCCCGGGACGGCCGCCTGAGCTCTGCTGGCAGCATGAAGGGGCGGCTTCGCTTATCTTGCTCCAGCAGAGCCGAGGGGCACTGGACACAGAGCACGGCAGCATGTTACAGGGGCTACTTCAATGTTTTCCTCCTAAACAGCTACATCAAACAAACACATTTACACAACTAGAACAGTTGGAACTGGGTTTCCAAGTGGGACTGGTGGCATGTGGATCGACAGGAGACACATTAGAAGGCAGAAGAAAACAAAAAAGTTTAGTTCTGTTTGTTAACTATACACATACACGTTTGTTTCTTTGCATTTCTGTGGTTTCACACTACCAGCTTCTTTCTTGCTTCCCTGCAAAGCGCCTCCAGCCCACCTGAGCAGAGGCTGCTGACAGAGCAGGGCTGCCCAACCATCAGTCCTGGGGGGACTGGGATGTTTTCCGAGGGAAACTTGCCTAGCTTCAGAGCTTGGTTGCCAATCACATTTTGGTCAGTTCATCAAACGAGGAGAAACGAGGATCTTACAAGGCAGAGCAAGAGGGAGGACATCTCAGGTGCAATGCAATTTTGAACTGATGGCACTTTAGCTGTGTACAAGTGCCCTTGGGGCTGAACCAGGCCCAAGACACACAAGAAATGTTCGGTCAAGGTAACACGGGAGCCTCAAAGGTATCATTTCTAGATGCATTCAATAATCTTCTGCAGTTACACAGACCAAATTTACTTTCGGATAGTTCCAGAGCACCTACAATCTACAGTTTCTCTCTTTTGCAGGCAATCAGATGTTTCTGGGCTGTTCCGCCACACGTCAGCACTCTAGGAAATAACACACATCTGGAGAGCACTGATAGGCGGGCTGCTATTTAAGGTCACGCAGACAAGTCCAGCAGGGGCCCTTGCCCCTCCTGGGTGTGGGCAGGCAAACTGCCCACAGCAGGGCTTTTCCTCCACCTCGCACTCGCACCAAGCGCAGGGTGGTGGGGTTGGTGGGCACTGCTGCAAATGGCAGCCCCGTGATACGGATCCATCCCTGGCAAGATGCTAGAGGGGTTAGCAAAGGCAATCCATGGGCAGTGCTGGCCTGAGCCACCTAAGAAAAATAAAGAATGAAAACCAGAGCCTGCAGACATGCTCAGCCTGCCTCGGGTGAGGGCAGCTGCAGGGACACTGCTCTCCTGCCTTCCACAGGCAACATCAAATGAGCAAGTTCAAACAACACTGCATCAACTAAGTTGCCACCCCAATAACCTTTGCTATTAATTCATGACCCCCTGGAGTTTGCTGGGATCAGGAGAGATTACTTTTCATGCACTCGCATTCATAAGTGAGGGAAAAGGGAGAGAACAAGGAAAAACAAGCCAATGATGCAAGAGATGCCTCCAACTCTATCCGTTACGACAGCGTGAGCTGCGAGAAAGCCCCGAGGTCACCTGCCCACATGCTCATCAGGAGCCTGACACGGGTACAGCCATGGCACGCGGTTAAACAAGTACTGCTGCGGCTGGAAGCACTAACAGTTTGTCCTGCACATCCATAAAGGAAATTAAAAAAAGGAGAAAAAAAGCTAATTACCAACAGAAGATTAATGACACCGTGCCTCTTAGTCAAACCCCATGCCACTGCAGGGGCTGAGCACTGAGATGCTGCTCTGTAGTACAGGATATCAATAGTATATCTGAGACAGGAACCACAAACATTTTTCTTTGTCCTCGTGCTACTCCATCGCTTCTCAGCTCTCTCTGTCCCTTCAGGATGATCTGGCAGAGGAGCTTCAGCAACCCCTGGCTGTGGGACAGCGCTCACCTAGTGCCCCACCACATCCTCTCAGCCCCAACAGCACCAGGATCAGGAGCTGTGCATTGCTCAGACCAACCGTGGTCAGCAGAGAGGAGTGTCCCTGGGCTGTTTCCAGGGGGTAGTCAAAGACCCTCTTGCTTCAGGCAGGAGCCCAAACTTCCACTGGGAACATTTTAGGGTTCTGTAAATCTCAGCAGATGCAAGCTGCTGCTTTAAAGCTGCTCTGACTGTGCCCAACAGCTGTTATGATACACCCTAGACAGCATTAACTGCCCCCCTACCACCCCGCCCCAGAACCTGGAGGATTGCCTCTCCTTTGACGCCACAGCCAAACAGCTGTTTCACGCAGGCACAAACAGGCAGCATCGCTTCAGGAGCTCTGGTTGATGGTTCAGCAGCTCAGCTGGGGCACTGTTGCTAGCTTATCCTTTAGTGATGCTTCTTGGAGTACAAGGGGCTTTTGCTGGAGTAATTCAAACAATTAGTAACCTACTCACAACTCCGGCAAAAAGGGATTTTTTTTCTTGAACCTGTTCTTCACCATCACTGCAGGGCTTCAGCTCAGAGACCACTTGCAGAGCTGGTAAGTGCTCATCCCCATTCTAATTCAACATTGGTGCAGCCAATCTGGAAAACTCTCTCTAGGCTAAATCCTCCCCAAGACAGCCTTCCAATCAACCCTTCTTTTAAGAGTTAAATGAATAAAAACCTAGCTGGAAATAGAACAGAGCAGTACTTGGAGGCAGAAGACAGAGCAGCACACTTGAGCCACAGATCAGACCAATACAACGCAGCCCTTACTGGGGCTGATACTGTTGGACACGTCCACTGACACCAGCTCAAAAGGCATGACCCAGCACAGACAGCTTCCTAAAATGCTGAAGGAACACAGATGTCTGAGTTGGGTAAATCAAAAACCACAGGCACAAGCCTTTTCCAGACTCAAGTAATATTACTGAGGTTGGGATAGGTAAAGACATGTTTAACTCAAAAGTTGGAGTAAACAATATTACGGTACATGCCTTTCAGAATGATGGATGAAAAAGATTAGAAAATATAAAGTAAACAAAAATAAATGCAACATGGAATTGAGAGGGTAAGTAAATATACAAAGGGAAACACACTTATCTAGTGAAAAAGCAAACACGAAGATCCAGACCCTGAATGTCTCATTTATGTGAGCCTACAGTGGAGCAGGAACCACTCATGTGCTATCGCTCAAATGCCTGGAAGCAGCTTCGTACAAACACCTATGCTGCATGAGGACAAAGAGGCTTGTGCATCAGCAAAAGCATTCACCACTCATTAATGTTAATTCTCTATTTCAAAACATACAAACTAAAGGAAAAAGGCAGATAGAGCAACTGCTTTATGCGATCAATTGCATAGCATGAATAGCAAATAATCAGAGAAAGCTCTTGGCAGATTCCTCACAGATTAAATAAATGCAGGCAAATTATGCAATAAAGGCTTTCAAACAGAGCCATTAGTGGATTGGCTTATAAAGAACTCTCATAAGAGGGAGCTTGGTGTTGGGTGACCTGTTTGCAATGAACTCAGCCACCTGTAACACTGAAGTACCTGACAGCCTCGCAGCGCCGTGTTTACCACGAAGCATCACAGCAGGAACCTTTTGTACCAGTTTGGATTGGCAGCTTTTCCGACTCCCTTCATAAAACATGAATTTCCTTTCAACTGGAAAGACAAGAATTTTAAGAAGCTGAGTATCTTAGCGAGTAGGAGAAAAATATCGGGAAACAATGGGGCGAGATGAAAATAGTTTTCAAAACAAAAAGAAGTGTTCCTAAACACAGGACAAGAAACAAGTGGCATGAGCAGGTCTAAGCAGCACGTTCTGCCAGACCGAGGATGGAGATTGTAACGGATCCCCCAGACTCCAAGCACACCAATGTTCATCTTATAAACAACCAGAAAGCATCAGAGGGCAGCTTGCTTCGCGCAGGGTTCACAGAGGGGACACATTACTATTTACAACATGGCACATTAAAATGACAGTGACACACACCACTCAGAAGTGATCATTATTACTGGCTGCTTAAGGGATGATTTGAGAAATGATCTGTAAATTTAATTTTTAATTAAGCCCGAAGCCCTAAGGGCCTTCTGAGTTCAAGCATTAAGGAGGGGTAGAGGGGGAAATCAATTCGTGGTGATGGAGAGGTCTAGCAGAATCTAATAGGCCTGGGTAATACATCAAGAAGCTTTTAAGATCAGTCACACAGCTCAACAGGGGGAAAGCCTAAAACCCAATTTCAGATTAAAAAATATGCTGTAAAGTGGAATGGATAGTCACCATTGTTCAAGCCTCTGGAAAGCTACTGTCTTGAGCTCTGACACACAAATTACTCAGAAAATAGATAAATGATCAACACAGTGTATAGAACTTCACAGGGAAGCCCTCCTGCTCAGCTCCAGCCAACTTGGAAAAGCAGCTGTATCCAAATGACATTGCAACCACACTACAGCTTCAGCATAGCAACCTTGTTAACCTACGTTAACAATTGTTAACCTACGTTAACAATTAAGAATCAGTCATCAAAACCTTGTGGAAGGTGACTTTGTGCTTAAAGACAAAACCTTTTCCCTTGGCACACAGCACAGTTTCCTCACAGGTGCCAAGAAAATAGGCTGATGTCACAGCTAGGCCACTTTTGTCATCTTAGAGATGTTGTCATGACTGAGGGAGATCCCAATGACCAGACAAAAACAAGCATGGCACCCGGCTTCAGAAAAGGTCAAGAAGAGAGTCTGGGGACAGCCAGCTTTGCCTTTGTTGGTGAGAACGTCATGGAACGGCTCCTCTTGGACCGGGCTTGAAGGCAGCAGCTGGAACCACTCATTGCAGATGAGGCAAATTGTGCCTCACCAACCCAGCTGCCTGCTCTGGAAGAATGACTGGAGCTGTGGATGTCATTTACCTTGACTTTCACAACTTCTCCCTTTCAACACCATCTCCCGCAATCTTTTATACAACTCAAGGCGCAGTCTGGATGCCAGTCTGGATAGCAACTAGATGGGTAAGAAGCCAGTTGGATGGTCAGGCTCAGGGGTAGGAGTTACTGAGCACCTGGAAGCCCGTCAAGCAGGGTACTACAGGGGTCTGTATTGAAACCTGCCCTCTTCCATACCTTTATCGGAGACAAGCGGAAGCTGATGAGAGCACTCTTATCAAGTTTGTAACCAACACCCAGTTGAGGAGAAGAGCTGATATGCTCAAATGCAGGGCTGGCACTCAACGGGACAGAGCCACAGGCGGCGGGAAACACCCCAATCTCTCCTTGAGGATACATCTAATTCCACGTGTACATTTTCAAGAAGAAAGTTGGGCAGAGGAAATGAACGAGAAATTAGATGAATGGTCGTGTTTTCACAAGCCTTCCCTTCTAAGAAACAAGTCATTTATCAAAGTGCTGTAATCCTACCAACTGTCATAACACTTGGTCTAATTACATCTGGAGAACAATAAGCTGCATGTTCAGGAAGAAACTGGCTGCAACACGGTCAGTAGGGAAACTGCTACATGTGCTCCTAGCTCACACAGCCAAACGCAAGCACAAATACCACCAGGCAAGGGGTGGGTGACATGTAAAGCAAAAGCAGCATATTTTGTGATTAGAAAAGTGTTCTTGGTTCATTTCCTGTATTTTCATAAAATACCATTCCTGGTACGTTAATCTACATCAGAAAAGGTCCAAAGTGTGTTTTCAGGTTACATGTTGATTGGGAGGCAGGAGAAAATCCATCTTTTGGAACAATAAGCACACTGAAATATTGTTAAGAGCTAAAAAGCTGACTGGGCTGCGACTTTGCACTGCAGCTTGCTTTAGACTTACATTGCTGAGAGCCATAATATAATTACTTATCATTGCTTAACTTTGAACCTTGAAGGAAATGTCCTTCAAAGCTCACACTTTAAAAACCACCACATAAGGAGCCTACTACTCCTCCACAAGAAGGCATTCCAACATCCCCAGTGCATCCCATGCCTCTGAACTGCACCAGGCACCTCTGAGCCCAGTTTCAGGCCTGGGACTCCAAAAATAACTGTTGCACTGCAACGTGACAAGATGTTACAGATAAACTGGAAGGAGTAAGAATTATTACCTGTAAATTTTGCACTTTATACATGTATATATACACATATATACACACACACACTTTCTGAATTCTACTGAAGTAAGTTGTATGGATTTCTAGTTTAGCACTTACAAAAAGTGCTCTCTGATGAAGAAATCAGGAAGTGGAAAACCAGGCATCAGATGATGGTATAGTTTCACACTCAGTCAAACCCGATTTAACTCAAAGAAATTCTGTCACCGACACCCCACCTCCAGTGCCTTTATCTGCCCGGGCAGGCACTCAGCAGTGGCTCAGACATCCCCAAACTCCCGCTCCAGGATCCTGAGCCTCCTCGGGGGAGACAGATGGTGAGTTTTTCCACAAGTACTTGTTATCTGTCAGCTCCAACTGTGAGTCACAGTTAGCAGGCAGGTTAAAGCACCGCACCATGCCAAGGTGCACAGAAAGCTGAACAGTCAGGCGAGCAACCCGGTGACCAGAGAAGAGGCAGGGCTGGAGGCTGTTGCACCTCCACACCGGTGGGCTGGGCTCTCATGGTCAGCAAGAAGTGCAAGAACAACAGCCAGAATCAGTTTGCTTGATAGGTATCTGCCAAGAGAAGACTTGACACCCTACCCAGTGGCTTGAAGAGATGTCTCCTCCAGCCCCCATACTGCCCTGGACTTGTGGAGTCCTGGCCCCATGGCTTTGTACACTCCTGGGGAGAGCAGCAGCCACTGTTAGGAGAAGTTGAGGGTCCTCCCAAGACCACATTTTATGGTTACTTGAAAATTAACAGAGGGAAACATTAATAGAAATGTGAAACAGGGATGCAGAAGGACATGCACGGAGTGCCTGTGCTGTAAATGGAATAATCACATGTTTTGGTGAGCAAAACCCTGAAGAACATGGATGAGCCCTGGAAAAGGAATGCATTAACCATGGAGACCATGCCAAAAGCTCTGCCAAACCCCCTGTCGGTGTCACACCATTCCTCTCCCTTCCCTGGGGCAGCTGGAATAACTAAAGATGCAAAATGCTTCATGGTCCTTCAGCAGAAGCTAAAAACCCTCAAAAAGCCAAGCTGCAAAGCCACTCCACAGTGGGAGTGAGGCACCAGTGAACCTACCAGACCCCCATCCCAAGCACGGCCCCTGCTCTGCCCATGGGCGCAGCCCAGTGAGCCAAGGGCAGACGTGTAAGAACAGTTCGTCTCAGCAAGGCAGAAACTCAAAGCCATCCAGTTTGTTTGGATTTACTTTTCCTCGAGGATAAGACAGGATATGTTAGCTTATTTTGCATTTCTATGTCCTAAGCAAAAACAAACAAGCAGGAAACAAACAAAAAACATCCAGCAATACCGCCTCTTCTAAAGAGAGCAACCTTGAGAAATCTTACTGATCACCTGGGTACGATGCTAGAGCTGGCTCGACTTTTGGCAGGGAGGGAAAGAGAAGGCAAGAAGGGCCCTTGGGGACATGGGGAACCTCTAATGTTTTCAAGGTTAGAAATCTGTCACCTTTTTAGGGGAGACAATTCTGAATGTAGGAAACAAAAGATTTCATTCTGATACTTTTTAAAGTACTGTTCACTTTTCATTATTTTTCAGTTAAAGAAGCAAAGCTGGTAGAAAAATTTGATCAGAAACCTTGCTTGATCTTTTCTTTCTCCATAACTTTAGAAGAAAGAAGCCGAGAATGCCTCCTCCATAGACCCCCACTTTTTATAGCTATTCCAACTTTTCCTGTGAAAGGATGAGGGGAGGAAGTGAGAAAAAACAAGTCCTAGATTTTAGGCAAAAATAAGATTTCTACAAAAATACATTACATAAAAATTCTACACATAAGTCATTAATTTCTAAAGTAAAACCCATTAATCTACAACTTTTTTTTTTAGTTATAGGTGTTTGCCTACCAGTCACTGGTGTTTTGCAAATATAAATTCAGCTGTCTGTAATTCCTTAAATGATACATTTAAAGCTTCATACAGATGCCTGTTATTCACCCTCTGCTGTTGTACCACTACAAAGGCTGCCTACAACCTGGCAGAAAAGCATCACCACCCCAGGTCACCAAACACTCGGTGTGAGCGTACAGCAGCCCGGCCGTAAGGAACAGCAGCATCACTTACACAACCCACTTGCCAGTTGCTTGCAATCCTTTCACATGTCAAGAAGTCAGATTCATGAGTTATCTCCTGACCAAAATAATTTGGTGACAACCTTTTTAATATTCTTATTTTAAGAAATGGGCTAAGGTCCCCCATGGATGCTGTCCCCAAGGTCTAGATGACAACAGCTGCATGGGTTTTTGTGTGTGCATGGTTGGTTTGTGTTGTTTATTTATTTTTTTAACAGGACCATATTGGGTTTCAGCTGGAATCAGGACAATGACTCTGAAAACCAGATGATGTGCCGGCAGGAACTGAGGAGTCTGAATAACACAGACAGAATTAACCTCCTGAGGTGTCCCTGTAGAAGAAAAACCATAACCATTGCTTCTGCTTAAAGCCTGCACTTTCCCAAATACAGCTTGAAGTTCAGAGAAATGAGAATTACTCAGACACCACAGGCTACCAGAGCTGGTCCTGCAGCATACAGCACAAGGGAAAAGCTGCAGGCTGAGCCTCTTCGCACCACCTCCCAGCTTCTGCTCCAAAACGTAAGTGCAAAGTTGGTAGGAACCATCTACTGGTAGGATGCCAGGTCAGCCCAGATAGTGCACATCCTGTCTGCTCCAGTTTAACTACAGAACTCCTCAACTCAAACATAGAACAATCTAGTCCCAGAGGGGAAGCCCCCAACCCCGGAGTTATTTTCCTTCTAACAAATGCATATTTTCCTCTAACAAGAATGTGAATAGCATAAAATAATTAATTACCCAGATACGCAAAGCCAGTATGAGAGAATCCCCTGGTTACAGTGTTAGCATTGCAGAGCTTATAATTAAACTTCGATTCCTTTACAACTCGAGACAAGTTCCAGACAGTGGGCTGAAAATACATTTCAAACAGATCTTCAACATTCAGGACCATCTGTTTCCTTTTTGCGTGAAGTATTTTTATTTGCTGCAAGTAATAAGCTTAAAACAGATTTTTAAGAGGTTTGTTATTAATAAAGGAATATGAGAAATTCACAGAAGGGTGAGAGAACCACATTCTGCAGCCTGGGGCTGCTCAGGAGGACTCTGGGCACGTGTTTTGAAGGCGCCATTTTGCGTTACGTCCCTAAACCCAGTTTCAGGTTCCTAAATAAATGGGATTTCATCTCCAGCACTAAATGCTGTTTAGGAGAGGAAGATTTTCTACACCTGAATTTTCATCAGGAATATTTTGGTGAAAGGGCAAAATGCAATTCAGCAGACTGGAGTTTAGCCAGAATATTTGGGTTAACGGCCCTACTGCTGCTAAGTACCACAAGTACTTACTGAATCCACACAGGGAAGGGGGTAAGCAGGGGTGTCCTCTGGGGCAGGACACCTCGTATCCTGCCACAGCACCCCAAGGAGCATCCCTCTCACCAACACAGGGCTTTACACCAAGGCCGAGCTGATCACTTGTACATACCAAAGAGCCAGGTGATACCATCTGTGATGGCAGACAGGGACCTAAATGCGTTAGATTTCCGATACCCAGTCAGATCTTACGTTATGCCAAGAGGCTGCATCACCACTGGAAACTCAGCAACAGCTTTATATAAGCACAGCAACCTTCAGGCAGAAAGTGTGTCTATTATTAAAGCTCTGTTTTGGCCAACACAGGTATGTGAAATATATCAACACCAACTGGCAAAAATGCATTAGCTGCATCACTAAAGAAAAAAAAAAAAAAAAAAAAAAAAAAGAGAGACCCTGTTCTCCTTGGTTGTCCTTTTACCCACAGGAGCACCAAGGATCTCAGCCCTCCTCCACACCCTTCCCCAAAAGCCAGGCTGTAACATTTTCTCTCACACCATGTTGCCACGGTTTGAATTTTTCATCACAAAAGCAACTAAGCCAAGGCAACACAACACCCCCTGGGCCAGAGCTCCACATACAGCCAGGGGGCCAGCCCAGCAGGGTGTCACTAGAGCAGCCACCACCAGGACTCGAGGCCCAGCACTGCTACCCTGTGGTACCTGTTCAGGCCCAGCCAGGGAGAGCCAGCGCCTAATAGCACCTGAAAACATGCTCACAAAAGCCAACAGCCATCCTCCAAACATAATTATGTACATAAAGAACTAAATGAGGCTCCAGCCTTCCAGAAAGCCAAGATCTTCACCTGAAGGAGCAAGCAGGAGTAACCAAGAGGAACACCGCCTTCCCCCGCCATCTTGCGCCACACCGCTCCCTCACAGCCACGCGAGCCCTTTCCCCTCCCGGCTCCTCTCTTCCCCACCACAAAGCAGTGGCTGCAGCAGCCCCCAGATCACTCACCTGTGCTGGTCACAGCCTGCACTGCCATACCTCACAGGATGAAGCCCTGTGATCGCATCCCAGGCCCAGAAAGCTCCCCGTCCCCTCAGGGCAGCTTTCCTCCTCGCCCCTCAGAGCAGCCACGGCCCAGGTGAGGGCACAGCTCTCATTAGCACCTCCCCCAGCATAACGAGGCCCTACAGGTGCGGGGTCAAATCCCACTTAACAGCCAGGTAGTAAGGCTCCACAACCACTGATTACCCCAGCACTATGTATTTGCTCCAGGTGAAGCTTGGTGGAAGGGACAGAGCCAACCTGTGACACAGGAGGTTTCTCACACAGTCTCACCACATGGAGCCTGGAGAACGAGTGTGTCTGTGCTGTATACATTTACCCTGGGACAAGGGCACCATTAAGGCTCAATTCTGCTTGCTGGCACCCAAAACTTGTGGTTTGGGCAGTGCTACTTTTAATACTGATATCAGAGCATTTACCACTGGGATTAGGACCTAAAGTTTGCATGTTGGTGCAATAGCAATGAAGTGCTGAAGTGTTTATTGCATCTGGCTGGGCCCTGTCAGCCTTTTATTTACTGCAGTCAGTCCCTAAATCTGTATTGCATCTGCTGTCTGCATAAATAATGAATAAAGCAATAAATCTGACAGGGTTACCCAACACTTTCACTCAGCTTGTCTTGAACCTGTTAAATTCTGCTGTGGTTCACCCACCTGGCTGGGCTGCAGAGAGATGCTTCTGGGGGAAGAGGAGGGGAGGGAAGCAGAGGAAAACTTCATTTCTGTGGCCTGCTTTGGAGCTTCCAAAAACCAATTTCCTTTCAACTGAAATCCTGCTTTCTCTCTCTCTCTCATTTTTATTTTAAGGCACATTTCTTTATATATTATGATATTTTTTCTTTCTGCTATTTTTCTTTAATTCACCAGTGTAGTACATAAACTTTATACCAACAGTGGCACTGCTTACTCTACATTCCCTGCACTACCTCTGCCATCTGATACCAGGTATGAGACAACAAATGATAGGACTTGGTAGGCCTAATATGCAAACAGCCTCAAAAAAAAAAAAAAAAAAGATATTTAGATATGTTTTATAAATATAAAGCCAGTTTTATACCTGGAAAAAATGCTTCTTCCAGCTTAAATTAATGGTTGTTCCTTTACAACATAAATTGCTAAAGCTTTACTTTTACTATATGGCATTTTTTCCCACAGAATGACTGCTTTCTGTGCCATGCACACTCACCGTTTTCTTCAGTCCTTACACCTTTTCTGGATCTCACCATACTCATAGCATATTACATAAATTTCTGCTTGCCCCAGCTGACTTCTTTGTTAATAGATGCTCCATCTTTGGCATATTTATTTCTTTTTCCCCACTGTTGAAAGAAATTATCCAACAGCAGTAAAATCACAGTTACACTAATGAACAACTCCATGTCATGGATTTTTCTTATTTTACAGCAAAAAAAAATCAGCAGGTTCAACATGCTATTCAGTTACCTTTCCAGTCATGTTTCTCCATTTCATAATAATTCATATTCTTTTACCAAAAGCTCTGCCAGTTTGTACCTTCCGCATCATTTTGTCAGCTTGATTGTGGCTTTGTTTTTGCCCTGAATTTTGAGCTGGCAGTGTGAGAGGCGTATTCCTAGAATGTGTGAGGCATCAGGACCTGCCTTTTACTCTACATCACCGCTATTTATTTTTTGTCATCCAACTGTATTTTTATGCAGGAGCACTTTATATGCAACAATGCACACACTGTCAAGGAGACCCTGACCTGGGACAAATCTCCAATCTGTACTTTGGTTTTGGAACCATAAACACAACATGCTGGGAGCACAATCCTGCCCTGTCCTCCAAACAACCATCTCTATTCTCAGTGGCAGATGCAGTCTGATTCACCCGACTGCACTTGTTAATAATACAGAAGTAAGGTGTACTTTATCAATGGATGCGAGTCATTGTTCCCTTCCAGTTAAATCCAAAAAAGATTTAACCACCACCCAAGGAAATTTGCATTTCACATATGCAGAGTGAATAAAATCTCCTTTTTTCCTTGCTCTTAGAAGCCCTTATAAACTGTCAAAGTCAACTTAGCAGAAGAGATTTACACAAAAATCTTAAAAAATTCCTTTGGATCTATTTATCTATTTACAAGACCGAATGCACATGACAGATATCTTTTAAGAACCTGCTTAGGAAAATTACATAAACCATGTTAAAAAAAAAAAAGCCTGGTGCCATTCCCCACACATCCTTCTACTTAGTGGTGCTGTAAACCTAGTGAAACTCTTTAAATCACCCTGAGTAAAATCACATTGTGACTGCACTTGTGCCCTGTTTGTGGTATTGTGGTTGAATGCCCGGTTGTGTGCCACTGACAGCAGCTGGTGCAGGTGTGCTGTTGGGAAGTGCCCCAGGTGGAGGCGAGGTGTCAGCTTTTCCCTCTCCCCCAGCCGTGCCTTTCCCCCTGCTGCCCTCTCCAAGCGCCCTGCCCTGGGAGCTCAGTGCAATGTTCCTGCAGCCCCTCTGTGCCTGCAGTACCTGAGCCCAGGTACTCCCAGGATTTTGCACATAAACTGCCTGAATCCAGAGTTCCAGATGTCTGCAAATCTCAGCTGCCCTCAAAGAAGGTAAAATCAAGTTTCTGGTAGAAAAGAACCCATCTTATCTGTCCAGGCAGGCTGAGGGACAAGTGCAATATCCTTTCTGAGCGTACTTTCAAGACCAAGCCCCTCCAACGTTTCTTCTAAGGCCACCTAAAGCTAGCCTCAAACACAGGCAAGCAGCATGGACAGGCAGCCAAACTGGCCTTCAGCCTGCTCAGCTCAGTACTGTAAATGCAGCTCGGTGGGTCAGGAAGGCAGGAGACTGCCTTATCTCCCTTGCCAACCTGCTTCACCTCCAGCCTTCTGCATCCAGGAGCTCTGTCTGAGCTTCTATCAGGTCACGCTATGACAGATCCGTGCTCCTCTGGTTTTTCTCTCTTACCTTTTGGTTGCTTTGTGATCTGTCATCCACACGTTAACCAAGCAGACAGCAACAATTTGCAGGCAATCACCAGGAAAAAACAACAGTCCGTTTAGCACAATGTTTTGTATTGTCTCAGGCTGTCCTGCTCCCCAAACAATGTTAAACTGCTTCCTCCACTTGGCATGAATGACGGTGGATGCTGTGCCCATTAGCACAACGGCAGCTACATCAGAGGCATGCTTCATGGAAGCCATTTATGTCTTTTAAACTGACTACGCTTTTTTTTTTTTTCCCTACTGGCATTTTCTTTAATGTTTCCAAGCTCTAGAACTACCTTCCTTCCTTCTTCACAGAATATTACCCTTTCCCTGCCAGATCTCCAGCTGGAATAAATTTGGCCTCCAAACCCTGATTCAATTAAATGATGTCAACATGTGCATTCAGTTAAACAGGCTGTTCGCATGCTTAAAGCTTACAGATAAATGCTTGGCTTGTGGAGGACTCCAGATGCAATTCAGAGGACATGCCCAAGTCCAGCCTGTGGACTGTGATATACTTCAGTATACCTGTGAAACAACTCGCATCCCAAACCAGCCTTTCTGAATTAGGGAATACCAGGCACTTCCCAGGCACCTGTTTAATTACAACCTGATATTGTGGAACATAAACTTCACTGAATAATGTAATTCCTTCAAACACAGAACTGTAATATTTGACTAACTGAAGCATAAATACAGTTCACCTAGGGCAAGAGATAAATTACATTAATAAAGTGTGGTAGTTTTAATTAGTTTGACCATGCATGACAGAAGATGGTATTACTGAAAAGCTCCATTTCCAGAAGTAAGGAATTGGTGCTGTAGATCCCAATCTCTGTTTTGGTGTTGGTTTTGTTTTTAACAGCTTCATGAATTGATAGAGTATTGCTCTAAAGAGGATTTCACAGAACAGGCAGACATGAGCTTGTCAGCAGAAGCTGATGCTGCTGTCCTCGGCATTTGGTGTCCATAAGCTGTTTCTCTCTCATGCCTGGATTCAAATGTGATCTCCTCCTAACAGATCCTACAGATCTTCATACTCAGACCTTGAACCCACTTCTGTTTGGGTCAGGTTCCTGCACCGTGCTCCCTGCTGTGGCCCTGTACATTGCTTTTCAAAGGCCAGATTCCTATTTCACTGATGCACTTGAATAAATTCCAAAACATATCTTAAGGTATCCAAACATATCTATATATCTGACTACTGGGAAACCAGTACTGATACCTGTCTTCAGAAATCGGTGCAAACGCTTCCTTTGAATTTGCTGAATCAGAATTGTACTCTTTCTGAACTCAGCAGCTGTTTTTCTTTTGACATGCAAGAATGTATGGATTGTGGCTGAAATTTACAGCTGATTATGGTTCCAGAACAGCTTGTATCCCCAGACAGCACAGTCAGTCCTGCCAGAATACAGGCATTCTGCTGTCACCAAACCCCACTTCTATAAGTCAGCTTCACTAAGGTGGATAAAAAGGTCTTTCCTGCCCATCGATCACACAAATCCAATTTGGAGACTTGTTTTCTCTACATGACAGTTACAGGAGAGAGACCTGATTAAATATTTCTGTTCTGATCAAGAGGCATCTGATGGGTAATCCCATGACTGCAAACTGAATCCTTCCCCACAGCTCAGCTGCACGCTCTGCCCCAGGGGCTGTGCTGAGCTCTGCTTCTCCCAGACCCGTGAAACAACACACCTGGATACCAGCACACGATGCATTTGTAGCTTCAGGAGCAGAGACTGGGCTTATTCGTCTCTGTACTCTTATCCTTGAGAACCAGCAAAGAGTGCTTCCAATCTAAGGACACTCCAGGTTTTCCCAGGTTTCCTGAAGTACATGCAGAGCAACTGTTCATCCACTCTCGCACACCTCTCCTTAACGCCTTCCAGTTAAAACACTGACTGAGTTGATGGCACACTTCATTAGCACCCAAACAGCCAGATGTCAAGGCTCCACATGCTGCCTATTTATCAAGCAGCACTAAAGGCTGTACTAACAAGTCCAACGATACGGAATGTGATTTACATTTCACATGCAACCCTTTCCCTCCAGGAATGTTCTGTTACAGGTCTTTTCATGGCACGGGCACAATAACTGATCGAATGTATTTCTTGAAGGTATGCCAATAGCTACTTGCTGTGTTTTTCTGCTTAGTAGTGGAGACTGTGGCGTTGATGTTGCCCTTGATTGAATAACTGAGGATTAATTCCTACAGAACAGGTTACCCCAGCATTACCTTTGAAATCAGAATCAACATTACAATAGTTGAATAATTACAGTCAAGTAAAGAACAGCAAAGCACAGAGGCTTTGCTGTTTTCTCCAAAACACTGTAGCTCAGACCCTTTTGGACCAGTGCAACTCAAAACAGCATTCCCACTGATGCCAACTGACATCATTGCACTTAGTCTAAAGGTAACGCGGAAGCACGGTGGACTTCCCAGGGTGAGCACAAATTTCAGAGTGCATTCTTGTTTCTGCCAGTCTGCTTCAGCAACATGCTTAGCCCACTGCTGTGCTGCCCCCGACCAAATGTTCTGACAAGTCTGACAGTCTTCAGCTCAAATCACTTCTCTTGTCCTTCAGCTCCTTTTACAATATCGTGCCCTTTATTCGGCTCACTGTGGAACATCTGAAACACTCCATGATACACTCATTAGGTGGATTTGAAAGAAAATCCCCCCGAGAAAACTCACCTTTGAAAAAGTTCCTATTGGAAAATTTTAGTGCTCCCAGCGGATACAAGGACAGCAGGAGGAAAGCAGATTTCATGTTTGCATGTAGTGTTAAATAAGCTTTTGATTCCAAGCGAAGTGATACATTCTTTTTTGTTTTTAACTGAGGACACAATTTAAATGATTTCCTTTTATTCTAAGAGATTATTGTTTTCCTTCCAAAATACCTCATTATAATTGTTTTTTTCTAAAATTAAGGTTCTAGACACAGACAAAAATAATTACTCTCAAAGCTCCATTTAAAAAAAAAAAAACCCACTGGGTTCCTTTTAAAGTGGCAATATCAATGACTTGTATTGAAAGAACAACAAATAAAGGCACTTTCTGCCTCTCCCTAGCTACCTTTTAAAAGTCTGTCCACCAATCCAATGGTTCCATCTGTTTCCAAAACAAAATTGCATTTTACTACTAGGATATTCTCTATCCAAATGCTGAACAGCTTGTAGCTAAGTATTAATCCATAAAAACCTGAAAACAATACCTTATTAATTCACAGAAGTCAATATTCCAGTACACATTTTGGAGCCAGTTCATTACAGTTAAGCTCAAATTTATACCACAGTCAATGGAAAACTTTCCAAAATGTTTTACTTATAATGAGACAAACCGGTTGCTAAACCTCATTCTACCAAATACAAGGTCTGTGACAGAAATCTGATTTAGGGAAAAAGTGAACTTACAGTATATGTAATCCTGGTGCAGTAGTTATCTCTTCGTTAACACAGAATGACACAGGTATTCTTTGGTTTTCTAAAATATCCTGTAGCTGGGATATTTAAAAGAAAAAAAGACCAAGCTCTATACCTGTTCCAATGACAATTCTTCACGAAGACTGTCCTTCAATTCAAATATCCTTGAAAAGGCTGTGCCATCAGAACAGGCTTAATCACATAAGTCTGGGTGTCCCGTCACATTCCTTTGCAAACTAAATCCTATAAAGGCTGATTTTCCTAAATAGTTCTAATATCTTCAAAAATAATTGGGGGTAGGGGGAGTAAAAACATCCGAAGTCTCTAACTCTAACAATGGTGTTTTCACTGGTAATTCAAATTTCAAATACAACAACTACTGACACCAATAAGAATTCTTCCATTAGTTTCAGTACATATCTGTTCTGAGGTCCTAAAAATAAACGAAGCCTAAAATTCAGAGAAATAAAAGTCTATTGTCACTCAATACATACATACATATAAGCCTGCATATGTAGAGATATAGATGCATCTTTTTGTATGCATGCAAATATATGATTTTTATTTATTTTTTTGCTAATTATGGAAAAGCTTTCCATTACTGACAGATAAAATACGATCATTGTTTACATGACAATATCAAGCTTTAAGATTTTCCCTCCTGTTCTCCCTTGTTCCCAGAATGAAAGTGCTTCATGAATCATGAAGGTTAAATACAAATAACTTGCATTACCATTCGCAGAAGACATGTGGTTAATCGCTGTCTGCCTTTATTGTTAATTGCAGAACAACAGTGCACGGGCACACCTACCGCAGGCTTCCGAGGGTAAACAAACACAGCATATGCCCTAATTGCTTGCATTCTCTTTAGATCACTTTTTTCCAAAACAAGGCTAAAATTCACAGATCCTGTCCCTAAATCTCCTTTCCCTTACACTAATTTTAAACAGGTCAGATCCTCTGGCTGAGAACTCCTGTGCTACTCCAAGTCAGAGAAGAGTCATGCCAAGTAAATTAAGTAATCTGCTCTCTATCCTCCATACACAAGCTGGGTTACTTCCACTCCTGCTTCTGTTGAAAACACTGAGCTGAGCTGATGTTCCTTCCAACACCAGAGAGTAAGATGTTTGTATCAGCCACACCCTGCTCAAAGGAAAAAAACAGAATGGAAAAAAAAAAGAGATAAGATGGTGTAGGGAGATGGAGCAGCTCCATCATTTGACCGATCATTTTGTCCAGGTTTAACTCCCTTAAGGAAAGGCGAAAGCTTTGGCTGAGGGATGCGGTCACCCTGCTCTACCCTGCTGGTGTTCGCAGCCCCCCTGGGCCCTTGCCAGCCCTTCCCCTAGGTTATCAAAGAGATTTCTCCTTGCTGTCAAGAAGGAAAAAAGAGGGGCCAGCAGGCAGGAGCCCCAGGACAAGACGCCCTGCAGTACATTTTTCTGTGAGGTTAAACCTGGCTGGTCACATATTTCCCCTTTCAAAATAAACGTTGATCATGCCAGGAATTGTCCTGTAACACGCAGCGCTTCAGCCTCCCTGCAAACTGTAAACGCATCAGTAGCCTGGAGCCCAAGCCTCACAATATGCAAATCCAATCGGATTCACCAGATGAGATGCGTTGTCAAAGGGTCTCCAAGACAGGGGAGTGCACAGATTAGAGACAGCACATTTCTCTGATCAAATCAATGCATTTAGACAGGAAAACAGCAAAATATTTGCTGGAGTGATACCCCATCTGTGTGTCATTTCTCTTGAGCTTCCACGTCACGTTCGTGTTAACTTCCTCATTACTGGCCCTCACAGCCATTTTATTTTTTCCTCACTTTTCTATGACATGAACCAAGTTCTGCTAGAGAGCAAGCGCTTCTTCTCATTGCATTTAATTTTCTGTCTATAGAAGCAGACTAGCAAGAACCATATTTCCCAGTCTATTCTCGGCCATGCCATGTTCCTGACACACAGCCTGAAAACCTTGGAAGGCAACAACTTTGCCAAAAAATTCAGGTTGCCACGCAAGGAGATAAAATCAGTAACAGAAGTCATTAAGGAGCTGGAGGTGCTACTTTGCAAGGGAAGACTGAAAAACCTGAATTTGTATAACCAGGCTGAATGACAATTAAATTAGCATATCCATGAGCTACCAAGTAATTAAAGCCCCAATTTCCAAAGACTTGGGAATCAACAGGATTTAGGCACCTGAATGGCTCCAAAAAGCCAGGTCTGCAGGCCAGAATCTCTTTTTTCCTCACTCTTTTAGGGAGGATTTTTAGTTTTGCCATCACATCTCGGAAACCAGCAGAGTTAGTGAAACTTTGAATAACTCCATACAGGAAAAGCAACAGAATCACAGCTGAGGGAATTAGAGGATAGTTAGGGTCATCTATCGAAGCGTTGACAATTAATGGGGTAAAACTGAAATAAAAAAGCTGTAGTATAAGGTGAGGGTCTCTTACTTCCAGATCAGTGGCAACAGAGAAAAGAGTAGGAGTGGAAAATGAAAGTATCAGTTTCTGACACATTGAAAAGTGATCAGCCAAAAGACTGGTGAGGAGAGCGTTGCTCTTGCAAGTGAATGAACACTTACATGTAATTCATACATTGCCTTTATAAAACACTGCATCTTGCAGCTCTTCACAGAGCAATACTCCTGGATCCTCTCAGGCCTCCGCAAAGCTGGCAATTGGCAGTTCTGTACTTCCCACGTGGAGGCACAGAGGAGGGCGCATGATGGGCCAAGGCCTCCCTGCGGGCCAACAGCAGAGCTGGTCAAGGGACCCAAGGGTGTGGAGCCCTGCTGGGAGCTATCCTACCTCTCCTTGCTGCCTGTTTCCGTTCCTGATAGCTATCACTCTTTAAAGATGTCATTAAAATCCAGATAAAACACAGCAAATACTTATTATTAATTTCCTAAGAATATACAGGGGTGTTTTTTTTTCCATTGATTCTTGGCAGATTCTTTCCTGAAATTTGCCGGATTGGTACAAAACCAAATACGTACAAATTAGCAATATATGACATGACGTGAATGGGAACATTCACACTCTTTAATCATTCCCACAAGCATTTTGTCATCTTTCTGTCAGTTCTGCTCATAGGAAAGGAAAACACTTCGCAATTTTAATCTCTTTCCCCCAAGCACATTTAGTTCTTAAAGCTAATGCATCCGAAATGGGGGAGACTACTGAGAAGCAGGGAGGAGCTCTCTGTTTCTTCATATTTCAGAGGGAACAAACATCTACTGGCACTTTCTGCAGCCATCTCACTCCTCCCCTCATCTCGTCACCTCCCTAAAATAAGCAAAGACATTTTCTCTGTGAACCTTCCTGAGAAGGAGGACAGATACCTCCAGCCAGTCCTCATGATTCAGCCAACAGTTTGCAACAGCCACTGGCTGCCTCTGCCCAACCTCGATGTAAGGTCAGAACCTCACAGCTGTATTCTCACATTTTCAAAACTGCACCATGTCAAAGGCATGGAGGCAGAGGAGAAACAAACGGTGAGCTCAAGAGTTGGTGATGAGCACCACAGCCCTGCCATCCTCCCTGCCCAACCTGGGGGAATTTTGCTGCTGTCTTTGGATTTTGTTTTTGTACGCCCTTTCTTGCACACCACAAAGCAAGCCCTGAGCTCTGCACAGCACATCTAGGCATAATCAAAAACAATATGATAAATCTGTGACAAATATGATGCAATATGATGTGCTGCAATAATATGACTACTGCACAGAATATGACATTGCACAGAGGAAAACAAGAATGGCTGGGAAAATATAAAAGGATACAAAAGGCCATTATTTGTTTGACAAGAACCAAGTAAGATATCACAAGAAGGGAAGGGATGAGGAATTACACCATCTGAAGGCTCTCAGCTCCTGAAACCTGTGACTGCCAGTGTCCACAATACAGCTGGGACTTGCAGATATCAGGCCCAAAGGGATTCGAGGGTTCACCTTGTGCCCCAGAAGTCAGTAAAGCTGCCAGCAACTGCAGAGATTTTTAATTGGGCAGCATGAAAACAATAAGGCATCGATGATTTTTGATTAATTAGGCCCAAAAAGCTAGTGTGGTCATTCAGAAGGTAGTCTGGCTCCATAAGACACAGAATTAACTCTTCACAAAGGGATTCTTCCATGTAACATGTCCAAAGCGTGTCTTACAAACAAGATGGGCAACTAGATATTGTGAATGTAGATATTTAGCCATCCCCCAAATTAGATACATCTAATAAAAATCTTCTCTCACACCAGTTTATATTGCATTTCTTGGCTAGGATCCATTTCCTATGAATATAGAGTGCGCGTTTGTGCCTATTGCTTTATCTTTTTCATGCCTCTCAGACCTAGCTATTATCCATCTTGCCAACAGTTATTTATTACTCTGTGATTATAGGCAAAGTAGGTAATGACCTATTAAATCACAAACCAACACTTATTATCACCAAAACCAAACTCCAATTGCCAGAAAAGAATTGCTTAATTTCATATGTGGTTAAGAGTTTACTATTTTTTTGCAGTGAGATAATAGATGGTCGTTGCAAACCTTTTTCCCAGGAAACTGGCAGTTGCAGTAAGTACTCTATAGCTCATTTTTAAACTGTAAACAGAGGAATTGTTCTTGATACATATTCCAGGCATAGAGCTATGCCCCAGGGTAGATGAAAACAATAGCAAATTTATTTTAGGTTTTACCTTATAATGTGCTCTAAAAAAGTGTTGGCATTTGTCAGCAAACTACCTTCTCTCTTTGACCAGCTAGAGATGGATTATGCAGGCAGGTGATGCAGACAGCCTTCCTCTGATCACGCTGAACTCTCTCCAAAAACGAGACATGACTGCCTGATTGAGGACCAGATCCAGCATAGATACGGGCATGTTCTTCCACCTGCAGCAGGAGAAACAGAGAGGAAGAAAAGAGGTGCCAAAGCTTTGCGCCATCTTTCCAAGGAAATGCTCCTTCTACAGACCAAGAGAGCCAAGTATCAGCCTGCATCATCACTTGTGCATTTATGTTCTTATGATTCTGGATATATCATTCGTATTGGCTCTGACACACACACCAAGTCATACAGTGGCAGAAACAAGCCCTAACAAGGAAACATCAAGAAACAAACGTGATAGATATTTAGATCAGGTATAAATCAAATGCACATATTCTGTGTCAGATACTATACTTAACTGGTAATCAAATAACTTACCCAAGAGCCATTGCTAGCCAGAGGCTGAAAAATATTACTTGGAAAAAATTCAAAATCAAGGCCAAACAACAAAGAAAAATGTAGTTAGGTTTGACATGCCTAAATGAAAGACTTTTTTGATAAGCAACTGCAAGCCTTCTGCCAGGGCCTGACTGACTGCCAAAAGGCTGCGTTTAAAAAGATTGCTAGCAAATCCCAGGCTCAGGCCTCCCTCCCAAAACCTGTGAAGTTGAAAATAAAAAACTCTGCAATGTTCGGTGAGTTACCTTCCCCACTCCCAACAGCAACCAATGTAGCACAGAAACACTAGTGCAGTAGATAAAGCAGTTGTACATGTATGATACCTGCACGGAACACCTAAGTTCACGAAGAATTTCGTAGTCTGTCCTCCAGGCAGGTGGTTCCTAAGACAGCTAGGTACTACCTTCCTTTTGCAGTACCATCGCACTCAGAGGTCAGGATGTAGCCAGCAGTAAAGCCTAATTCAAGTCACAATGGGCCTGGGACAAGCTCCATCTCTGCTGCCAGGTAATCCTCTCCCCATTCCCTCTGTGCTGACCTAACTAGAGCACGTTTTCTCCCACTTACTTTCTTAGCAAAAGCACACATGGTACTGAGCCCCTGCGCAGTGCTTGGACACACAGACCCCCCCCCCAGTGTGACTTTCGCTTTTCAGCTGAAGGAAGCTTTTCCAGAAATTGATTTCCAGGCTTCAACTTTTGCATCCTAATAGCTGAAGCCATCACCTGCCTACATTTAGGGAGGCATTAAGCATGCTTAGGAATAATAAATCATGTGCTGGTCCAGTGGGGAACTTTTCATTATAATACATTTCATTTTTAACATAATTTTTTCTCAAAGAAAACAAAACAAAATATGATAAATGTTTCGGCCCCTTCAGGCCCTTACATTTATCTTCCCTTCAGCAGAGCGTTTTGCTTCTTTTGGGATCCTCTTGCCTCTGAAAATCCGACTCCGCATGACAGGGTGTTTATTTTGATCCAAGACTGCAGTGCCCAGGTTTGTGCAGCCTGAGACAAAACCATGAGAGAGCGTTATTCCCAACCAGTTTTGATCAGGTTTTGCTGCTGTGACAGCCTGAGATTTAAAGTCATTTCTTATGCTCACTTAAATGGCTGAATCCTCAGCTGATACAAGCAAGCATAGCTCTGCTTTTACTTCAGCACAAGATGTCTAATGAAAATACACCTCGACAGCTTTGGAACCCAAAGTGAGGTGTCCCTGAGTGACCCCTCGTACAGTCATGTGGAGAGAAAGGTAAATAACACATTTTCTTCAAATATGTTACTCATTTCTCTTCCAAGAATAGCCCCTATAGACTATCAATAAAATGCCTTTTTCAGATGCAGTTAATTACACAATGGAATGCAGACATCCAGCAAATCTCCAAAGTATCAGCAGAAAACAATGATGAGAGACTTCTGCCCAAGAAAGCACATAAAATGCTAGTTAAAGCATGCTGACTTCTTTCAAAAGAGCCCAAAGGGTCTTAGCTTCCAGAAAACTTTTTTCTGTTACGGGTTTGCTAATACTAATGTGAAATCAGGGTGCTTTGTGCTTCGCCTGTGCACAATCTAATGGAGAGCTTAACTGTCCTTTTTTTTTTTTTTTTTTTTTTTTTCTAGAGCCAATCTCTTGTTTTTCTCCTCCCCATTATAGGGGCTTTCAAACAAAGTCCTGGAAGAAATGTGTACTGAGGGTTCTCAAAATCCTGCAGCTGGGAGAAAAGTGCAAGGGAATCATTACTGTTTCTATTTATTTATTTGTCTTGAAATACTGCCCAGAATGTCATACAACATGATAGGATGATAGGATGCAGGACCTCTGCAGAGAATAATTCACAGTCTAAATAAAAAAGCCCAGCCAAATGCCTCACTGGGTACTTATACCGTGCCAGTCACTTCTTAGATTCTATCAACCCAGCTGCCAAAGCCAGCTCACAATCACCACTGATCTTTCCCTTCTCTTTGTCCCCACTGCAGCTTTGCATTAAAGCCCCTGCACGGGAAGAGGCACAGTGGAGGCTGGAAAGAGTCAGACCAATGAGGCCTAGATAAGCAGGCTTCCCAGCCACGAAGCAGAGGCGCTCCTTGACCAACCTCATGTTTTCAGGACTGTCCTGGGAGTTCTTTTCTGTCTTGCTTGCCAAGGAGTTGGAGGATCCTTCTTCCTGTCAAAGGTTATGTGGAACCACGCTTGCCATACAACAAAGAAACATAAGTACATTGGCCATTTTAACTGGGATACGTATAACATTCTCTGCACAAAAATAAATAGCCCTTAGAATAAAGGAAGAGACCTTTACTGGTTATACAGATACTATTTACAACACAAGAAGATTCATCTCTTGGTAAATTTTGTCCTCCCACTAAAATAGGAAAAATGTCAAGAGTTCAACAAAGTAGAGAAAGTTTACCTCCATCCTACAAAGCAATCTCCCTTTTTTCCTGTTGTTGGCTCTAAGTTTTGTCAGGCAATTCATTGGGAAAATTTTCTATTGAAGTACTTGCTAGGACAGTCTTAAAAAAGTATTAGATTTAAACAGAATTCACAGAACCTATCCAACTGAGAAATAATCCACAGAAAAGGTTGTTCTGTAGAGTCCAAATTCAAAGGCCATGACATTTTGTCTTGTAAGTTGCTTAAGGAAAATTGTAGACGAAAAAAATAAAAAAGATCACGGGGAAAAATCTGTATGAAGCCAAGTCTTTTGAATTCCAACATATATTTGCAGGTCAGTGACTGATAAGTATCCATTAGCTCCACATAGCTCATAAATTTCTTTAACAAAAAACACATGCTTGGAAGGTAATGCACTGTGTTAGTGCCTAGTTCTTTCTATTTCAGAGGGAGTTTCTATGAATTATACCTTCTCTAGCCCAGGGAACCATATGTTACCATATAGCGTGCAATTATATCTAAACATGCTAGGTAGATGGCCCTTCTTGTGCATTTACTGAGTGTATGCTGCATCAAGCACTGCTGAGAAGTGGGTGTCAGGATGGTGTTTGCTGTCCAGAAGGATCTGATAGCTCTGCTCCTCTTTTTTTGTGTGTGTGTGTGGTTTTTTTGTTTGTTTGTTTATTTGTTTGTTTGTTTTTACTGCAGTTCCTCCCAGCAGGTGAGAGCTAGTCTTCAGGATACAGCCCTGGATTTTTCTTGCACAACAATGGTGTAAGAGGAATCCTGTTCCAGCCAGGCACAGGGCTCATTGAGTCTCCCTTTACCACTTATGTTGCCTTAACCAGCTGAGTAGGTTCCAAAGATACTGATCTCTTCTACAGCTGAGCTTTGGGTTAGTCAGAAATTTGGCGAGAGCTTTGGGCTTCCTTCTCATTGTCTCTGCAGGCCTTGGTTTTGACCTGTTTTCTGGACATGTCCAGGACAACATTAAGATCAGAGAGCTGAGAAACTTTCTTCCAAAAATCAAAATAATTATTTAAAATAAAAATAAGAATTTATTCAGTCCTCATCTGATCATCATATAGCTGTAGCTCTCCTTTAGATCTGGCACCACCACCAAGGAACAAAGCCTTTCACAGACCTAGCCCATCCCTCCCAGCACCCCAGATGTTCAATCACGTGAAGTTGTCCAGGGCCTGCAGAATCCAACTTGCAAATCTGAGGGCACCAAATTCCCTTTCAAAATATCTTCTTTTTTCTTTTTGGAAAATTATTTTTTGTTTGTTTTGTTGCTGGTAATGTTTGTTTGTTTTTCAGCTGAGACAATTACTACTTGTCATAAATAAGAGCTGCCAGCTATGAAAAACATTCAGTTCACTGTTCGAAAACACTTTATAATTGTTCCTCTCTACAGCAAAGAATCCTCTAACTACTCTGTGGTGCATCCAGCCAACCAGGGGGATGTAGTGCACAGAGTGCCCATAATCTATCACTGTCAGTCAAAGGGACTGGAGCCCCTAGAGTGCCCTCACTAAATAGAAAGTGGGGCGTTTGCAGCACACCAGCCAATCTCTTAGGATTACATTGCAAATGAGGATGCTCAAGAAATACTATCATACAGGATGAAAATCGGATACCCAACATGTTAAAATCATGCCCTTACCAGACCTGAGATGTAGTTCTCTGTTTTTAAACTGACATTTGAGAAAGAGTGGGTATTGATCACATGGAAGAACAAAACAGTTTTTGGTAACGAATGCCTAGCTTAGAGTTGAGAATGAATAGCAATGCTGAAGAAGACATTACTCTTGCAGACGGTATTGCCTGCAGATGAAGACTGCAAGAAATTAGCAAATTGACTAAAAAAAACCTCTTGCTTTAGGTAGCTTTCTTGCAGTGTCTGAAACAGAGCTGGAGCATGGAGAGATGAACTGCTCCAAGCTTGCCTGTCAAGCAATTCACATCAATTCAGACAGATTTTGTTGAGCAAAGTTTTACATTTCCCTTTTATATTTATAGTCTGAACAATCCTAAAGTGAAAAGAAAAAAGTCTTAGTTTAAATAGTTGGGGACCAGTAACCAGGAGAAATTATGTTTCATCGAGCTTTTGAACTTTGGGGAGAAACCCAAAATAAGAAAAGGAATGAAAAAAAAAAAAAAAAGAGCACTGATAAGTAGCTGAAGGAGTTCACAAAACAGAAAGCCAACGGGGTAGCCAATGATCGTCTTTCTATACACTGAAAATTTTTACACAAAGATAACAAATTGTAGGTCATTCTCCACCTTTGTAAGTGAGAAAGCAGGAAGGAAGAACGATTAAAAAAAGTGCTTTATTAGCAATAAAAACTTTTTTTGGAAGAAAAACATTAATAAGGAATTGAGATGCTGCCTTTGGATGTGCATAAAACACTGCACTGCAGCTGTTAAGAATAGTTAGACTGTGAGATGTCCTGGGAGCTGTGTGGGCTGACATGATCCTTCCTCAGAGTGGCACCTTCAGCAAGAAGGTCTCTGGAGGCTCTGTGCAGCCTTTCACCCCCAGCTTTGTGTGATACCCTGGTGTGACATTGAGGGGAAAGATTAATTCTGCCTTCCTGTGGCCAGAGTTACACTGGTAAATGTCTCACTGGGGAACTGAGAGGAAGAAGTTTTCGTGCCAAATGAGAGAGCGGATGACAAAGGCAGCCTTCAGGCTGCAGCCTGGGCAATGAGGGAACGATCACATAAATGCTCGCAGCAAATCCAGCTGTAAAATACAGCCCACAGTCTGAGCAGAGCCGATACAACTTTGAGGGAGAGGTTTTCTACAGGAATTAATGTTGCTGTGTAGAAAGGCACAGCTTCTGCTTAGCAAAATGAAATACTCTCAAATGGGGTCATGGTTCCCACAGCTACATTTTGGTGGTTACAAAAATGATTACTTATACTATTAGGAAAATGCTGGCTGAAGAGGTAGACTGAGAGTTTGTAAAGCTAGGTCTCACTGTGCTCTCAATAAAATCAAAATACATCCATGGGAGAAAAGCTAGACCACTGCAAGGGAGCAATTTTGCAGCAAACAGGTTGATTTTTTTCTCCTGTGGCAGCAGGAGTTTCAAGCACTCACTTCAGTCGCTGAAGCTGCCACCTTCAGTCCACTGAGCAGCACCTCACTGCCTGGAAGTCCTGCTTCTCTCACAGGGAGCACCGCAGTCATGCAAGTACTTGCTGACATTTGGTCTTCCTTCTTACCCAGAAAGAGGAATGGATGTCACTACTGCTTCATGCAGCTGTCAAGAGATGGTTGGCTGTCACTGCTCCTCCTTATCACCTGTTGGCTCTCATAGGATATTCTGGTTTAGATAAAATACATGCAGGAAATCCCACCACCCTCATACTAGTTAGCAGAGTCATGCTGCTGCTAATCTTGTTATGAAGCTTAGGATAAAAGAAATACTAATTAGTTATTTTAACATGACTATACAGAGAGCTCAATGAGAGCAAGTATTTTCCAAAGAGACCAATGCTTAGATGTTTCCAGGTTTGGGAAACCTTAATAGCCCCATTTTCAGAAAGCCCTGGGCACTCATACTTTGGGGAAGAAAAAGAAAATTAGGATTTGTGTCTGAACATCAGAGGTCATCTCAAAACTGTATACTCAAATGCAGAGTTATACATAAGTCTAAGCAATTTACGCAATAAGCATTAAGGTGAGAAATTTCAGGCGATAGATCTGTACTCCAGGAGGGAGCGGCTGGCAGTCCCCAGAGCCCTCCAGCAGCTTTGCTGACAGGGTAGGGTGCTTGATGCATGTGCACTGTGGCTAATCAGTGGCTGGGCTTCAGTTTTGAAATGTTCATCACACGGTTTAATACCTCAACGGAGCAGCAGAACGCAATTCATTTTGGAGGTGATCTACTCCCAAGTAACATTACAGCTGGGCTGTGTTTACAGTGAAATTGCATTTGTCCTTACAGTGCTGCCTTGTCAGATATTGAGAACACGTAAATTCTGGACTGATGCTAAGTCTCTACGTGGGTAGGTAACTTGGCTCCAAGCTAGTATCAGGCAAGGGGATACATTAGAGCCTACACAAGAGCTCAGTGTAATACCTGTAAGGGAAGGTTGGGATGTGAAAGTTCACACTACTTCTCCCTCACTGCATTTCTGCTCCATCTACCTGACTGCCTCTTCATGCTGTGCACAGCTGGGCTCTGTTCCATCTCCAGAAGTGGCGCACTCAGAAAGAGCACTTGTACAGCTGTGGTTTATGCCCAGTGCTCCAGCAGTGGAGATCACACTATGTACTGACAACACACTATCAGCTAAATAGGATGCCAAGGCGTATTTCAGCAGTGATAACACAGACCATGGTTAAAAAAGAAGGCAAATTTAGCATTTGTGCAGGGAGAAGGTAGCTGCTGAGCTGGAAGTTAGGTTACTTGTTGCAAAGGTCTCTGTAATTCTCACGGTTAAGACATTTAAATTTTCACAGCCTAATTTCCAGCAGTGCTCATCACCTCTCGTTGGTTTAACAGCTTCAGGAGGAGCTCAACTATACTGAGTAAATGCCTGAGTTTCAGAGAGACTTTAAATTTGTGACTTTGTAGACCATAATTTGAATCCACGGTCTTTTGAAGGCTCAAAGGGCTAAAATTGCAGTGTCAGAGAGGTCCAATTAGCCCCATCTGCACCTGCAATTCATTTACAGGTTTGAGGAGATTGACCTGGGCAATTTCTGTTGAAAAACTGAGCTTGAAAAATAAAAAGATGTCATTTTAGAAAATCATCATTAGGCAATATAATTTGCTTGTAACATAAAGAAATCAACCACCTTGAGTGACAGGACAGGGAAATCAAATAGTGCTGTGCAGCCAGACGCACCCAGCAAGCACTCAGACAGTCCTTACATGCAAATCCAGACCTTTCTTAAACACATACATGCATGAAGCTACATGGCTAATGCTAAAAACTGACACTAGTTATGCCATTAATCCAGAGTAACAACCTTTGCCATGGCCAGGATCACCCTGTATTCTCCCTGCACAACCCAGGCTCAATGCTGGCCTGTTCCTGATGTTTTCCTCATCTGCTGTAGCAATTGTCAGATACACGAGGACAGTACTGCAAGCTGAGCAAAAAAAAAAAAAAAAAAAAGTATTTTCACACTTTGTAAATATGGATTGAATTTAGCAAGGAGTTTAATCAAAGAAAGAGAAACACTGAAAAGGCTACTGGTCTTACCTTGTTTTCAAGATTACTAATAGTACATTTCACACAAATTTTACTCATTTTTTTCAGAGCAAAAATTAAAAGATTTAGAGCATTTGAAAATAAAATCAGCTATTCATTTCATTTTGAATAAAACATCTGGGTTGAAGCAGTGCTGAGTTTTTTCTTTTGCAAGAAAGAACTACCTGGATTCTTCCCCCCCCAAGTTCGTTTTCTTACTGCTTATAAGAGGTGGTAGCATGTTGATGGCATTCACTGCCTCTCAAGGAACGTTTTGCTCATGCTGGCATGGTGAGGCCACAAATCCAAATCTTGGTCTGTATGTACAAACAGGTGCACAAAAGCCTTTATGCATGTGAAAGGAAATGAAAGCTTTAGAAAAGGAGAAGGGGAGAAGGTCCACATACAGCTTAAATGTACTAATAGCTCAGCAGTTTGTTTTGTAAATCAAGTCGCTCCCAGATTCCTTCATCACTCTGCAAAGAATGGATCCTATCATATTACCTGCTGGTACCAAAATCAACTGATTATATATGACAAAGTGCTCCCAGAACCTATTATGTGTGCTACAGGGAGGTTTTTATTCTCTCACCTCAAAGCACTCAGAGTATTATTTTCACTGCTATGATTTAGCATAACTTCAATACAGGTGCACAAAACTTTTCGAGATGCCAGAATGATTATAATGTTATGAGGTTGAACAGGATAATGGGATGGTATTTGTCACCCCTGTGATACATAGTACTTTTGGAGGAATAGTGCATAAAAGGGACAACCAATCCTGTTTTTGTAAGTTTAGAAATACATGCAGGAGCTGAGTTAGAGCAGTTCCGTGGTGTAGGATGAATTTGAGTACACGGAATAAAAAACGTGGAGACATCTCATGCAGGCATCATAACACCATGCACTTTACTGCTGGGCAGCCCTAAGGGAACACCAAAGGGTAGGAGAGATTCACCCACCTTCGCAGCACTGATTCTTAACACTGACTTTTAGTGTTAAATGGGCCTAGAAGGGTCACTGTTTTTTCCAACTTGCATAAGACATAATTTTGCTCAGGAAGTTCTTCACCAGACACATAACTTCTGAGTCGATCTTATTTTTAGAAAAGGCATCCAGTTTTGATTTAAAGACTTCATGTGACAATGAATCCAGCACAATCCAAGGTAAATTGTTCAAATGATTAATTCCCCTTGCAGCACAAATGTATACCTATTTCTAGACATAATACATCTACTCCCCCTTCACTGGTTTTTCAGTAACCAGGCGAGATGCTTCAACCTGTGGAATAGCTTTTTGAGAAAGAAAACTCTCTCAAGGCTGTAAATATTACAGTCCGTTCGTCCCTAGAGTGGAAAATGCCTTGTTCCTACAGCTTGGTGCCTGCAGAGCCAAATGAGACCTGATGGGCACTTGTTCTGTGAACTGACACTGGTGCAGCGAGCCTTTGTACATCACAGGGGGAGAAAGAGAAGGGGAGCAAGCGATGGATGCGGGGACAGAGGAGGAGGCAGGGCTGCCCACTGCAGGGCCAGGCACCGCACAGCTCCCTGGAGAGGCAGCAGGCACATGCACGTGGGACACCAAGGCAGCAAAACTCCTTGGCTTGCCTAGGGCAGGAGCCCCTTGCTGTTCATCACAGCAACCCAACTGCCTACACAGCTTCCTGTGGTTTATCTGGGGGCAGATCCAAACATAAAGGATACCAAGAGTATACAGTAGGGCTGGGCAACCTCTTAGCCTTGCCCCGCATCACAGGATATAAACCACAAACCTGCACAGCGCTAACAAAGGCTACTTTCAAGAATCTGCCTCTTTTCTTGCCAGGATCAAGCAAAAGAGTCCAGAGACAAGCCAACAACCTTGTAGCACCAAGTGTTATGGATGTATGAAAGCTCAAAACTTTTCCATCTTGACAACAGCAGTGATTTACAGCAACACAAAAGCTCTGTAGAACAACTTAAAGCAAGGCTCCAAGGAGCCAAGATTAGTTACCAGACAGTAGAAAATAGGAGTAATCAATTTTGTTCAGCCTGGACTGAAGTTCTGCACCTTTCCTGCAGATCAAAAGAAACACAAAGGTGTTGGAACATTACTTTTTTAAGCTGTTGAAGAGAAAATGATCCAAAAAGTCATAGAAGGAAAAAAAGAACAAACAAACAAACAAAAAACCCACCAATATTGCTTGGCTTATGTTTGGCACTTTGGGATGTATAAACCAAACTTAAGTAAATAGAGGTTAACATAAATGAGGATGCAGTTAAGATTTTTCTGTGTTTCTCCTGGGGCTACTTTCTGCCACACTCACTGCTATTAAGCAGGACCTTGGTCCTTAAACAGTTCACTGTGATCAGCAAGATTATTCAGAGGAAAACACTTTATACAAGAGGCTAGATCAGACTACAGGAAAAGCAAAGGCAGGATCTGAATAAGAGGGTGCTTTAGGCAATTGGACTTCAGCTGTGCTGAACTATATCCTTGGCTTCTCACTGCTCAGTGTGGCTTCTTGGCTGCACAGTCTCATTTTATCTTCAGTAGGTGAGCCAGAAACAATGGGAAGCAGCAGACTAAAGGAAACAATGAGTGATGAGGAGGGCTTTGAACAGTAAGGGGTTTACAGTCGTGCTTTTTAAATAAAATGCTCTCACAGAAAGGTTTAACAAAATTTACCTATGTTGAAATACCCTGCTAGATTAAAGACTTAGGCGCATTTGCAAAACCAAAATGAATCCTGTGTTTAATCATTGTATTATAATATTCATTAATATTGCAACAGCTTTGAATTACACAATTACACAAATATTTTGCATTCTATGATTTGATTCAGTAATCTCATTTATTTTAGATTTTATTAGCTGTTTGCTTCAAATGCATTCAGTCAGATACTCATTTGGTTTGCAGCAGTGGGAAGAATGATTTCTTCTTCCTAATGGGAAGAAGAGAACCAGCCATCATATCTCAGTGCTGCTCGGAAGACTAAGTCTCTTCTCCCTGGAGCATTGTTACTCTCACAGCGGGAGGTAAGTTAATCTCCTACCTTTCCCGTCTTTTCTTAAAGTAGAGGGAATACGCTGGATAAATAACTACTGCTTTTTGCTTGTGGAAGTCTTCCCAGCTCATCATGGACCTCACTGCTCCCTTCCCTCATTGCTGCAACACATCTGATAAATTCCCTCCCCTCTAGTGGGCATCTCCCCCACTTTTAATGATTTTTCATTCTTCCCACAGAACCACTGCACTATAGTGCAGCTTCACGGACAGGGGCCAGGCAGGTTTTTGTTGCTGAGACTACTCAGACCTGCAAAAGAGCACATCATTTTAGCGGTTCAGACTCTATACTGCTGCTGTTTATACGCAGGATGAAAAAGGAGGATACTTTAAAGTCAGAGATGTGTTCAGTCTAAGCCTTCGAGGATTTTGATTAACTGTGCTGCAGTTATATACCATGTCCTCCCCATCCTCCCCCAATACACAGGTCATAACCGAGCTCGCTCATCTGAGTTTAATAGAGCAACTGAGCAAAAAGAAAGTCCCCATGAGAAGTCTCTGCAAACACAAACACCATTCCTGCTCCCTCCTGATCTGGCCAGGAATTTGTTTTAGCAAGAAATTTTGAGTTAAATATACAAAATTGAAATGTGCCTGTAATAGCAATGGTTCCATTCCCTTGACCACTGCCCAGGAATCATCAATCCAGAGATGATTTGGAACTGAAGACCACTGGGTGTAGTGCTTCCACAGTCACCACGGATGTTGTGAATAGGTAAGGTAAAGCCTGAAGGAAGCATTTCTCAGGCAGGTCAGCCTACACAGCCACGCGCACACATCCTCCATTCCAAGTGTTTTGAGTATTTTGTTACTCGGAGGTAGGATTAAGAAATGTAAACCCCCCAAAGCCTTTCCCTGAAAGCAAACATGTGATAACAGTTTGAATTGAATCATAAAGCAGTGAAAGTTGAGACTGAAAACAAAAACAAAAGGAATACTGCAGATTCACAAGCAATTCTTTTTAGGGGTTGAAAAAAGGATAAAGCAGGATTATAGCAGCCAACTTCAGGCTTTGAGGGACTTTGAAGGCCAAGAGAGAAAGAAATATTTCCAATGTAAAAGGCTTCCTTCCAGCTTGAAGGACAGAGGGAGGAAAATAAGAAATAATAATGGGTGTAAAGTTCTAGTTCATAGACAACTGAAAATCTTATTTCCATATTCATTGTGGAAGAATAAATCTGGAGCTACAATATGATAAAACCACACAAAATAAAATCTGCAATCCAGTACTCCAGGGGCTGAGAAAATAAAACAGTTCTTTTAATGCCATGCTGGCAAAAGAGGGTGAAGTATATAAAATAACTGAGAAATACCAAATATCCAATTGTGAATCAAATCCCTGCTTTGTGCAAGTGTTTAGAAAATATTGATCCCATTTAAAAATAGCTTATACATACAAAAACATTCAGCTTGTTTAACCACTCACAAAGATAACATCTGAGTACAAGCACTTCCATTTGCTGCTAAGTCTACAAGAGCTGAAGATTTTAAAGCCTATGTTTAGACATCATCCACAAAAGGATGCCCAGAAAGAATACAGTAAATTAAAGATACACATTTTTACCAGATTAGTTAAGACCATATTACGTTGTTGAAAAGTCTATGTAAAAGTGGTCTTATTTCATTTTCTTATCTCACTTTGGAAATGGATTGAGAAACTGAAACTCAGCAGTGTGCATAGCAGTTCAACCCAACCTCTCAAGCCCCTATAGATGTTTCGACTTCATAATAATGCACTTCTCTAGAACAGGTTATATACCTCAGCCTTCCCCAGAAACACCTCACTTCTACCAAAAGTAGAGAACATGGATGTTAACTAGAGTGAGAAACTCCCTGCCCCCAAATGCTCTGCCCCGTGCAATGCATTCAGCACAACGTCAGGGCTGACTGCTGCCAAACCCTGCTGGCACCAGCCACCCCACTGCTAAAGTGCCGGCAGCCTGCAGCTTGCTGCCGGCTCAGCTTTCTGGTCTGCTGGCAGCACCTGGGTCACCTGCCCAGTGTGAAACAATTTCACCGAGCTGCCAAGTAACAGGTCACCCCGATGAAGTTGTCTCGGCCACCTGCAAGAGCAGTGAGCTTTGCTGCTCACCTCCATCCGCTTGCCCCGCTGCAGGAATAGCGCCTTGCAGACAAACTGCAGACAAATGGACTAAATTTAAGTCAACTCCTAAGGGAAATTACAGTCTCAAGGAAGGTTTGAAACCGAAGCACTGCCTGCCAATGAGGTCCCAATTGTTATTAATGGAAGGCTATACCATTATGGAACTTTTCTCAGCCCTTTTAGCCTCCCCTGCTAAAGTGGGATTCAAGCCTCCTCCCAACACAGGCTTGTGGCGCTTCCACAGCTGTGGTTCCCTGCTGCTGCCAATCCTTTCTGATGGCCTCCAAGCCTAGGCCATCACAGCTGGGATGCCAGAGAACTCTGTTATTTAAAACACACACTGAGCCTGGGAGGTTGTCTGCTTTTCCCTAGCTCTCAGAACTTTAAAATGGATCCCAGAAGCAGGCATGCTGCTGCAAGCATCACCTCCTGGGAGCAATTCCTTTCCCTTCGAATTAAAAGCACTTAAAAACATGTAGGTGTACAGCATCTCTCTGAAACGGGAATAAACACACCGCTTCCAAGGTCATTTGGGTGAGAATTAGTAATATTTTGCATCACCTCTTCTCACTGACTATCATTTAAGAATGGTTATTGCTGCCTTTGCAGACCAGTTCTCAATGGCTTAATTCTGTTGGTTTTGTACATAGAACAAGTATTTTTAGTTATAAATGATATTGAAACCAGCAAAGATCTCCTTCCTGAAGATCGAAGTTTTTTTATTATTATTATTTTTTTGTTCTGTTTTGTTTTAATTTGCAGGCCTGAAGTCACTTTAAGACAGGGAATATCTTCATATCGTATTTAGGGACCTCAGTCACTGTCTCAAGGCAGTGAAAGACACGCAGGGCCTCGAGACGGCTCTTTTTATGCAGCAGTACCTGTGGCTGAATGAGAATCAGGCCTATTAATTTTGTCATTGAAACAAAGCTACAAAGTTGATGTATTTGTTAGGCTTGCAATTTTTCTATCATTGCCTTCCCTTTAGGTATACATCTCACGGGTCTTTCCTCTTCTCCACTACTTTCCTGGTCCAGCTGCTGTCAACCTGAGCTCCCCCAAAGGCAGTTATGCTCCTGGCCCCAGGGAGTCAGAACTACCTGCTCTTTATACTTGGGAGACGGGTGCAGGTAGGCTAAGTGGATTGTTCAAAGTCATGCAGGACATGCACAAGCTCCAGACTGCTAACAGCAGCCTGGACAACCCCTCCTTCACGTTAGCTGCTCTTTATATAGTATCAGGCAGCCATTCTCAGCTAAGCGAGTCTTATAAAGACATGGAGTAAGGCATGCATGAAAAGAAAATGACTGTGCACTAGAGGTAGGGGGTTGACACTAACGGGTATTTGAACTACAAAACCAAAACCAAATTAAAATTAAATCTCCCTTATTAAATTTCTAATTGTCGTGTGATGCTGCGCCATCATTTTTAAACCACCAGCATCTTCCTTTTATGTGAGACAAGTGGAGGAAAAAATGGGCTGAATCCAAGTCTTTGTTTAGTTTTATTATGTGCGATTCCTTTTTAGCATTCTGAGCATTTAACCTTGAAAAATAGTGTTGTTTTGCCACTGTGTTTTCTGATTGTTAGTCTCAAGGCATCTCAGTGGCATCTTTATAAATCTGCTGTAGCTGGTAAATATTTCTTGCAGTCCAGTGCTGAAGACTGAAAAACCCAGATTACTTTTAGCTGTCAGGCAATTAATGTAATCCAGAGGAAATGAAAGGTATGTGCAACTAGGAGTGCTGTTAATAACACACGGTTCCTGACTCACACTTCTAAGGGGAAGACTGGGGGGGGGGGGGGGGGGAAATTGCTAAAATAAAGCATAAAGAGGGTGCTGAAAACGATCTTGAGACTCTGAATGCTGCTTCATTGCAGATTATGTGACAGCTAATATTTGGACAGACTAGTATTTGGAGAGAAAACATGATAAATGGATTTATTGATCACCTGTTCCAAATGACAGCCACGGTAAACTTACACAGGGCTGCATCCTATCACATCATCGGTTTGTAATTTTTCCTCTCCTGTGTTTTACGTACAGTCAAATACAGGCAGGAGGTATTTGTGATTACGGATGCAATGCCAGTATTGATGGCTGCATTCCTAGTCAAAACACTGGAGGACAGAGGGAGCTAAGCCAGGGAGATACAAGGGTAGTAAGACACGGGATCAAGAAGTTCTGCATACATGCCAAGATCTGAAACAAGTGCCAGGCTTTGCACAGGCAGAGGGATTTGAGCCCGAGTGCTGTTGCCACCATCAGCAGCAACTGCCCAGCAGGTACCACCAGGCTGAACTTTGGGCTGCTGCCATTTCAAACGTCGGACCAAGGTGTATGGTATGGATCTGGGAACCCACTGCAGGTCCTAGTAACCATTTTATTTGGTCTATAACCATCACTAGCCGAGGACATTACTGCTCCAGCTGAAAGGAGGATAAAATCTGGGAGGAAACAAAACCAAATCTTCCAACCTCAATAGTCCCTCTAGAACAGAGGTGGGACAGCATCAGTGTTAAGAGGACACAGGATTTTCCAGATGTTTCTCTGCCTGCTTCTACCCTGAGACCCATTTAAACAGACCCCTGTACCATCAGCAGAGCTTCTGTGTATGCTTCTGCAAGCCCAGAGCTGCAGCATTTCCATTCGTGTCTCTTGACCAGTTCAGCTTCCATCCAGCCTTCTTTCCTCTGGAGCCAGAAGGAGCTCCATCTGTATTAAGATAGCAGGATTGGGCCTTTTTATGATACTGCCAATATAGAGTAATTAAAGCAAACTAAATTAATAATTCCAGCAGATGAAAATTAACTCGATCACATAGGCAGATAAAAGCATTGCCTGTTATTTGAAGCATCTGTGGAGCGGTACCTTTAAACGCCATGGCAACCAATGCTATTACTGAGTTCTTTTTTAGATCTCATTTAAAATGTAGGAAAATTGATGCTTTATTCACTCAGAGTAAGGTGGGTTTTCTTTTTTTTTTTTTATATGAAAAAAAATTTGAATCTGGTATGGCCCTGCTTTTAACAACTAAACCCCTTTTTCTGTAACAGCTTTTCTCATCCTTCCTCACACAGCTTTTCCTTCTCTAGCTACCTGCAGGTTGACCATTTAACTGGCACCAAACATTCCTCTCCCAGAACCACTTATTGATCTGTTTTCTACTCTTTAACGTATCCTTTTCCAGCTCTAAGGGCTGCATCTCCACTCAAGGCTAAAAGCACTGGCTTAGTTTGTTTTCTTCTTGGTACCCAATTCTCTCAACAGTCCACAAATGCCACATGTTTTTCATCAATGAAACAATCTTTTGTTAATCCTGTTTACTAACTTACACCCAAATATTTCCTTTGGCTACAGGACAGCCATGCCATATCCCTTTTCATACACCACAGGTGCTGGGAAGGGTCTTCCTTGGCAATCAGACAGTTCTGTTCTCCCTGGTTTGGAAGGATGGGTTATGGTCAGCCATTTCCTTTCAGACAGGAAATCTGAAATCTTCCTTACAGTACAGGCATCAGCAAATATACAGAAAACTCAGGTTTCTCGCAGACTGGTCTAGCTTTAAGCACAGAAAGACTGAAGACTACGTGGGAATCACCAGGTGGGATCAGCCAGCCCAGGCAAGCATCTAGAAACCAGTTCCAGACACATCAGGAAAAGCTAACAATTAACATCCTGCCACAGGAATATGCCAGCAACCCCTCCATCATACTCTGCTACACGCATTTTCACTTCAGCTCTGCTGGAAAGCCCTACGAGATTTAAAAAATGTGTGAGAATTGCCAGACTGAATGAAGCCTCTGGCTGCTCCTGCTGCAGGACACCAGGCAACTTCCGATCTGTCAGAGAAAGGCTGCAACATCCCTGCAGCAGGGACAAGGTGATAATTTTCTCATGAGAAAAATGCTTCATTCCAGCCACTAATAAAGTTTACTCCATAATTTGATGGATGACATAATAATTACCTTCCAAAATTTGCTAACATCACCCTGCTGGATGTTCAACTACAAATCTAGTCTCCTTTTTATCCTTGCTGTATCTTGGCCCCAGTGATGTTCCTCAGGACAGCTTTAACAACCCTGCTTCCACTCTGCTTACTGTCATGATCTAAGTGTTCACATCCTTTTAGAAAGGTCAGAAACCAGCCATACCACTAAAATATAAAGGAGGCAATTTATATCTGACGCATCTAGCTGTGAGATGCAAAAGAGGCACCACGCTCCTGAGTCAAACTGTTCATTAAATGACTTGTTCAATAAATTTAGCCATTTTTCAGCTCATTAACTGCCCCTCCAAAAAACAGATTAATTTTTACAAGTTTGTTCATTACTCACAGCTGCTGTTTAATGTATCCAAGAGTGTAGACTATTCACAAGGTGGCCGTAGAGAGAACTTAAAGCGTTAGTGGCTATTTGGAGCTCTGTATTTAGCTCTGTCTCTCTGTTGGGTATTGATCTTCTCAGCCAAATGAAACATTTCTGATTATTTCAAAAGTAATTTTTTGATTGGTCCTTACTCATATTCTGCTTCATCAGACGCATAGATAGAAATCACCTTTTCGTGAAAAATTACCTAACTAAACTTCAGCCAGACAAGTGTCCATGAACAGTAAAATGGAGGAGGAATGAGTCCCCAGGTGTTTCTGGAGATCGTAAGACTCACCTTAACACTGCCACTGACTCTCTAGGTGATGTGAGGCATATCATTTTACCATTCTGCTTCTATTCTCCACATTTAGGACGTATAAAAGATCTTGCCTGTTGCATAAATCAGTTAGGATGATAATTCGACCATGTGAAACATTAAGTAAATACCAGGTACAATTAATGGTGTTGAACATATTAAATCCATAACTCTTCCCACCAAGAAGTTTTACTTTGAACAACCTTTCCACTGAATTGCTTATTGTAAATGTGCCATCACAGGAAGGGCAGGTAGTTAGATCCTTCTGAGGAGTTTAAATAAACAAGTAAGTTCTGCAAGCTATTTCGTTTCATGAAATTTGGCTTCATCAGCAAATAAGTTACAGCAAAGCTCGTACAGATCCATTTGGTCCTCAGGAGAGTTAAAACTGCTGCATAGCCCATGATTTGCACATTTTCACTCACTTAAACATAGAAGTAATGACATTTTCTACTCCATTCTATACACTTTAACTTAAAGCAGCAAAGGCAAGCTTTGAGCTTTCAGCTCAAAATGTCCCTTGCCATCACAGATACAGCAACAGAAATTTTCAGGGATGCAATTTTTACTTGCTGGGTTGCCTTTTCCACTGCCTATTAGTGCAGAATATATATTTTATATATATCTATACACACTGTTGGGAGTACACGTGCTCAATCTAAGATGAGGTTTAGACCCTTCACTGCAAGGGTTGTGAAGCACTGGAACAGGCTGGCAAGGGATGAGTCACCGTCCCTGGAGGTATTAAAAAAAAGTGTAGCTGTGGTGCTTAAGGACATGGTTTAGTGGTAGGCTTTGGAGTGATAGGTTAGTAGTTGGATGTGATGATCTTGGAGGTCTTTTCCAACCTAAATGAAAATATTTTCAGTAGCCAGAATTGTCATACACGGTACCAGCAATTTTTGTTCAGAAACAGCTTGTTTACCAAATGAGTTATTGCACCCAACTACCAGCAACACCTTAAATTCATTGTTAGCTTTTTTATTTTTTCCTTTTTTTTTTAAATGTTGTTTAATTTAGTGACCTAAAATATGTTTGCAACCACCAAATGGAAGCACAGATGTGTTATTAAAAAGATTTTAAAGAACTGAGGAAAATTTAAATATTGTACTATAAGCCAAAATGCTATCTTCACAGACACCATCTTATTAAAATCTGAGAAGCAGCTCTTTTAGTGCTATTCCTTCTATTGCTATATGAAAGAGTGCCTACGATATCATATTAGCTTTCAAATTCACCTACTTTGTTGCTTCTATGTCAGGAGTGGCACTCCTCCTCCTATGGCCAAAGAATATATACTCTATTTACATCCTTTATATTGTGTGGGCTCCTATAAACAGTTGGCTAATTTTTGCCCCGTAGTAAGTATGCCATTACAACTGCGAATCATCAAACCTTTCTCCTCCAGAGAATAATTGTCCTTTGTGTCCTTAAAACTGGATGTTTTTGCTAGAAAGTAACATGCTTTCAAGGAGCTGGCTTTGACCCCTTGACAGGGGAAAGAGGAAAAAAACAAAACTCCCACTGACTTCTGTATACTGCTGGTGAAAAAACAGGATGTATGACATATTGATATTTGTTTCCATTTGAAATTGAATGAGAGTACAGAATATGCAGTAAAAGGAAAATTCAAGAAGGTTTCACTCCAAAAAAATACTGACATATCTGATTGTAAAACGCCTGGGACTGTGCCCATGGTGGCTGTTAGCTGCATACCTTCTGTCCTCCATCTCCCCTTCAGTCTGGCTCTGCTGCAGGGCTGCCATCTCCCAGATGAATCACTGACACACCAGTCCTGCAGCTCCATGAGAAGAGAGAGACGTCCCAGTACCAGGGGAGCTGTACATGAGCTGGAAACCTGGTCAATGAGAGGGAGACACCCATCACTAAAAATGCATTATCTCTGGCAGCTCGTGATAATATTGAAATGAACCACAGTATCTCCTCGCAATATTTTCTGTAAAGAAAAAAAAAATTGTCAAAAAATCAGAATTTTCTTCTGAAAATATTTTGACTTTGTTAAAATAGGGGCAAGGGGTTGCTTGGGGACTTTGCATTTGAAATTTACAGGAAACTTGCACCAAGTGAATTCCCAGCACAACAGCAGCAAAAGCAAATACAAGCCACAAAATACAGGAAGGCATCTTTCAGTAAGCTGGTCCAAAGTAATTTATTATAAACCCCCCCACACACAATCTTATAATATGAATATGTTTTTGTAGCACAGAAACTCACAGACATTGCTGATGTGCCCATCCTTTTTCAAGGCATTACGTTAATATGCAAGTCAATCACTCAATTACTTTTGCCATCAGGTGCACACATCAGCTGAAGTTTCATTACAAAGAGATTTCTATAATAAATAATTGAACTCCGCAGAACAGAAAAGGTTTCATCCTTTGTATATAGAGCCAAGCTGTATGGATGCCCTTAATGAACTCCACAACTGCACTTAGACAAAGTAGAAAAGTTCCCATAACAATTAAGACTCCTATGCCCAAAGTAACAAAACAGACATCAGCTGAGGCAAGAGAGTGCTGAGATTTTACAGGGACACTGCAGGATACATAAATGGTTCTCCACTCTTCCCTGCTCCTTGATAGTATCTACCTCTGCAACTCTTTACTCTCCATCAACACATTTGGTTTATGGAATTTCCAAGATTAAATTGCACCAGGAAGTCTTGGTCATGCTATTAAAGTGGTACTTGACCCTGTTGTTTCCATCACTTCTCAAGAAGGAGGAATATCTTTCAAAGACTTGCTATTGCCAAGATGCCTTAGCCAGGATCCTCATTTTAGGATGCTCATGATACAGGAATGTAATCTGATGAGACCAGCAACAATATATATATATATACACATATACACATATACAAACACACACTAACTACCTTTTGGGCCCCAAAACAGAGCAGTTTAGCTATCAGAAACAATGCATCAGACAATAACCAGCCTTTATATTCACATACTCAGAGCATGCAAGAAGGCAGAGATGTCAGCAGGATACAGGTCACAGGCTGGGTGGAGAAGGCAGGGAGCAGCTCACATGGAAAGAGCTGGATGAGAGGCTGAGGGCTCCTCCTCACCTCCAGAGAGAGGTCACCACCTCTCTGGCAGAAATAGGTCTGATTCTGCCCTCGGCGCAGTTCTGCAGCCCTCTGCACCAGGCTGTGTACCGCCTTAGTGCCTAAGAGCACCTCGGCTAATTTCCCTGCCTAATTCACCGTCTGACCACCTTCTTTCTCCTTTTTCTTTTTAAATCATTCACTTGGCTTTCTGCTGCTGCACACTCACAACCAGCCCTGAGGAACAGGTCGCTTCACAATGGGATTTTCTGCCCTGACAGCTCGCTATAAAGATCCTCCTCAGCCTGGCTCCATAGTGTCTGTGTCACTTCACATTAGAACTTAAATAATAGGAATAAATCAAGTAAATGAAAATATGCATCCTGAAGGCCTAACGTAAGTGATTTCATCCATTTTAAAAGCCACCAGCCCTAATTTACCTTAGAACCTTCCACCTTCCTTGAGGGTGCCTCTGAAGTACCCTCTGACTGATGTCCTTATTTTTAGTTTTGTAGCAGAAGCCAAGGAGAAATTAAAGAAATAAAATGGAAAAAATAATGAGAGCTCATTTCAGCTTATAATGGTATTTTCTCAGGTGACTAAACATTCATTTGACTTTTGGTAGTGTTGAATTTGTTCTCCATTAGGGCAAATACGATTTGGAGGCTAACCTGACCTCTGGAGTGTAGAATTTTTCTTTATCTTTACTGCTGGCTTCAGTTATTTATCAGGTCAGTGTGTGCTCAGATTCCAGGAAAACTGAGCAAAGAAATGAAATTAGCACTGCAGACAAACACAATTGGAAGAGCTGGCTGTTGACTCAGATGAGCAATTTCTTTCAGACTGTCACTAGCCTCAGTACAAGATGAGATGTCTGTCAGAGTCCAGAATCTGTCATCTAACGGTTCATTTCACTGTATGACAGGAATAAGAAAAAGCATTAAAAAAAAAAAAAGTCAAGTCTGCAAGAATTTGCAATGAGTTCCTACGAGTACCTACTCTCTTCTGCATGACCTTACAGCGTACAACTTCCACGGCAGAAGTCTTAAAAGAAGAGCTAAAGTTTGGATATATATTTTCAGGAAATAAAATTGCTGTGGAAAAGACACCTAGTAATAAATTTCATGTAGAAAAAACAAATGGTCTTCTAGAAAGGCAAAATCAACTTACTCTTTGAAGAAGAACAGCAAACTATCTGTGAGAGGGAAAATGAGGGATCGCTTTCAGATTCTGTGAGGAAATAACAGATTTTCCTGATTCAGGTCAAAATATTCGTTTATCTCCCTGGCACATCTGAGCCTGCGAGTTGGGTAATGGCTGCACCAAGGTTTAACCGTGCCAAGTGCACTGCTCCTCTCCTGGCATTGCTTAGGTTACCTTTGCCACAGCGTACCAGTGAGTTTGCACTGCATCCACAAGGGTTAAGAGATTTTGCTAACTAGAGCATTGCTAACTTATTTAGCAAAAAGTCATCCAGGACAAGGACCTCGCTCGAGTCTGTTTTGCTGAGCGTTCGCATTATGAAGAGAGAGACTAAAGTGGGTTGGAAAGCTATTAGCAATCCTTCCTCTGTCCCCTGAGAAACACTGAGCCAGATTCAACAGGGCTCAGAAGCTCCATGATACAAGTAAAAATGGCTTCGAGCTGCAAAAAAAAAACCCTAGCAGGACTCCTGCTCTGTCAGTGGAAAGTGCTCCATTTAACAAATTCAATTCTTAGAAATGCAAAGTGCAAACTAGAATGGTCCCTGCTGAATAAACGGCACAACTGGTGAAGTTCAGCCAGCCTACATGAAAGGTGACATTTTGCTGAGAAACGTTTCTTAGAAAATGAAGGATTTTTGGTGATTATTTTTTCACAGATCACAAGGGGAATTTCTGCACTAGTGAAAGGTGCCAAAAGCAGCTGCAGATATTCGAATGCTATTTATTGCTCAGCTTGAACAGCAAGCAGCAATGCAAGCCTCTTGGAAATGTCCTTGGAAAGGCCGTTTCCAGAGGCGAGCAGGAGCTGCAGTTCCCAGCTCCATCAGCATCCATTTCTGGGAGGGGTTTGCAAACACAGGTGCCAAAAGCAGCCTCTGCAGGACATGGACATAGTCACACGGGAATAGGGACAATACAACAAATTCCACCTCCGGGGGAACAAAGGCAAAGTGTTTGCCCATGCACTATCCAATCCTGCATGAGGTGGACTCACAAGGCAAGGCCAGTGGCAGGCCCAGGGTCCTAAGCTGCCGCCCTTTGCTGAGCAGCGGGTTGAGAAACTGCTGAATGTTTGCTCCTTGCTCCCTCTCACCCTCCCTCACCTTAGAAGGGGAAAATAAACAAATGAGGCTGTGGCCACGAAGAAAAAAAAAAATCACCTTCATTAATTTAAAATAATTTGCATAAATTATTTCTGAGTAGCTGTGCTTTTTTCAGTACGTGTTAGTTACCTGCTGGCCGTGCTGTTAGAGCTGAGTGGCTCCTTTAGACGTGGAACTTCCCATTTATTTTTTTATTTTTTTAGGAGATACATTCCTATCATATCATTAGCTGGATATCATATCCCAGATCCCTCTTCAGTTTCAGTCCTACCAGTAGTAAAAAAAAACTGTTACAGTTTCTACACAGTGGTGTGTCCCTATGCATCAAGTATACTCAGCTGTGTTGTTGATGAATAGGAAACATCCAGCCTTCTTCAAAGTGCCACACGTAGGAGCAGAGCCTTTTCGTAATTAATGCTCAAAGGACAAGGGGATCAGCTCAACTGCTGCAGCAAGGCCCAACACATGACAGAGCTTTGTTTGCTTTTCCCATTTCAGTGGAAGAGCAGTAACTTGCTTGAGAACATCCTGTTCAGGACATTGGAGTGATCATACTGGCTATTTCAGCATCCTGTCCCCTCAAACTACAGCACTGCATGGAGAGGGAATGGAGAGAAGAAGTGTAAGAACCCATACTCCAAGGGTAGACTCAGAAATATCAGAAGGGGAACAGAACCAGCAAATCCTGAAACTGGGATGGGTGCTTTTTTAATCCCTTGCACAGAACTGAGGATCCCTTGCAAAGAACCAAGGATCCCTTTCTATGAAAAGACTAAATTCTAGTTGTTGTTGTTTTTTTTAAATTAATCTGTGAAGGCTGCTATTCTGCTTTGGGTAGGATTTCTGGTTGATAGCTGCTCCTTCCAGTTGTTTAACAATTTAAATTACAGTCACAGCGCCACGTCTTCATTCCACCGGTCAAAGGATTTTGCCTCCCACAATGAATTAGAAAATGCACATTAGGAAAAAGCTGGCAGACAGATTATTGTGATTATCTTAGCAGCAGGTATTTAAAGCTCATTGTCGCTAAAGCTCCTTGCCAATGCCCAGATTCTTTGTCACAGTCGTAAGGTCTGTGCTGCTGGGACAGTCTCTGACAGACACCTCCACCGGTGATGGCTCTTGTTTGGACTTTGCGAGTGCAGCTCAGCATGCGCTGAAGTGGTGCCACGGTGACATCGGCCGTTCATGGAGAGGAGACGCGACCTGCCATCTGCTCATCTTATATTTTATGGTCTTTAAATTGCGCTGTAATAATTTCCTGGCTGTCATCCTGGAAGGAGAAACAGGCAACGTGAGTTCAGCCAGCCAGCAAGGCAGAGGTGAGCAGAGCTTTTGGGTACTGAGGAGGAGACTTAGTTGAGCATCAGGTGTTAGGAAGAATATTTCACAGTATATGTGGCTAAAGTGGGAGGAAAGAAGTCTTCTGGCGCCTGTCTTTCTCTTCAATATTTGTTCTCTTTGGACCACATTATAATACAAGGTGTTTCTGAAGGCAGACACTCGGGGACACTCAGGACAGGTGCAGTGACAGAGCACAGCTCCTTGGGATTCTGTTTTTTCAACCTTTTACATCACTCAATTACCTGGAGCTTGAAAGCTTCTTTGCTCTAAAACTGCAAGACGTACAAGACAATACAAGGTGGTTTATGGCTAGCTCTGATCACAGGACCACCATCTTGCAGTGCCCACCTCTGAGGTTTTGCCCACCGAAGCTGCACCCCAGGCCTGGGATGAAGGGTGAAGCTCCAGGTGAAGCATGACAGCCAGGCCTTCTGGGCGCAGGAGGCTGACTGACAGGATAACTGCGGCTACCGAATACAAATAGCAGGTCAAAAAGGCAGCAGGAAGGGCAGGACACCAAGGCCTGATGAGAAACAAAAGGAAGGCTGTTTGCCTCTGCAGGCTGTAGTGGCTGCACACATGAAGAGCCACGTGCTGCCGGCAGCTGTCCTCCAGGCAGGAGCCAGCATCCCCAGGGGTGGCAGGAGGCTCTTCGCAAAGGGAAGGTACTGGGGTCACAGGCTGAAGTCAGATACACCAGATTATAATTTCTTCCCTTTCTGGTTTTTTTTCCTATTGAACAAATTAATAGCGATTATGAAAAGTTAAAAACCAAAGGTCACATTTTTAAGAAGGAGAATATAGAAGTAACTGACTTCCAAGGGAAAGCACTGTTATTAACAGTGCAGACGATGCAAGCGCTGGAGCCAAGCCTAAGGAAACGTAGGATGCTGGCAAAAGAGTGAACTCATTTGGGGCTCCTTTAATTTTTAATTTCCTCTCTTCTCTGCGAAGGCCAATTGTCAGCTCTTAAGGATGGGAAAAATATGTTTGCTTATCAAGTCAGATAGAAAGAAGGCTTCCTGAGGCATTTTTCCAGCGGTACCCAGCGCAGCTCCCCACATGGTCCATCAGTGACTGGGTTACTTGCAGACCTGCCCCTCATTAATTCTTCTGCTTGTGCAGGTCAGCATGCGTGGCATGCACAGATTCAGTCAGTGCTTGCCCCAACGTGTCCTAGTCACCCCCATAGCAGCTTTGGTGGCTACTCCACACAGAATTGGTGGCTCTCATCTCCTGGCCTTTTGGTTACACAAGGTCATCAAGTCACTAAAGATTTTTGTGCCAAATTCTCTACCAATATAGATTAAGTTTTCCTTGGCCTTTTGTTTTGCTTTTAATTAAAAAACACAGAAAGGAGGTAAAGAGATCAGATGATCAGTCTTGATAAATTAAACTTCAATTAAAGCAAAAACAAATCCAAAAGTAATTTTAAAACAACTTCAATATTTCTGTGAAGACAGACCACAATTTATGTTCCAACAGTGGCATGGACAATAGGCATGATTTTTTTCTCCTGTTGTACTCAGACTTCACATCAACCTGCAAATGAATTTGATGGAGAAACCACTCAGGTTTCAGTCACCGTTATTCACTGCCCAGCTCTGGACTTGGAGAGTCCTTCAGACAAAAGGCTCCATTTCTTTGCAATAATCTACCCAGCAGCCTGTTTCTTCCTGAGCCTCGTTAAATCCTGACCTGGAGCTGGTACAGAAGGGCTGTTTGATCACCATGCATCACCTCCTCTTAGCAACGATCCACAGCACCACATTTCCCTTCCACAGGTGTAACCTCTGTTCAACAAATTGTATTAAAATTAAAAAAAAAAACAAAACAAACAAACAAAAAAACACCATAAGAAAACATTCCCTTGTATTTATTCTTCTATCTGCATAAATCAGATGTCCCTCAGCAACTGAAAAATGTGAAGTGGCAGAGCATGCCACCACTGCTCTTCTCAGGGTATGGACATCATCTTATTAGCAAGAAAAAGGATCTTACTATTTGACCCATAAATAAGGCTCCAATTGAGTCTATGAAAGAACATCAGATAATGACACAACTACTTGACATATCCCACGTAAGCTACAGCAGCTATTCAAAGGACAAAATATTTAATCAGAAATACATTCAGTACATTTAGATTAATAAAACCGCAGTTTTTCTTTTGGCATCTATTCAAACTGAAAAAATGTTCTTCAGACCTCAGCTCTGGTTCTTTTATCATTATTTAAAATACCAATCCAATAGCCACTGTATATTTTTAGTAAGGCTTCATGTGCTAGGACAAAGCGACCTGCCATTACACCCTGTGTCCAAAGACCACTGCAATAAATATAAGTTTCCCAAACCAATTGCAAAAAATCCCCCAGTTTGGGCTCGTTTCTCCTCCTTTTTGTGTTTTGTTTTGCTGTACATTCTAGGTTCACGTTGGAACAAGATTTTATCTCATACTGATGTAAAAGAATCAAGAAGAAAATCATCACAGTGTCACCCCGGGGTAAGGCTGGCATGGGAGGAGACTCAGGCCCAACAACTGCAATAATAATGCTCAAGTTGAGGGCTCTGTGTGGGTGCTTCTGAAGCTGAAGTGGGCTCTGATAGTTCAAAGGAACCCCCTGCAAGGACCAGCTCCTCCACTGGAGCTGAGGGTGTTTTTACCACAGCCTTTGCCCATCAACAACATCTGGCTTCCTCAGGCAGGAATTCAGGTGAAGCTTATCCCCGTTATCAAACAACTAGAATCAAATCAGTAATAAAACCAACCCTGACTGACAGCCCGCTGCTCTTCAGGGGGTTACAGCACCTCTTGCCAGCTCCCTGCTGGGTTTGGGGGCAGCTGGGTTAAAACAAAGGCAGGGTTTCAGAGGGAGGCAAGGCAGATGTAAGTGGTGTGGCCACTGGAGTAGGACCAGATCGCAACAGGTGCTGCCTCCCGCAGCATCGTGCAGCTCCCCCAGCCAGCAGTGACACCAGGAAATGCTGGCACGTGAGCTGCTCCTGCTCAGCGAGACTCTAATTTCAGGCAAATGAAGAAAAACGCAGAGTGAGGCCCCATGGGTTGTTGTAGCTGGGATAACTCTTTACCTTTCCTTGCCAGAAATGTCAACACAAACAGGGTGAGCTACGAACTCAGGAGAGCTGCTGGTGTTTGCCAGCTGGCTGCGTCCAGCTTCCTATGAGATGTGATAAGAGACACATGGTGCTGCCTCCCATCAGCCTCGCTTGTCTGTCAGCCTCACTGCAAGCAAGAATTAATGCTCTTTATGAAAACAAGGGCATTTGCGTTACCTCCTTGTGGGAGGAAACAAAGAAACAGAGAGCAGTTTGCCCTGTTCCCACCTTCCAGATTTCAAGAAAACAATAGGAGTGAATGAGACTCCAACGAGAAGCATTTGGATGTAGAAATTGCCTGTTTTGTGCCTGATAAACATTTAAAAAGAGAAGTCAAGGAGTGGGACTCAGCAACAGCAAGTGAGCCTTTCCTGTCAGATGCAGAGGGAGCTCCAAGAGGGTGCTATACACCCCTGCAGGGGGCTGCAGCACAAAAATTGAGGTTTTCCTCCACCACCCCAGCACTAAACCCCTCCAGTAGACTCTAGGGCATCAGGCCATACCCTAAATTACACGTTATTTTGTTCCACATCGCCAACCACTGACGTCCTATATCCTTCCCAGGGTCATCAAGCGTGCCCCCATCTCAACAGGCGAGTGGCCTGTGATAGAACCATTTGACTGAACCCATTATTCCTGCATTTATTAATTTGGATGGTTAAGCTGTAAAGGAAATTTACAGCTGGAGGTAGCATCATTTGTTTGTGCTTATATTCACAGAATATGCTACGGTGCACTGCTGTCTTCCTAATAAATCAGCACAAACCGCTGCTGTTCTCACATACCCCAATATGTTAAATGCAACAGGCTCTTGTGCATTCTCCGGCACAGAGGGTGTCTGTGAGGGTTGTCAGGGAGGTTGCTCCAAATGTCAGTGGAAGTCAGCAATCACAAATCCCCAAAGCACTGAGTGTCCCTGACAGCACACGAGCAGCTGAGCACCATGCTGAGCTCGGTACCTGCTCCAGCAGCAGGAAGAAAAGCGCTGCCTGGAGGGCAGGAGCCCGTGCAGGACGGTGACCATGCAGCAAAGGGATTCCTGGAGCTGCTCCCATGATAACTATTAAACCACAAAACCTCATTTTGCAGCAACACTGGTTAGTTCTCCAGGAATCAGCCCTTAGGAGCCGCAGCTCTCTCACCAGAGGCGCAGAACAAGCCATCCTTCAGCAGCCCACGCCACAGTTTGGACACATGAGAGCTGCTGCCACGCACAACGAGCCAGGCTCACCCAGCAAAGCACACTGCTGCCGTGCACACCGCAATGCCCGGCGCCTCCACCTTCCCTACCCCTTGGGAATACCACGGTGAAAATCACAACCAGAGCATCACACCGCTGCTGGGCACCTCCACAGGTGGCTTTGGATGGAGGAAGATGTCTGTGGGGCTAACGCTGCCTGCTTGGACCGACCCGTCCCCGAGCAGAGGTGCTGAGCCAGCCGGGGAGGGCTGCCCCTTCCTCCCAGCACCACCGAGTGCTCCCCCAGGCTGCCCAGCAGGCAGCGAGCCGGGGGCAGAAGGCCGCCTGATGCTCCCCCCAACTCCGCAGAGGGAAGCGCAGCCCCAGCCCCAGCCCCAGCGGGGTCCAACGCTGCCACCTACCGACCCTGCCCGGGCGGCCACCGCAACGCTTCCCAGGCCAGGCAGCGGAGGCAGAAGCTGCCACCGAGCCGAAGACATTTTAGGAGCAAGAAATCTCCTGGGTTTCGCTGACTGCCGCCCCTGGCTCGCTCCGGATTTAGCGAGCATCCCGCAGACACGAAGCGGGTCAGCGAACAGAAGTCAGCCATGGGGACGGGCTGACAGGCACTGGGATGCCGGGGTGCTTCAAAAAGCCACGGTACCGTGTGATGCTCTCAGCTTATTAACCCAGAATGAACTAATTGTTGGTGCCAACGCAGTTGGTCTGGGAGCTGTGCTCGTTCAGGACAGCCAAAATGTGGAGAGAGCGAACGCTGCTGTGTATGTGACCAGGTGGGCTTTAACAGGGCAAGGGGGGGGGGGGGGGGGACAGTCAGACCAGAGACAAGAAAATCAGCACCAGCCCCACCTTCATCAGCCGGTGCCCGCTTCTGTGTTAGTGGGGCCACAACAAAATTCTTCCTAACAAGAGGAAGAATGGTGTGAACGCAAGATTTAGAGCACAGAGGAGAAAACACTCCAGCCAGCCTTGATACCAGATCAGGCAACAAAACCACCACAGCCGGATACCAGCAGAACACAATAAAGCAAAAATTGGCATTTTTTTCATCCTGCAGAGTCTCCCAGTACAGCAGGCGGAGGCACGCAGACAGCAGGGCCGGACAGCTGCCCGCGAGATGCTCGGCCGTGGGACCGCAGCGATGATGGTGAGGGCTGCCAGTGGCACAGCACCGAGCCTGGCCCTCCCAGCTTCTGGCGGTCAGCAATGCCTGCTGCTGTGCTCGTGCCCCTTTCCCAGCCCCTGTGCCACTGCCCAGCTGGCCAGGCCCCTGGTGATTTGGCAGTCAGGAGCTCTGCCCTTAACAGCAGTGCCAGACGCAAGGCACGGGGCCAGCCCCAGTGCCACCGTCCCGTCCTCAGGCTGCCTTGTACCTCGGGTCCTGGTGGCACTGCTCTGAGTTTGCTCCCTCTTCTCTTCAGGCAAAGGCTTGTCCCTAGTTTTGCTCCTCTGATCTCCTCCCACTCACGTTATTTGGGAGTTTTAAAGAGGTCTTTCACAGGGGCTAACACCGCCCTCCCCAAACCCCAACACCCTGACTTCACACAGCTGCCTTCCCTCCACAAATACCCACAGCGAGGTTTAACCACCTGCCCTCAACTCCTTGGGCTCAACCCCTCAAGAAAATGAGCGCCCAGATCTGAACCAGACATCTCAGAATTAAAGCACAGATCGACAGCAAATTTTCCACCACATCTTCTGCTGGCTTGTGGTCCAGAGTGAACGGCAGCCTCCCTCCGTGCACCAGCCACTGGAGGAACCGGGCCGTTCGGAATTGCAGCCACGCGTTGGGAACTGTTTGTTCTAGTCAGACCAGGAATTAGTTAGGCAAGAAACTCACAAGCAATTTTGTTGTAATGAACCGTTTGAGAATTTAGCAATCTGCTCACAGGCCATTTTCAGACAGAACAAAAGAGGAATTCATCCAGTAACTTAATTGCAAATTATTTTCTCATGTGTAGCAGAAGGACGTTGCACTGAACTGCAGCTCCTATGCAGAGCTGTCAGGGCGCTTCGCACACAGGAGAGCAGCCGTACGACTGCGCTGTGACGGGAGAACACTGCTCTGCTGTAGAAATGGAGAACAAAGGATGGGAGATAGATGCTAAAAAAGTGGCTAAAATAGCCAAAGGGATAAGTGACTCAACTGTGGCGTTCAGATAAGGATGGCCCGATAGATATGTGGAAAATTTTTTGTCCTGGGGTGGGGAACAAAACTGAGACTTGGTCCTTCTCCAGTTAATCCCAAGAAGCAAGGTCAAGATTTCTACATTTTTACATGCAACAATAAGCAAAAAAAAAAAAAAAAAACAAAAAAAAAAACAAATGTAGGAGTTTCATATGTTATCCTGAATTCTTTGTTATAGAACTAAGTAGATTTGTGAAACGTTCTAAAATGGAAATTTAGAATCCTAATTCTGCAATTTCGGATGGTCCCCAACAAACCTCACTTGGGGAATCTCATGGAAGCCAGCACTTTCCTGTGATGTCCCTTTCCATAAAAATTATTGTGTTCTTGACCGCTGATCCCAGGGAAACCCACCCCTCTCCCTGCTCACTCTGCACCATGCCCAAGCCTTGTAACCTCAAAGGCACCTGATCTTGCAGGACGCTCTGCACAGAGCACCAATCACTCCAGGTCTGATCTGTTCTCCACTTGTCTGTTCCTCTTGAGGCCCATGGGGCGTTTTTCTGGTCTTTTACATTTTGGCTTCAACTGTCTAATGCACTGCAGCAAAAGGATCAGAAGAAATTAATAATTGATAGAGGAGTGTCAGAGGGATTGGGCTCCAGTACACAGCAGCATCCTCAGGCCTCCCAGTGCGATGTGCCCTGAGGACAGCCACGGGGCATCAGCCTCCGACCCCGAGGGCAGAGCTCCCAGCCGGGGTGAGGAGTGCAGAGGAGGGGACTCAACGTGGTGCAGACACTGCATACAGCCCTGCAGCACAGGAAAGCAGCTCACCTGACTCCTGTTGCAGACACCAGCCCTACAGAGGAGAAGCCTGCCAAGCTCTCTGCCCGCTACCCCGCAGAAGATGCAGTTTAGGGGCACAGACTGCCTGTGCCAGGGTCAGAAGCATCGTACACCTGCAGGCCTGAACCACCCGTCCCAGGACATTTCAGCTGAGCAGTCAGCCCCAGCAAGGGCTTTGCTCTTCTCAGCAGAGTCAAGCTAAGACACCAACAGACGTGCCTGGTCTCCTGGGCTAGCCAGGACTGGTGGCTGCAGCTGGCTGCGATATGCGCAGGGCAGGTTACGACAGCTATCAGTGCTAACCACCCAAAGCAGCTATTTCCAACTTCTCTGAACTCTCAGAAACAGCGAGCCCTTAGAAATAGTTAGAGCAAGTCCCTCTTCCAAGAGAGGTGGTACAGGACAAGAATATTATAGCTGTGCTCACAGCTATATGCAGCAACGCAAGCCAGACCAGATGCAGCTCAGTTGCTTTTTTTTTTTTGCTTGCTTGGAGAAAGAGGTTCGTTCTTCCTCCGTGTCACTGAGACCCACTCACTTTCTAACGTGATAATGCCAGCCTGGTGCTGAGCAGTTTTACAGAGAGGTGACACCACCACAAGCACAGCCCAAAGGGCTTTCATACCCCTTTGAAGTGACACTCCAAAGCAGTTCGGCTTCATTCAGGCAACTCTGAGCAGTGCGATCCAAAATATACATTAGGATCCCCTGCCTAGTCCAATTAAAATTCTTCCAAGATTTCCACTGTCAGGCAGAAAATAGAGCTCGCATGGAAAAGTATTCACCTAGAATGCATCCTTACATTTAGCTTATTTTCAGAAACGCTCAGCTAGAACATCACGTCAGAGGATCATTATGCTTTCAGCAAAGTTAAGACTTCAGAAGAGGCTGTTCTGGTATTTTAATCGCCTCCTCCAGTTCCAAGGTCCTATTGTACAAATAAAATATCTTCTAATTGTGCCACATAAATTAACTCCACATACGAAAGGGAAATCAAATACTTCAATTAAGGTTTGTGAGATACAAATATCCTCATCTAGATTAGTTCAAAGTAAGCTCAAGACTTGGAAAATTGTTTTAATTCTTTATCTCAGCATAGGAAGAACATCTTTGAGATGGGGTTGCGGGGGGATACGTGCTGCTCTAGTGGTTCGGGACGTCCCCTGCACTTGGCAGAAGCACTCAGCCTTCTGGTCTCAGTTCCTCTTGGCTCCTCTGCACCTGGACGCCCAGCCCAGCCCCTTCCTCCTCTTCCTCCCTGCCCTGCTTCATGCTGAGGCCAGCCCTCCTCGCCTTCCCCTTGCTGCACTGAAACTTGTTCATGCCCAAAGCACTGCTGAGGAATACTGGGGACAAAGGTCGTTGTCCTCTCCTTGGGGCCAGGGCACGGGGTGCTAAGGTTTGAACCACCTCTCATGGGACACATCTCCCCATGGATGCTGTGGCCGCCTTCATCCATACCCAGCTCCTCTCTCAGCCCCTTGGCCATGCACACATCAGAACTTACCTGAGTGAGACCACTCAGGAGCTCTCTTACCACTTTGAGATTAATCCTACAGAACTCAACCCTCAACCCAACAGAACTCGCAAAGCGCCGTCAGCCTTGGCTAAGGTTCCTATACAACCATCACCTCAACTTTCCCAGCTCAGAGGGAAATCCAGTGGTTTTCTGAGGAGCTACCACAGGACTATGTCAGAAACAAAGCACAGACGACATCCGTAGTCCAAGATATTCCATAGATTGCAATAAACCCCAAGAATTCAGCCCGGTTCTGGCTCTCAGAGCAGCTGCTCTAGCAAAGCGCTCCCAGTGGCTGCTTAAAAGCAGAGTAAATTCCAGTTGTCACACCATCAGCACAGCCGATTGAATTAGAGGAGCATATTTATGTGCCTAACAAGTTTGAATCTGCAGAAAAACCTGCTGGGAGTGATTTGAAAAGACTAATGAGACTTTTCCCATCAGCGGCCCGGTATACTCTCCTTTAAAGGTTTATGAGCATGTCATTTAGTTTCACTACAGCTTTTGCAAAATCATTAATGAACTTGTGAAAACAATTAGAGAGATAAAAGGGCAAGAAATGTGTGTGTTAGCTCGAAACCTGTGATAATACAGAGCAAGTGAAGCAGAGAAGAATGCACTGCTTTGAAGGCATCAGACAAGATCCTGATGTTTTATGCCTGTTAAAATTATCATTCCTAGCTTTGCTCCTGCTAATCCTAAGGTGGAAAAATATCTTTGTAGGACACGATCTTGGAGTTTCTGTCGCTTATTAAAACAAGAGGGACAGCAGAACCATCTCATTAGAGTAAACAGAAGACATGGATGTCAGGCCATATAACTGCACCTCATTAATACCTGCATCAACTGAATGGCAGAGCTGGGAATGCTGTAAGGACTGGACCTGACTTTGATCTTTGAAAGCTACCTTTGAATAACTCCCTGCCAAATCAACCGCACACTGCAGAAGAAAACAGACTATTAAAAGGGAGAAAAGCCCTAGAATTACAGGGATCTTTTCTTGCTTTGGGTGCTCATAGGTTATTTTGGCCTGCAGACCCAGCCCACACCACGAGCAGTGAACACACTGACATTTTTCCCTTGGAAAGGCATTTTCTCCTCCTGCGATGCCAAAGGGAAGAAGAAAATTACACAAGTGAGAACAGACATGGAGGTAGTCCATCTCAAACCAGTTCTGCTTTAGAGCAGCACATTCCCACCACGCAAGCCACCCCAAGCTGCCGGCATCACCACTCGAGTGCCAGCCCGTCCTTGTGGGGCTGAGAGGTTCCCAGGCAGTGGGGAAGGGGCTTCCTGATGGGGACCAAGCACAGGACGGAGCAGAGCACAGCAAGGGACTGAGCTGCACAGCAGCTGCCAAACTCCCTCCAGCTATCAAACTGCTTCTCTGCCAGCTCCCAGCTGCTTGGCAGCCCCCAGCGTGTCTCTCCCAGCAGAGACAGAGCCTGCTCCTCAGCTCAGCGCCTGGGCTCCACCCAAGAGCACACACCTCTCCGTTCATATCGATCTCCATGAGGAAGGAGACACCAGGCTGCAGTGACAGCAAATGAGAAAGATAACTAACTTAACTCCTACCACTTTTCTCCTCTGTATAGCTACTGAGTTCTTAGCCCTTTGCAACTGGCGGTGCTTCCACCCAAGTGATTCTCTTCTTCACTGATTTCTGATCGGTTTTCTGGAGCTCTCAGAAAAAGAAGTGCTAACTTCGAAAATGGAGACTGCAGGCTTCACTTCGTTCTTACCTTGGAAGCACTGCAGGTTTGGCCAGTTATTGCAGTAAAAATATAGCTAAATATAGGTCACAAACAATGCCAGTTCTGGATGATTTGTAGGCTAAGTTTGAATGTTAACTGCAACAGAAAGTTGCTGTCTTTGGGAAAGTCTGAAAACAAGTTCCTTCTCTGCACATTAACGACCTGCAACTGGCAAATGGGATCACGATAGTCTATCCCATCCCAGCCTGACGAGTTAGGTAATGTCTGGAAAGCAGTTGGACCTCAGGAAGGAGAATTTCAGCAGTTTCACTTCTTAAGTGACTAACTCACTTTTAGAAACAGAGCTTGGCTGCCTCAGCCATGGCATCATTTCTAAGTGGTTTAACCTACGTGCTGGGCTCTCTTCTCCAGTAGCTGCGGAGAGTTCCAGTTCGGGCCTAGAGTCGCAGAGCCTGGGACAAAGACAGAGCACTCCTGGCTGCGAGTCAACCCGTCCTGGAGAAAAAGCAATCTGTACCAGTGGCTCAGAGTCAACATACACATGGAGAAAAAAAATACTAGGATGTGTCTGCCATCCCCTACACCCACACTAACTGGACTAAACAGGATTGGTCCACAGCCCAGAAAAAGTACTGGAAACCTTTGCAATGACTTCAGGGAATTTGAATCCTGCTCAAAAACTCACAGGTTTTGGTGGTATGAAACCCCAGCTGGAGTCTTCTGTCTCTAGGATATGCTTCTAGGAAGAGCTGCATTGTGCCTTTTCCTGCAACGATCGGCATCTTGCACAGACTGCCCTGTGCACAACAGCCGAGACTTCAATCCGTGCTGCCACTCCACAAACCTGTGCACTCCGATGTTTGCTCCACTGTATCAGAATTTGGCCCAGCCCCTGTGTCTGGCAGGGAAAAATGCCTTTAAAAGTTCTACACAGCAGCCATTCCTCCTTTCCATAACATGCTCCAGTCTTAATTGCCTTGTTTGGATTCTCCTCTCATCCCTCAAACCTTCCTGATGGGAATAAAACACACAGTAGATGACAACTTTCAAGTAATTTTCATGTCACATCTGATAACTGCTGTAGTAAGGTTATTGATACTGTTATTAATTCTTTCATTTCAATTTTCCCTATACATTTCTGCCCCCAGCAAACCCTCAATATGAAATTATTTTCTGAACTGTTTCCAGCCTGCTCCTGATGTTGCTCTCAGAATGATCTGAAGACAGATAATACAGCTGTCATTTCTCAAGGCTCCCCTGCCATGCTTTGATAAAACCCATATCGTGGTTTTGATGGTGCCAGATTTTACAAGCCTATTAAGCTGTCTCTGCCAAGCGATGGTTTTCCCTTTACAAGCCCTGGGCTGACACAGAGTTTCCAGGCTCTCCACAATGTTTAACGTCCCATCTCCACCCAACTGCCTCCCATTTTCTCCTTTTTTTTTTTAAATCTGACTGCCCATTATACCAGCAGATTCAAGTCAGGAAACCAGCATAGCCACGAGGAGCAATTGCCTTATTTGTCCTCAAACAGGATGACGAGAAGAAATATTTGCATTTAAATAGAAAAACATAAACTCCGTTATAAAAAAAAAAAAAGATATCCTGCATTCTGTTTCTGATTTCTGTGCCTCTGTTTTTTTTTTTCCCTAACAAAGAGATCTCCATTCACCAAAGCATTTAGCACATATTTCAGTCCCTCCTAAATCTGATAAATTAGAAACTAAACACATGCCCAAGCACTTCATGGAAATCCCATCAGCTTTAGTGAGAGTCAGCCATGCACAGACAGCAGAGACGTGGCACAGGTGGGAAGAAAGAGCTGCTCACTCCAGCACTGCTTGGTACTGTCAGACATTGGCTGTTCTGATGTGCAGAACGGGTCTCACAGGTCATATCTGCCCTTCTGCAGCCCTCCCAGATTTTGCTCACGTGGGTCACTGCACAGGGGAGCAGATGAATTAAATTAATCTTTAATTAAACACTGACTCCCCATAACGTTGCCCACTTTGAGTTTTCAAGGGCTCATCAATTCTTGTGGTAAGTAGCCAAATAACAGAGTTCAGAGAAGGAAATATTCATCATAAACAGAGATGGCTCTTCTGGACAGCAGCACAGCCTGCCCACAGCAGATGGTTGCTCTGAATCACAGTCACTGGCTTCTCTCTGCAACTGGCTATAAAAGCTAACAGAACTCAAACAAGCCATCTCGGTGGTACCCTAATGCCTTCACGGTGGGCAGCAGACCCAGCTTCCCCTCCACATCCCCATCCTTCTCCTGATACGCAGTAGAATCCCGACAGAGTGAGTGGGAGCAGTTCCTGTTTCTCCACCCTGCTGAAACCCAGCCAAGCCTAAAGAAAGCTGGTTAGAAATTTTCTAATGTTGACAAACGTCAATTAAGTTGCAAGCAAACTGTTTTGAAATGGAGTCGTGGGGAGAACTCTCTCATCTCCATGAGCACTAGTAACACACAGACAACTGACCTGGCAGAAGACAACAGCTTGGCAGCCTGTGCTGATGCCCATGAGTCTTGCAGAGCCCCAGCTCCCACGGCCCCAGCTGCGGCAGCAAGCACGTGCTGCATGGGGGTGCTGCGAGGCTGCACGTTTGGGAACCAAAAAGACATGGCTGGATTTACAAGACGGAAAACAATGATACAGAGGAGAACGCAATGATCTTGGAAAATAATTCTCACTTAAGCTCTCCACAGTGCTGATGCCGATCTTGCAGAGCTGAAGTGTTGGGCAGCATGAGGGCAACCTCGATTTTGTACAAAGACCTGAAAAACCCCTAGGGGAACTGCATCCAGACCAAAGAGTCAACTTTCAGAGAATAAGACACAGAAATGAGTTTAAACAAAAGCCAGAAGAAAACCAGAACCCGGAGAACAATTCCTGCTGAGACAGACATAAGGTATTTAATGTGTCTGAGCAAAACAAAAGGACAACTCAATTGATGCTCACAGGTACTTGCACACAAAAAAGATAGCCAGGAGTAATCCTCACCAAAACAGGACCCAATGAGCAGAAACTGAAGTCAAATACATTTAAGCTTGGAAATAAAAGCTTGTTTCCCAGCAGTGAGAGTAATTAAACCATTGGAATAGCTTCCCTGGGGAAGTGGCAGACTTCCCCCCCGGGAAGTATAGCACTGCTGGGTGATACACTTTAATCTGCTTCATCTGTCCCTGCAGACCCGCGCGTGCCAGGCAGACATATCGCAGCGGTCTCCTCCCACACGGCCTGCCACAGGGCTAAAGGCCCTTGGCTTACATCTGTCCTGCTGGGAACCAAAAGCACAAAGCCAAGGAGCTCCTTCCCAAGCCAGGACTTGGCTCTGGCTCTCCTGGCAGGGCCTGTGGAAATCCAGGGACCTCCAGACCATGCCAGGCCCAGAGCTCCCAAGCTCTCGGCTAACTTGCAGAGCAGCAGTTTCCATCCCCGAACAGGGAGCCTTGGTGCAGGTATCCAACACCTCCACTGCACTGCAAAGCATTCCAGCTTTTCCCCTCTGCTAGGGAGTTTTGAGCTGTTCACATTCAGAACCAGAACCTGCTTATTTTATCATATACTAGTCAAAAGACCTCTAAGAGGACAGCCCATTGCTGAGAGGCTCTCCACTCCCAGCCGGGCAGTCCGTGAGCAGAGCTCACCTGACAAGGTCCCTCCAGCTCTGCAAGCACAGAGCCCAGAGCTCCGAACTGGCACGAGCAGAGAACAGACTGGGACAGCCACCTGCACCATCTGTCGCCAGGCCACAGATCATCCCAGAGCGGTGTCACAAAATGGGCTTGGTTGTCCTCAACACTTTGCACTGGGACCACACTTTCCAACCAAACACGTGGGGCACCAGACCAGAAACCCATGGTGTGAGAAGCACCAGCGTGCCTTCAATGCGAGGGTGAGGCAACACAGCTCTCTTTGAATTCTCCCCTCCCAGGCTTTCCAGACACCTGGACAGGGGCAGTTCAGCAGCCAGACAACACTGCTCGTTCCATTCATTATACGTCTCCAACCAAGAGACTTTGCTGCAACCTGGTAAGCACCTGAACCCCATTTGCACTTGCCCCACGTTGCTGACTCCCCAATAAACCACCTTAAGATGGCGAGGACACCGAGTTCAGTGGCAGTTGTTTTCCAGCGCAGAGAGATGAGGTCAGTATCTGCCTGATCTACCTCAGATCTTCCAGTGCAAGCATGAGCCATTTCTTTTTATGCACTGCAGGCGCCTTTCAAGCATACAGTAGGTTGTTTTCTAACGAGCTGGAACATCTTGCTTGATGAGATCTCTGCTCAAATTGTTATTTTCCTCCAGCTGGGTCAGGGCTTTCTGGCTTTGGCACAACAAGAAAAGCACACACATTTTCTGAGATTTACATATTGTAAGGACTCAGGTGCCCACATGGGCAGAAGCAGGGCTCAGACATCCTCCCTGCTCAAACAGGTTGCTTCCCCTTCCTACTAAACACTGCCTACGAGGGGACATTTCCCCTGCCTCCACCCCGATCCCCCCAGTTTCAGGGGAGCAGTCATGGTCCTTGCACTTGTCTACACGTGCACTCGTCCCGTCGCACCCACCAGGCAACGTGACGGAAACACGGCATGGTACAAAGAGAGGAGCAATGCATGCGTGAGGTGCACGGTGCAGATGCTGCTCCCAAGAGCAACCAGCAGCGTGCAACACAGCAGTGCAGCAAGGCTGCAAGCCTCGATGCTAGATGAGTTCACCTGTCACGACTGATGGAGCCCCTTTCAGCACTCAGCCAACGTGCAGTTATTTGCTTTTATAACATCCCCTGTTTGATGACAAACCTACCCACGCTGCTGCTTCAAAAAATGAGATGTTTCACAAATAGCCACACAGGGCTTTTATCTTCAAAGGCAATTCCCAGAGAGGCCACTGTTTCCACTCCACTACTCTCCCTCCGCTGCCACCAGGTGTCCACCCTCCCCAGCATGCAGGGAGCAGCAGATGTGAGGCAGACCACATTGCACAATCTGTTAGATCAGGGCTAGAAAAACAATAATAATCCTGCCTGAACTCATGAATAAACAGACTGGTTTAATTACGGGTATGCTCTGACAGAAAGAATTTCCCATTCAAGCCTTTCATAGCACTCTCCCAAAAATACACGAGGACCTCAAGAATATCAACATGTGTATCCTCACATTACCCGGATTGGCAAAGCAAAACCCATTTTTACAGAGGATAACCTGAAGTAGGGTTTTTTTTGTGTGTGTTTTGACTAAAGAAGTCTGAAGCCTGTGATTATCTACCAACCCCAGTGAGGTGACAGCAAGAACCTGATGGTGAAGAGCTGGACTTTCCATCCCAGGCAGGCAGCACATTGCACTCGTGTGCCATATTCTGCCTAAAATGCCATGGTGCTGTAGTGCTTGATTTATAATCAGAAAAAAAAAAAAAAAAAAGAGGCGATTCCTACCTCTTTCCATCCTCCTGGCCCACCCTCAGACTATTCAGTACCTAGACTGCAGAACACAAAAGCTATCCTGTCTTTCCTAGCCACGTTCCTTAAAGCCACCCAGCGTGGCAGCTCTGGGCAGTGTTGCAAGTCCCTGCAGACCCGCAGCACCGAGGTTACTGGATACATCCCTTGGTTCACTACAAAGGCTTAAGGTCAGAACCTCTACAAGCCTATCCCACTGAACCGCCGGAAAACTGCTGTCCCTTCAGGCATGGAGACACATGAGAAGCCAGCAGAGCCATCATCACCTGACAGATTTAAGTTTTACTCATGCGGCAATTCCTGCTGTCCTCTGCAGGCAGCCCATGCATAAAATAAATGCCAGCCAAAAGCTGAGTATCTAGGGAAGGAGACAGAACCATTGCTACCCAAAATGCCCAAGATAATGCTGCAGGGAAGGTGCAGCCCTGAACAGGCCCTGCAGAGACAGTGCCCAGGTGTGCACAGAGTAAAGCAGTGCCTTATTCACCAAGGATTCAGTCACCCCTCACCCTGACTTCACTGAGGTGTTCAGATGCCATAGGAATGGAGAAATGGGAATCTGGGTCTACTTGAAAGTCAATGGTCAAGTAGATAGTCAAGTGAAAGCTAGAGCAGTGCTTCAGCTGGCATTTAGGGGCTGGATGTATGGGCTCACACCCATACATTGGAGCACCAAGAGCAAAGAGCAGGACAAACGCGCTCCCTGCACCTCGTGTTTCTGGCCAGGCATTATTTTGTGGCCACTGCCACCTCGTGGCACTGTCACTGACAGAGGGGTCCAGAAACAATGAAGGGACTCCTTCACCCCCATTACAACCTAAAACAAAGGAGCTCTCTGGGCTTCACAAGAACATAGAAGCAAGAAGAGACCAGGCTTGGGTGTTTTTACCTGGCTGAAACACCCTTGGAAAACACTGTCTGCCTAATTCCAGGCCCGTTAATTCAGCCCAGGCCTTTGAAGCCCATCCCTGTCCACACAGGTTCTGCTGCATTCAGAACAAACCTGGAACTAAAATATTCTCTGTGTTACAGTTTCTCCTTTAATAATAATAAATAATAATAATAAAAAAAAAGGCCTGGATATAATTGAAGTTGTCTGTTCTGGCAGGTGGCTGATAAAAAACAATGCTCCTATCACCACAAAAGTTGTCTGGGGCTTACTGGATACTACCTCCCTGCTGGTAAAGTGTGATCTGCTTTATTCCTGCTGCCTCTTGCTATCTGAGAAGCTGGTCCAACCAATTTCCATCCATTACTGCTGCTCACCAACAGAATGGTTTCTTTAGGTCCAACACCAACAGCCCAGGCTCAATGATCCAGGCACCCCAGGTACAATGTGCACCCGCAGCCCCCTCTGAAGGCTGACGTTTAACATCTCCAAACTGCTGCTACAGCCCGTTTGCACACAAAGTCAAGGACAGACTCTGCCCATGTCACCAACAAGCACCTACTGTGAGGCTACATTACTTTCATCGTGAAGGCAGGCCCTGGTTCTCCCTGCAGACTGATGCTCAAATGTCCTCACAGCCTTCCAGCTGGAAGTCCTGTTTGCCAAAGGTGGCCAACTACCACTAATGAGTCTTCTAGGGCAACTTGATCACCAACCACCATTACAACATGAACTTCTGAGGACTACCTTTAACAGCAGGTCTTAAATTTCAAGGCCTAGTGCCATTTGTGCATGCTTTCCATTATTATGTTCTTAAAGAACACTGTGTACATAAGCAGATCGAGTCCTAATTCAACGCACACAATCAAACTACAGATGAAATTGTAAGAAATGTCTTCTTACTTACACCTTCTATGTCTTCAGCTTCCCTTCCCCATAGCTGAACAACCACTTGACACCATTTGAAAAGATCCAATGCAGAGCCCTTGTTTTCATTTCCTGCACACAGTCCTTTGGAGAAGGATCACCACGGGTTAGTCCAGGCAGCACAACAGCAGAAAACATTTCCACCTGGGACACACAACCTTCCCCAAACTTCCCCTCTGCAACTTCGAAACACTAGCAAAGATGGTGTAAAAATTTGTGTGAAACGTGCAAGCTATACCTTTAAAGATGAAACACCTGCTTTCAGGTGCCAGACAGAAGACAGACCCATTTCTTACTCCACCAGGTTATATTACAAGCAGATCTGGGAGTATTTGCACTGAGCCAGCACCCCTGCATGCACACAGCCTTAATTATAACTTCAAACTGCCTTATCCCCACCCTTCTGCAGAAGCATGTTAGCAGGAACCCTTCTTCTCTCAGCTGTGTGACCTCTGCCTATTGTCTGTAGTGATATTTACAGTTGCTTTTGTTTCCCCTGCTCTGTAGGCTGGTTCCTAGAGCCTTTTCATACTTGGAACGTGTCAAGTAAATAGAAACACTGACAGGGAGACTAATTTAAGCATCAAGGAACCAAACTACCATTAAAACACTAACACGCACAGGAACACATTCTAATATGCTAAGGAATAATAGCCAATCTGAAAAACAATAGGTAATTTTCTTCTGCCTCCTGCTCTTTTTATGGTTCATACTACCTGCCATAAGTAGCGATTACAGAGCCCATAACGCGGCATGGAGGAGAGGAGGCGGGGAACCCAGCGTACACTACAAAACACTCACCCTCAAACTCTGCCCATCAAAGGGAATTTAATCTCCAGATGTCTACCATTTAAGAAATATCAAGCAAAATGGTGAGAATAGACTGCAAAATGCCTTTTTTTGCCATTATACTCACTACTGAGGGAAAACATTTTTGATGGGGTGACCTTTGCATTGAGCTGTGTTCATACTGAAATGCATTTTGCAGACCATGAAAAAAGCAGCTCTTTTTGACAGCTGAACTCAATACGTAGGAACTATTTAAGAGAAGCTGCTTTACAAACAGCAGGCGGCAGATGACAATTAGTTTTATTCTTCTATTATGGTACTGATAGGAAAAAAATTATCTCCATTAGTCACACTGTGCTTGATACTACAACAAAGAGAGACCAGGCTCTCCCTGTCTTCTTTCCCGTATTTTATTTTCTGTGTGTCTGCCCGCGTCGCCTTAATTCCATCCTACGCATACACTTACATTTACTCTTCTGTCTGTTCCCAATTCTGTCTCCCCTGGGTTTAATTCAGCCCTGAATATGTTGCATATTGAAATGTGTTAAATGCAAACCCTAGACTATAGCAGAGCTTTGCATTAGTCCTCGAAGACCAAGATACAAAGCTAAATCCAAAGAAGACAAGCACTGAGGAGGAGAAGGAAAACAGCACAGAACAAGCCTTTTTACAAGATTATTTTCTTTTAAAGCCTCACCTTTTACCTCATGGTGGTGACTCCAGCATCTGAGGGAAGGCAGGGGCCATGGCAGGACCCAGACCAGAACCATTACTTCCCTGGGAGGAAGCTAGTTTTGCCATTCCTGCTTAGAGCAAGAAGTTTTGGGGCAAACCAGCACTCGTGGCTGTACACAGGGAACACACAAAGGGCCAAGCCCACCAACACCCCACCAGAACCCCTCAGAAGAAGCACCAGGACACCCCAGCACATCTGTCCCACCCAGGCCCTGCCACTATTACATGCCCCTCCCTCACACAGCCACCCCAGCCCCACAGGGAGAAGAGCTCCTCACTCACCCATCCTCACAGCTAGAGGTGGTAACAGTCAGCAGCTGCCTTCCATCTCATCTCCACCAGCTCGCCAGGAAGGGCCAAGCCCAAGGCAGTGCAGCTGTGAGCTGCCTGCACTGAGGCAGGGCTGGCAGCCATCTTAGGTGGCATCCCTCAGCTGCGGCGCCCTCCTCAGCATGGCCCTGTCAGGCCGCTGGGGCTGGTGGAAGCTCTCATCTATTTACTGCCAAACACTGGGATATTTAATTCCTTCAAAATACCCTCCAGAAATGCATCTTCCTCCAGCTGGTTAACGGCTTCTCACTGATGGCCCAGTGTGTGAGGAGAAAAGCACGTGGCGGTTTCAGTAGTGGCAGCGTGGCTCTTAAAGAGCTCTTAAAGCTCGGCTTCTATGTAAACATCTTTCAGCAAACACAAAATCATGAAAGCCCAAGTCTGCTGGTGATTGCTGAGACAAAAGAGGGAGAAATGGGACACTGGAGTGCTTTTGGAAGTAGAGCTGCAAGAGCATAGGGTATCAACGCAATGTTTGCTGGCACTTGTGCTGTATATACCACAAGGGCCCACTCCCTTCCCGTGCTCATCATGTTACCGAAAATGACAGCCAACTGCTTTTGGAAATAAAAAGAAACACAGACAGACGTTGCACCCACTTCTGAGTGCCATTTGGGGAAGCACATGCATCTGGTGCCTCTCTGAAAACCCAAAAGGTGAGGACAGGGCACCAGGACTGCAGCTTAGCAAAGAGGGAAATGTGCAAAAGCAGCCCAGCACTGCCAGTCTGGGCCCTCTGCACGATGCTGAGGAGGGCCAGGAGGGCAGCAGTCCTTGTCTGTGGAAAAAACAAATGTGGGTGCTGCTTTGCCACTGAAAGGCCTGGCTTTGGAAGCACCAGCTCCTACACAGGAATCCCCAAAACCCCACTATTACCCTGATCTGCCCCAGCTGCCACCCAGCACGAGCATCATGGGTGGGAGCAGACATGGATCTAGAAATGCCTCAGCAGTGCTCAAGTATTCCCATCTCCCTGTCATTCCCAAACTAGACAAAAGGATTAACCCCACCAGCATGGACACCACTCTGAGCTGGCGTCCTCACTAGTATCCAGTAAACCAGGAAAAGCTACAGCACACACCTGCGCTTTGTTGTAGGTGTTTTGTTTCACAACTTGTTTTGTTTCTTGTTCATGTAAGTGCATAGTAAGTTTCTTCAGCGATAAGCTGAATTTGAGAAGAAAGCTTTTTCAGTCTCAGGCTGGTCTGGGTATGCAGCATCATTTTGCTTCAGAAGGGACTAATTTCACTGCACCATTTGCAGAAAAGTGACCATTTTCCTCAGCTTGTCAGACACCTCATAAGAGTGATGGAGCAGAGGCCACAAAGGTGGCAGAAGAGCATTTGGTGTGGTCTAGGGCCTGAGAGCGCTGTGTGAGGCACCAGACAGTGACCCACAAAGACAAAGAGATTTACGGAACCCATTCCCATCCAGGCAAGCGTGTAAATGAAAGGGCAAACAAAACTAATAAAAATATATATCTTATAAAGAAGTTATTTGGCCATAAATGAACACCAGGGTGGCAACATCAGGCACGACAGTTCCCAGATACGTTTTTTCCTGAAGGTCAGGCAGCCCTTTGACTAATAAAATTTGAGAAGCATGCCTATAAAGTCTATTCCTGCCTCTGTTCTCTGCCTGCAGAGAGAATATATGTGCATGAGCCTGTATTTCAGATAGCTGTGGCCAAGTATAACTCAAAAGATCTTCCTGATAAAAATATCCTTTGTTGTATGGCAGTTCCCAAACAATGATTTTGGTAGAAAATAGGCACAGTCACATGAAAAGCTACACACAGGATACAAAAGGCAACAAACAACAGTATGTGAATTCAGACTGTTCTTTAAACATTTTAATATCAGCTGAAGCATTGAAAATGTGATCAGCATATAGTTAGGAGACACTTCTTTGCATCTAAAAATACCATGCCAGCTCTGGAAGAGAGCAGTCATCAGCAGACAGGAAAGTTACATAAGCCTTTGTGTGCCATTGTCTATGAGAAGCAAAAGGGCCCCAGGTGCTTTCTTGGTGTGGGAAATAGCACATAGCTTATCAAGCAGTTTGATTTTTATGACAACTAACGTAACAAATCCATCAGGGTCATCCTGAAAGAACCACAAGACACAGATATTCATGCTATACATTGGCCTCCTTTGATAAAAGGCCAGGTATCATCCGTAGCACTTAAAAAACAATACCTATTTTTAAATGTACAATCTCCAAATAACTTCATAAACCCTGAAGTAAGAAACAACATTTGGGGCCCATTTTGTGACTGCTTTGCATGAGGCCATGCTCCCAATACAGCAGAAACAATAATGAACTCCATGGACAGCTTCCAGTTGGATTTACTGGGCAGTATTGCCTCTCGGAGCCATCATAGCCTGGCAGTGCTTGGATCTGTGCCAGTGGAAATCTTCCCTTCAGTTGTTTGAGCTTTGGATCACGACTGACTTGCACAGACCTTTAAATGTGAGCTTCAGTGAGATTCACGGAGAAAGGTGAATGCAGCACATATTGCCTATTAAAGGTCACTGGTTCAGGGACAAATTTGAGCAGGCAGCAGCCAAGATCAGACATTATCCTTAAGACTGACCGTAAATTACTTTATCCTTCAGATCAGCTAAAAGCAAGGACCTGAACATCACCTAGACTGCAAGGGACACCTGAAATCTGGGTCCTTCTCAGGCCTACACAGAGGCTTTTATCCTCCTTTCCTTGGTGGCTAAAGAATGGTGAGCACTGGCACGGCCACACACCAGTCCTGCTGCAGTCCCGACTCAACCCCATTCCCCACACCCCCATGTGCTTCCCATATAATCTCTGTTGTTGTTCCATGCAGATGGCTCTGTTTTTACTTAAGGCAATTCCATGCCTTTCATTGTGTTTTTAATGCTCATTTCACCAAGATTCACTCCCACAACTGTGCTTTCTGGCTTCTTCCAGCTTTTGTCCTTTATTTTTACTGCTGGAGTCAGAGATGATTATCTCTAAGAAAAAAAAATTCAGCTGAATTATGCTGATGGTAAGCGCTGTTTCTCCTGCTCTGTCTGATTTTCCATGCAAGATGCTTTTCGTACAGCTTTAAGTGTTTTATTATTTGGAAATTGGTAGCCACACCTCCAAGTCTCCCTCCTTTCCCTGCTGTGGAAAGCTCCAGCGTTGCTGCAGGGAGGGGCTGTAGCCTCTGGCTGGCCTGGATAGGAGAGGACCACAGAGACATTCCACAAACACAGGCTGCTCAGGGGCACTGTCACCTCCTGTGGTGGCATTGAGGTGGCTCTGAGCACCTCTGTCTGTGTGCCCCTGGAGGAAGGGATCTTCCTGCACCAGGGCACATCTCGCTGAGAGGCAGCAATAGGAATGCAGGCTTCCCAGAAGCAGCATGTGCTCCAATGTGACATGGAGATAGATCCTCGAGCCATCTCTGTTGCTGCCAGTGCTGGGAGGTGGCCAGGCAGTGGGGAAGCATTGCTGAGGTCCAGGACTGAAGAAGGATCCTGATATCACCCAGAATCAGCATGAGCCAGGGGTGGACAACGCTGTCCTTCTAGAGCATCCTCTTCCCCCTGGCACGAGGTCTCAGAAGATGCTACATGAGTCTCCAGCCATGACGAAGGTCCTCATGAGAAGCATTTTGCCATCCTTTCATGCAGAAAGAGCCAAGCTCTCCCCAGCCGCACTCTGTGTTAGACCTCCCCATGTTTTCTTCCCAGTGCTGTTGCTGCCTACTCACGGTTTGGACCACCAGTTCTCAGCTGCTTCTTCAGCCACTTTTCACGCATCCACAGCAGCCTTGCTGCCCTACGCACCTATTGCATAGGACCTGGCAATGATATAAGCCCTCTTACATCACTTAGGGGGCTAGCACCCAAAGCTAGTATAGCAGATGACCCTGTAAGGGAAGGAAAAAGCATTAAAAGCTTCCCCATGTTGCCACAGCCTGCCAACAGGTCCATTGAGGTCTATGTCCCCTCAGCTGGCCATGCTGCCCAGGCACTACAGGGGAGACTTGTCTACGTCAGCCAAATCACTGCTGTAACCCAAGCATCTCGATTTTTATTCCCTGCCTACTCGTTGGATCCCTGCACCAGTATAAATTACCTGCTGATCTCACAGCATGCTGAGAAACGGCAGCTTCATGCCCATACAAGACCTCCATGCAACATCCCATGGGCTTGTGAAATAATATATGGTCAGAACCATGAAATAGAGCAAGAACTATTGAAAGCCACTGCTGGCTCAGCATTTTTGTTTTCATCAAAGCAGCAGGTTTTTTTGGTAATAGTTTTTCCCCCTTTTGGCATTTCCATTAGAAAACCAACAGGGGAAAAAAAAGGAAAGGAAAAAAACCCTCAACAATCTCTGAATAAAAGTTATAAGCAGCCTGACACCTGGTAATGAGATATTTCAAGCCATGGCCTGGCACTTTTATAGTATTTCTAAACTATGCACTCAATCAAGTGACCTTCGGAAGAATGGAAAGTCTGTTACTCCCAGGAATATGTCTTAAGGTTTTTCATCTTATGCCTCAGCAATGGAAGAATACAGTACAAATAAGGCAGGCAAATAACTGGCAAGTAAATACTTTTGCCACACTATAATTATTTCCCTCAACAAAAAGACTTCCAAGACAGATCCTGACACAGCCAACCTGAGAAGCTCTTGGCTCCTCTCATTTGAAATACTTCATGACTTTTCTTAAGGAAACAGAGCTCAAACATTCCCTTTGTCTGTCCAGCCTGTTGTCTTCCCGTTCCCAAGCAAATCTGCAATCCCCTAGCCAATAAAGCTTGAACTAGAGGTCCAAGATTTTCCATTTCTGCACGTTCCCATTAAATCATATGCAGAAGAGAGAAGAAATCCTAGTGCCACTGCAGAAAAGCAACTGGAAGAGGGGTACCCGTGGAGCCACTTGTTCAGATTTGTCCAGAAGCTGTTGCAAAGGGACCCGATGCCCCACACCAGTGTGGGCACAGCAAGGTACCTGGCTGTGACAGAGCTAAGCTCTGCTCCAGAAACCTGGAAACAAATGGCAAGTATAGCTGCAAGCCCTCATTGAACCAGGCAGTACTTTTAAGATCTATCTCAGGGATCAGGCCAAAACCCTGCAAAACCAGAAGGGGCAGCTCAGCAGCGGGGCTGCCAGACCCCAACACAGCCGGCAGGACTCAGTGGGCTCTGGGCACGCGCACAACAAGCGCCTACCTCCCTGTGGGGCCCCAGCACCCCTCCTGGCTGCTGAGCACCAGGGACAGGGGCAGCTGAAAGCACCCAGAGAAAAGCAAGGCAGGGAGCAGGAGACGAGGAGGTTCCATCAGCAGAAACATGGGCAATGAGCACACTCAAGCAGCAAGCCGTATCTTCATCACCAAGCTCCACTTGGAGCATCCAACTCATCATAAGACTTTTTTTTTTCCCCAAAAAAAATATTTGTGTTTTCTCAAAGCACAGCCGTGCCTAGGCCACTTGCTCAGCTCTCCCACGTGATGCCATCCACTGGTGCTAATTGTGGAGACAGAAAAATCATCCGCATTCTGCCCATAACGATCCATTGTTATTTTTATGCATGCACACACAGACACGAGTAAAGAACCCTTCTCATTTCAAGCTGTGCTATTATGCTAACTACAGAGAAATAAATATGCCACACTGTAGCTAATAAGTGTCATTCACATCAGTATTTATTCCAAACATGTTTCCCCCATCACGTCTGCTCTGCCTGGAACTGCTCATCACTAAAGAGGAGACCTTTCTTTCTAGTGATTTAAGCAGACAGGAAAAGTTAGCAATTAAAGCACTCTTTTGTACAGTTTAACGCTTTTTATTTCGGCTATGAGGGAGTGTCACCTGCCATCACGGTATCTTTCTATTTTTGAGCCATTACCTACTAGCACTGGGCTCTCATTTTGCTGATTTGCAAGTTGGGTTCCCCCACCATGCCTGGGTGCCCACCAAGCAGGTAGGCTCAGGGTCATTTTTACCCAAGCCCTGGTACATTCCCCATACTGCTGCCACCGCCTCCCTGTCACCAGGAGGTTGCTTAGAGATTTCCTTGCAGGGTTACTTCTCCACTCTTCAAAGGCTTGCTGGCAAGGACTGAACATCACTCAGGGAAAGTGTTTTAGAGCTGAAAATAGGGTCTCCTGGTTTTTATTTTCTCCCAAAACAGTTTGCCTTGCAGGCAGCAGATGACTTTAGCGGTCCTACCACAAACATCTCATCTTTTGCCTGACGAAAACTCCGAAATTCCCTTTGCCCGGACTAAACTATAATTATTTCTTCATTTTTAAAATAGAACCAAGCCAGAAATCTTCCACCTGGACAAATGGACAGATCTACCTGCCCATCCACACCAGAGCAAGCACCGGCCTCTGCAGAAACACAGCTCCTGGATCTGCAGCCTGCCCAAATCAAGTAAAAATGGCTTCAAAACTGAGGACAGCAGATGCTCAACTCAGGGGCTGATGCTGAAGCCCTAAGAAGTGAGTCCCAAGTGAACGACGGCCAGCACTAATTACCTGCTCAAACAAACTTGTGGATTGTATATTGAGGATCCTGTTAGGCAAGAATGTGGCTGAGCATGTTGCTGCAAGTGAGGAGACAAGCAGCCATGGGAACTGCAGAGGTGTAGGTAGGAAAGAATAAAAATGTTATGGGGAAAGTGTTATTTTTTTCTTATTATTAAAGGCTTGATTTAAAAAGGTACTAAAAGGTATTAAACCCCCAAATTCTCATTGATTTTCCTGGACTTTACTTTTTAAAACAAACTCACTGCATGAATCAACAGACCAAACTATTAGGTTAGGCTCCATCCATAGAGTTAATGAGACTGGGAAGTGCACCAGGGGTGGGTTTCAACAGCAGGTTTTGTTTTAAACTCACTCATTGACTGCTTTTCTCCTGCTGCTCCCAGACATAATCCTTGCTCCTTCCTGCTCACAGGCTGGTCCAGCTGAAAACACAACCTATGTGCATCAGTGGAAAACAACAAGAACAGCTACGCTACGTTTCTTCCCCACAACAGAACAGACAAATCCCACCCCAATCTAGCTGTGGAGAAGACAGCCAGATGTTGCACACACGTTTCTATCCAAGATCACTTACCAAGTGTTTTACTAGCCCTGCCTTTTTCATATTTTCTTGTGTTGGGGCAACAGGGACATCTAGAGATCACAGGCAGAGGAGTGCAAGCTTCTGGAAAAACAGCATTTTCTGTGGAAGGGGTAGCACAATATGATTACAGAGCTGGAATAACAAATAAAACTAGTGGAATTTGAAATAAATCAACTCCTGGTTATAACCAATGGGACTCGTGGCTTGCCCCAACACAGCACTACCCCCAAGCTGTGAAGAGAAGCACCCCCCTGGCAGACCAAGCTCAGTTAGGGTCGCTCAGTGCACATACCCTGCTAGGGAGCTCTGTCCAAAAGCAGCTGATACAAAAGGAGTGCAAATGTAGACATAACACCTGATAAAACTTAGCTAAACTAGACTCAGTACTTGAATCCTGCCCTTTCAGTTCCAGTGCATCCCTGAGAGCATCCCTTTGAGCTGTTGTTTTCGAACCAAGGCGTTTTCACATGACTTTCTTGCTGGATCCACATCTCCGCTGGTGGAAGAAGCCCAAAACTCTTCCAGAGCCATTTCGCTGTCACCAAGTTCATAGCATGTTAGTACAGATACAGGATGTGAGGGGTGAGGATGCACAATGGGACTGTCGCGTGGGGCCAGTGACACCCCACAAATCCAAGCCTGAATATTTCATTGTCCCTGCAGGGTGCTGGGACTCCTCCATGAGCCATAGGAACTACAGAACTGCGAGCTGCCACGGAGGCCTGAGCACTTACGAAGAGCAAAATTGTTCCACATGTAATATTTTGCAAGCAGTCGTGGACACACAGCCTCATTTCCAATCAGCTACTGGGTAGCCAGATACATCTGAAAGCTGAGCATGAAAACAAGTATTGCTGCAGTGCAACAGAGCATTGTGCTGGGCACCAGGTAATTACATCTGCTTTTAACTAAGTCAGAGTAAAAACTTCCTTCAGTTTACTCGTTTTTATATGCCTACAGCCAAACTCACAAGAAAAGTCATCGTGCAGCGCAGAGCAGGTAGAATAAGCTACCTATTTCATTACAATATGCACCAAGCCCATTTGCTTTTATAGAGCGTTCGGCATCAGCTTTAGCAGTGTTTTATGTCACTATAAAAACCTGAGTGGTGGTTGCTGATCTCAAGCGCCCTGCATTATGCTGTTGCATGGCACTAAAATTTGATCAACTACAACCGTACAGCGACTGTTGTCCTGGTGGCAGCCCAAGAACAAAATACACGTCCCTGGAGGTTTGTCTTAAGCAGCCACAACCAGCACATGAAGGAGCAGAAGCTGGGCTGCAGGACACACAGCACAGTTACAGCACAGACAGCTACAGCTAACCCAGTACAGAAAGCAAACTTTGATTACCTTGTTAGAATGAAACTTGTCACCAGCATGTACAAGACTTTCATTAAGGGGTTTATAACTTGCTTGATGCTCTCTGGGAGTAATTCTTGTAGCTTTGCTCTGCTTGTGAATGTGGCTTCACCACTACAGTATCTTCCTGTTCATACTCACACCTGGACAGCACCAAATGGGGTGAAATTCAACAGGGATGAGGTCTGGTGCCTTTGTTACACAAAGTCAGAGAAAGCAACCAAGTGTCTCTTCTGGACTTACTTCCCACATCAGATTTTAGAAGGTGAAACAATTATCCTAACGACATTAAGTTTTATTTTCCCTAATTTAATGTGGTGTGCATTTTTGGCCTGCTGTTTTCCTTCCTCCAACCTCAGTAAAACTGCAGCTGGAATGTGCGGCAGGTGATGAAGTAACCCCATTTCCCTGCTTCAGGAGAACTGGCACACCAAGGAGTCAGCCCTGCTGAAGCATCAGAGCCCAGCTGGAACTAGTGCTACACAGGCTGAGCTTGATGAAAGTACTGTCACATCACAAGTATTGCATTTTTCCAGGTTGCAGTTTGGTTGTTAATGAAGTATCTGCTCATCCTTTCACTCCAGGTAAGGCATGGGGAAAAAGCAGCCCCAAAGATATTTTTTCACTGTTGTTTCTAAAGCATCCAAGCGAAGCGCACATCCTAACCACACGCACAGCACCGAGTTATATCACAAACTCTCATAACGTGCAGTCCCATCTGTTTCTAATAGACACAACAATCCCGCCCTTCCCCAGCTAACGGCGGTGCCTCCCAGCCTTCCCAGGAACAGGCCCAGACGCTCTCAAACAACACAAATGAGCAGGAAAAGCTACCACTGTTAGCTGCAGCCTGTACAACAGGGGATGGAAAACCCTCCTGATGTTCAAGCAGCTGGGTCTGGAGATCACTGACCCAGACAAAACAAGCCCCTATACACAGGAAAAGCTGCCTCCGTTTTGAGACCCCTGTGCTTTTGCCTCCTGGTGCGTCTGAAAAGCCCTCCTCACTGACCAAACTCTAAAACTGAAGACTATCATAAGCAGCCTTCAGTGTTTTCTGCTGCTTACTCCAGCTGCAGCCACCATCCACCACCTCTGAAGCATCCCCTCCACAACAGCTCCCCGGTGCCTCATCTCCCAGGCCCTTCAGAGATAACAAAGCCCCCTCCACTCCACCATCAGGTTCTCTTGCACATCTCCATGATGTGCCCAGCACTGCACCCTGTTCCTGCACCCTTCACTCGGTGCTCCCCACACCAACCACAAGCAACTTCTGACTCTTTCACTGCCACAAAATTACTACTCGGTGTCAAATCTGCTGAGGCAAGTTATAAAGCCTCATTTGTCATTTCAACCCATTTTCTCTCCCTGCTTTCTGTAGCACAGCAACATGCATCCTTGTCTGTCACTGCTGGGTTTTGTCTCAGCTCCAATAGATGTGAAAGAGTCACTAAAATAACTGCAGACATCCACGATCGAGGTTTAATTACTGCTTGCATTTCTGTGCAAATAATTGACACACAAGTTTGAGAAACAGAACACCCACGCTCCACTCAACTGAGCTGACCGAATTACCTGTTGCAGAAAACAAACACAAGGGACACAGAGGAGAGAGGGCATTTCAGTGAACTTATGTCACACACAAGGGTTTACCCTGGTGCAGGATTTTTAAGGTCCATACTTATTCTCATCTCTCATATTATCTTAAATTAGGTTCTGTTGCATTAAAAAGAATACATTTCTTTGTAAACCCGAGTACAGGCCTGGATATTTAGCTCTGTACAGAGTAGAGGCTGGCAGCAACACCAAAGCTCTCTTAGGACTCCTCTCAGGACAGACTGCCTTCAAAGACTCCAGTGATCCAAAGTCAGATGCTGCCATCTGTTGACAACTTCCCACTGCAACAACAATGATGTATTTCTCTTAATGCATGGCAGGCTGTTCAAACATGTTTTATTCTGTTCTTAAACAGCAGCAGAACAGGAAACAGCAATCAGCATCAGGAAACACTGATCATGTACCTGACAGCACGAGCGTGGCTGGGCTGTACAGGTGATGGATCACCAACCCTCTCCCAACTACCCCCCGTAGTGAGCCGTTTTCCTAACTCAGACCAACTTCTGACCCCATACCACCACGTGGGGCTCAGGCTGCTGCTGATTCCTTACACCTTGTGGTCAGCTGAGCAGAGCAGATGAGGAGGCACTGCAGGCAGCACAACGTTGCCACGCATTGCCTGTAACACAGCAGCAGCCTCTCCCGTGGCACAACAGCTGGGCAAGCAGGCACTCTGTTGTCCTGCTCACACAGAGCTTGGCGTTGAGCTTGGGCTTAGCAAGTAGAAACAGCACCCTAGCCAAAGGCTAAGATCTCTCTCTACTTCTTGAGAGGGCATGGAGGTGAAACAACCGCTTCCAGATAGCCAGGGCAGCACCAGAATAAAACTGTTAAGAAAGGGGCTTGCAGCACGTGCACTTTCTGCAGCTGTCACTCACTCTGCCAGTTTTACCCATACGAAAGTCGACTGCATCTGTCCCACCAGGTCTCCTCCATCAGCATCCCCTTCCACTCCGTAGGTACCAAACACCTTCTCTCGAATTAACGCTTTGCTTTCACTGCCAGTTGCAACCTGTACTGAACTTTCGGGTTTGTGCCATGCTGTCACCTCTCTGATAATGCTTTTGTTACCCCAAAGGACAAAGAACTTTTACAAACACTGCTTTCCCAAGGCACGCAGCCTCAGCTCAGAAAACATCACTGAGGCTTAAGATACCACTTTTCAGGTTTTAAACATCTGAAAATGAGAATTTCTGCCGACCCACATAAAGCAGCTGCATTCCAGGGCACATCACAATCCTGGTGTCAGCGCCTGAACCCCACTTGAGAAGTTTCCTGGACCCCAGCCAGCAGCAGAGAACTCTCACCAAAGAGCTGCAGGCAATGTACTCAGAGATCATCTTAAGAACTCAGACCAGCTGCATAAGCTTCCACATGTGGCAACTCAGCATATAATTTAATTACCTTCATTTGATACACTGAGGAAAAGTTGCATCTGCTGCTGCATGCTTCCCTGAAAGTCTTTCTGTTCATACTGGAGCTTTCATTTCCATTTTCTAGTTCTAAATAATAGGAGTTGGGCTGGCCTGTGGAAGAAGTTAACACAGATTGGTCAGCTGAGGGTATTAGGAACACTCTTGCTTCAGAAGTCTCTGTGCTGAGGTCCTAACAGTGAGTGTACTTGTGCAGTAGCAAAGCACGTATACACAGGTAAAATTGTTCAGAAAAACTCATGTGTTGTCACTAATTGGTTTAAAACATGAATGTCTGGGAACCACAGAACCATCATAAAGGGGCTGGGTTGGAAAGGATGTTAAGTCACCGATTTCCAACCACCTTGCCATGGGCAGGACACCTTCTAGCGCGTCCTTCGAGGAACTTGAAGCCCTAGCAAATTCCTCTGAAGGAAGCCTTCTTGATGCATCTCTGATCTTCTTTCATCAGGGGTCAGGAACATTTGTTCTCTTTGGGTCTGATACAAATCAAGATTTTATAAACAGGAACAGAAGAATCTGGGTAAGATTTTCAGGGTTACTTTGAGCAAGAAACCTAACAGCTCAGCTTGCATGTGCAGTCAATACTGCAGAATTACCCCCGCTGTGGGTGCTGAGAAAACAAAGAAGTACTAAAATAGCTTGATTTTGCAATAAAAAGGACCAAGTATATTTTTTTCCTTTGTAACAACTCTGTAATATCTTCAGCTAAGCAAATTTGTTGCAAGTTAAACCAAGAACCTTACTGATCACATCTCTGTGTTCTGATGCCATCTGGAATTCAGACTTTGCGACCTTTAGCTGAATGTGACAGACAAAGCAGGAAAACCAGCCTTTTTAATCATTTCCCTGCTCTTCTGATGGTCAGTTGCAAGCCCCTACTACAGGACACTAGCGTACACCATGCTATTATTGTAAGCATGCTTTTGCAGTTCACTTGCTAGCTTCTTGTTCCTCAAAGATCCACCATTAGGCAAGACTGTATGATTGCCTGGGAAGAGTTGAGACCAGTTTGTTCATCAGCCAGCCATCACATCCTCCTCTCCTCTGTAAAAAACAACAACAAAAAAACTAAGACTAATTTGAAATAGGTTACGTAGTTACAAATTATAGAGTTTAAAGGGTTGTGCCTACAAGCAGTTGCTTCCATCCCAAGCCTCTCTGAAAGCTTTGTGAGGAAGCACTGCCTTCAAGGCACAGTACATCTACCCAAGGAATTGTAGTCCTGACCAGAACTTATCATCAAGAAGGAAAATTATGTCCAATGGTTTCTATCAAGAACCACAAATTCAAGTTGTTCTAAGCTGTTGAAACAGGTTTGCTATATTTCAATATGAGCATTCCTCCTAACAAACACTCCAAAAAAGCAAAATAAGGCACAGATTTCCAACTGTTGTTGAACAAGAAGCCTGCTTCCCATTCTCTACCATCTGCAAGCAGCTCTTCAGCAGCACTCATCTGCTGCATGTGCTGCTTTTAAGGAAATTTGCTGGTATTTCTGTATCAAGCACACTACGCTGTCACACATCACACGCTTAAAATGAAGACTAACAACTCATTCCATACAAAACACACTTTCTTCCTCACTTTGACAAGTGACTTACAGAAATCCCATTTTTTTGCAATCATGCAAAGCAGCTGCACAGCAACTGTCCTGCCCAAATTCTGATGTTTCAAAGGACTATCAAACCAGAAACACAAAGGGAAAGGAACAATTCACGCTTGTACCTTAATTACTCTTTAACACCGTATGATTTAAGAATTCTGTGATCTAAAGTCAAACTTCAGTCATCTAACTACTTCACAACCCTACATCTTGTAACTTCTCAAATAATCTTAAACCTCAAGCAGGAAATTGTTTCTGGCAAGGAATCTTCTATTATTTGGCCAAAAAGTGAAGTTATGGAGTTGCACTTTTGTAGCTGTGGTGACCCACGTATCTAAGAGCTAAGAGGTGATCCCACCAGCGGGTATCAAAGTACAGTTTAACACAATAATTTCTCTACTGAGGATATTCTGTACAACTACCTGTAGCTGTCATCCAAAATTAATGGTAACTATTAAAAGTTTGTTGTATCATTAACAGAAACTAAAGCTGTAACCGGGAATGTGTGGAAACCAAGTGTCATTTGAAGTACAGGCAGAGTTTAAGCACTGTTGAAGAGCTTTCTGTTACAAGCACTATTGCAGGTAACGTTACAAGTCATTAAAATACCAACTGGGAAGACCAGAGTCCATTTGAACAATTTATTAGTAACCTCTTTTACAAGTTTTAGAAAAAGAATCCCAGGATTTTGCCTCCTGTGTGTTTTCGCCTAGCCTCCTCATGGTCCATGATGCCAGCTGAGGTTGTCAGAACAATGTACCTATTAAGAAAGAACAAACATTCAGTTTATTGTCAGTTTTGTTCTGTGTTCATGCAGAGCTGATAGCACTAACTTCATTTTTGTATTACAACAGTAAGATTTGATTCTTTCAGTAAGAGCCTAATATAGCTAAGATCATGTTATCAATGAAAAAGGAACTTCTCTCACAACTCCAAAACACACAAAGCACATCCACAGCCTTCTGTTCTCCAGTGAGGTTTACTCATACGTTCCTACCAGAAGTCAGGTTAGCTGTTCCAGCAGTAGCAAGTAACAGTTCTCAGACAAAATCTGCTTCTATTTCACACAGACATTTTTCTTGGGAGCAGGTAGAGTTGCCATGGTGCCAGACAGCTCAGCTCCGAATGCTTTGTCACTCACTGTTTTGAACACTGCTCAGCCTGATGCAGATGAATATCTGGACCCAGACTGACAACTGAAGCAGCCTGAGTCATTTCTAATGCCATCATTTGGATTATCAGCATACTTCAAACATCTTAGTGTTTGAAAACCTCCTGTCCTACCACTCTATAAATACTCTTGAAAAATCTCCATATGACAACACATGCTAGTCAGCCATGTAGGTACAGCTCAACTAAGCAGCTTATCACCAGAGCTTTAAGAAGAGAAATGACAAGGAACTGTTAATGCTGCCTCTGATGGGGCAGAGTGGCTGAGCTACTGCAATTTATTACTCTTGACTTAGTGAGTTTGGGGAGGGAAAAACATACTGTAACATCTGTTTCAGAGGTTCAAAACTCATTGAGTCTTGCACCACTTAATATCTTATTCAACTTGTACACAATCAGGAAGTGTAAAGTACTGCAAACCTACTGCAACTCAGTCATCTACTGACTTCCCTTACTCCTCTCCCATCTCTAAAGGGCACTTCATAAAATTAAAATGAGCAACAGAAAAATCTTGTTTTCTGTGGTGAAACCAGGATGTACCAAAGCCAAGCAAAACAAAAAACTGTTCATGGTTCATAGTGCCCCTTTAGAACTGGTTAAAAGGAGTATTTGTATGGAAGTTGAATTTTTAGGCTCTTATCTCCTTTTAGACTAATGAGTGAAGTATCACAGGACTCTAACTCAGGCAGTATCAAAGTGTAATTTAAAAAAAAAAAAAAAATCAGTTTCACATATGCCAGGCACGGATTAACCTCCTCTCCATACTCACCCAAACTGACGCGAAGGCAGTAGGTTGTTCTGCCACTTTTCCAAATCCTTCAGCTGAACATCAAATCTGGGACTGATTACACCACACTATAAAACAGAATTCCATTACAAACTGGAGAACTGTATAAAGTGCATTTTGTACACCTGTCATTCTAACTCATTATATGAAAGAATTAAACAACTGCAATTAAAATATTCTGGCAGCAAAAGATTAGAGTATCAAAAGCATGTATCATCACCGTAGTATGAAATAGCTTTCTCTCAGAGAAACCACGACTCACAGTTGTTCACCTTTTATTTCCTTAGCCTCACCTCCTTCCTCCTGCCTAAACAGAGTGACACACACTGCTGCTGATGCTAAACAATTTAATGACTAGACCTGGGAGAGCACAAAAGCATGCTATAAACCATTAAAGATTAAGTAGTATCCTACTTCATCAAAAAAATGAGATTATTCAAGGACAGACTACTTCTAATCATCATATGGAGTTAGCAAAAAAACAGAACAAAACAGAACAAAAAAAACACTAGGTTTTAAACAAGGAGAAAGTAACACACACACAGTTACCAGCATCGCCAAGTTAATCGTATTACTTATTGACCATAACCATGACTAGCACCTCCAGTTACCTCACTGGCTCCAATTTTCTTAACTTCCAAGAGCCAAACAGGACACCTTACTGCAGTGATGGACATTTTCCTGAACCAAACAACTGTTCTCTTATTGCAGCTGTTGAGAGAAACATCACATACAGCTGCACCCTGCAAGATCTGCTACAAAATCATCCAGAAAGAGTTCAAGAAACACTATTCTCTAATCTGACACAGATTATTTTTATGACAGACACATAAAACTAGTAAATGGGGGTTGTGTCAGATTCTTTGCTACTACACTGAGGCAATTTTCAGCTGCATTATTAGTTCACCATGGAGACAGACCTCAACATGATTTTGCAAATTAACTTTAGCTTTCTTTACTTAAAAACCACCTCTCATTCAAATAGCATAACTAGAAACAATGGCACACAACATGTCATCACAGAAGTAGAAAACTACTCAATATCTTAAGTCAAAAGCATCACAAAAATGCCAAACACCTAGAAGTACCTCGTACACCCCAGGAATTCGCAAAGCACTAATTAATGTAACATTTACCTTTCTCTCAACCACAAGCAATGCTCATCTGGCAGCAGCAGGGGGGCTTGGCTCTCACCATTTACAGGTATTAAACATCAACTGGAAAGCAACTCAGTTGCTCTCTCCTATTATAAAAGTCTCCTAGATAACTACGGCATCAAATAAAGAGAAATCACGAGATAGCAAGGAAGTCCTTAAGAGAAACACATGGTACCTACAAGCTGACTTCCCCAAAGATGTGGCACAAAGATGTGGCATGGTGTGTTTAACAGAAATGTAATTAGCCAACTGAACTATTATGAACCTAAAGTTTAATATTTGATATCTACTGGTAACACCCATATTACTGTCTTTTAAATTGACTTAATTAAATACCCTCTTCTCATGAGCAATTCATTCAGAATTGGAGCAGACAAACAAAAAAGCCTCATTTAACCATCCCCCCAGAGAACTGAATTCAGGAAAACGAATCCTACCTTGTTCAGTCTGCCTGTGAGATTGACAACGATCTTCCCAGCTCTGTGATCGTCAATTATCTCAAATTCACCAATGTAACCTAGAGAAGATCAGAAAACGGACAAATCAAAACATGGTAACAAGATACAGCACAGCTTGCTTGACTCACTTCAAGCATCTTGATTCAAGTCAAAAAAAAAAAAAACAAAACACTGTAACACTACAGCATCTGCAGAATTCCAGAAGTTTTTAGCAATTATGCTTTAAGTTACTTTACGTGTGCCTCTGATATGGCTCAGCTGCACCCAAATACCAATTGCTGTCTTTAGTTACACTCTGTAAAGGTGGAACCCATCTGAAATAGTGACTGGTTTGGTGTTTTCTTCTCCAGAACTTGTCCTGGACAAGGACACTTGTGGTAGTTCTAATGTTTGGACTTCCTTTATAAAGAATACTGTAACAGTATATAAGAAATAATCAATAAACTTATCCCCCCAAAAACAATTAACAGCACACTCACCTTAAAGCATGCCTACGTTCATAATTTATAATCATTTTAGAACAACAATTATCACCAATTCACTGTGAAAGTCTGAACAGAACCTAATCAACTCCACAAGATGCTCAAGTTTACCTGAAAATCTCAGTCACTAAAGCAAACCAGCCAGAAACCCTGAACCAGAGCAACATCAGCACTGCGGGGTCTCCACTCACCATGTTTCATCATCACAGTTAAAAACCGGACGATTACTTTGGAGCATGGTCTGATGAGAACTTGGCGTTTCCCACGTTTCTCTGCATTGTTGATGCTTTTGAGAGCATCGGCCAGTACGTTCATGCGCACCATGGTGCCTGGGGGGAAGGAGAGAGCCAGTTACGTACACCACGTTTCCATCAGGGCCACACTGACAGAAGGATGCCTTTCTAAGACTGATTTTAGATCTAAAAGACCTAAGACTGATGAAAAAAATATGTTGTGCTAAACCTCAAAAGGCATCCTGAAGCAAAAAAATTAAGTTAATACACACTCAGGTGTGCTCAAGAGAATGCACAGCTATTGTAGCAACTTGGGAAATCTGACACAGTGTTGTTTAAACTTGAACTTTACCAATAAGCACACGTGAAGATGTGAAGACCACCACGAAGACAACATGTCATCCGTGTGACATCTCTCCCAGGTGAGCATTTGGGGTTTTAGACCCCAGTTATGCAGTATCAGCCGCGCTCAAGGACCAGCACATACATGGCATTAACCATGCTAGACGCTGCTTAGCTTGCTCATCACCAGAAGAGTTACAGGACGACAATAACACGCGGCTCTTCCACCCAGGAGCGTGGGCACCAGTTCCTGCACTCCGGGGACGAAGACAAGCGCCCCGAGCCGTGCCATGCCCACCGAGCCACCCCCAACCGAGCCAGCGCTGCCGCAGCCCCCCGGGCAGCCCCCCAGGCCCAGGGGCCGCTCCCCGCGGGCCAACTCCCGCCGCACTCGTGGCTTCAGGCCGGAGCCAGGCGGCCCCCTGCCACCCCCGGGGCCGATCGCGCCCCCCCCGCCGCCCGCCCCGGGCCTCCCCTCACGGCCCCGCTTCTGCCGCCTCCCTCAGCGCCCTCCCGCCCCCCCCCCCCGGCTCCCCGCGGGCTCCTCAGAGGGCCGAGCGGGGGCAGCGGCGGCTCAAAGCGGCCCGGGCGGGTCGGGGGCAGTCCCCAGAGCCCGGCGGGGCGGACAGGGAGGGCGGCGGGGCGCGGATGGCGGCGGCGAGCGGCGGATGACGGCCGGGGGCGGCGGCGGCGCCCAACTCACCGGCGCCGCAAGATGGCGGAAAAGGAAGGGGCCGGGCGCGCCGCGCGGGGTTATGGGAAGGCCGCGGCCGCGGGGTGGCGAGAGCGGCCCAGAGAGATCTCGCGAGAGCCCGCAAGACCCGGGCGGGAGGCAGCGGCGCGCGAGGCTCGGCCCCTCCCCATTGGTCGGGAGGCGCTTCCGGGGCGAGGCGGCTGCTCGCGTTCCCATGGCGACCGGGACGCTGGCGCTACGGCGGCCCCGAGGGGACAAAAGAGGCGGCGTTGCGTGAGGGCGGGGGTAGGGCGGGGGGCTCCTCCTGCCCGCAGCCAAGGCACGGAGCAGCTCCCGCTGTACGGCTCCCCCGGAGCTCCCGCAGTTTGTGCGCTGCTAGCATGTCACCTGCAGCATCCCCATGGCAAAGCCGCAGCGGGAGTTAACGCCGGAATTGACACCCCCAAAGGAACGCACGGCTCCTGCTGTAACAGCTCCCTCTGAGCCAGCCCCAGCCCGGGGCAGAGGTGCCAGCAGGGCTCCTAGCACCCAGCCCCCGCTGCCTTTTGACACGCCCCATTGCTTCCACCAACAGCTCGTGCCAGTTAACCAGAGCATTTCCCAAATGAATCTCTGCAGCTGAGATCTACTCCAAGATTCACTTACTGAGCCTGACTGTCCACAGCCCCGGGGGCTTCCACCAGTGTTAATTAACCACAGGTGGAGTTACAGCCTCACAGCCCTCCCCCCTCCAGCAGGAGCTGGCCCCACACTGCCAGGAGCTGTGCAGATCTCAGGGAGGTGCTGCAGGAGGACGCAGCCACGCATGGGACTACCACATGACACAAACACCACTTCCTCCTCCAGTTCCTCAGATGCACACACGGGATTTTTTGTATGGTCACAAAGAACAAGTCTGGAAGAAGTTTCTTCTTACTCTGTATTTGCCTATTCAACAGGTACAATACACCAAGAGTTCATTTTAAAACAGTAAACTTTTAAAATGCATTAACACAGGTTTTAGCTTTTCAAAGAAAAAAAGTTCAGTTTTTAAAAAGAGGGAGGTCATAGAAAAGCACGAACAACTCAGACAGGCTTATTTACAACAGACAAACTTAAGAATTTCAGGGTGATATGGTGTACAGACAACATTCATAAGACCAAACATGCTACATGGCTCTGTGACAACAGCAGTTTCAGAACAATCAGCTGTTAAGGTAACGCACCTTACCTCATTGTCTACAGTCTCAGTGCAATAAATTGAGGTTTACACTACAGCTACAGAGCTACAATGTATATATCCAGACCCCAATCTAGCAGATGATCTGGTCTATGCAGCCAGAAAAGCAAACAGACAACTGCTCACTTTCTGCCCGAGATATGGGTACACCCCCTCAGCTATGATCATTCTACCCAGCTAATTGTGCCCCTTCCACAAGGCTCAGTAGTAACAAGCTTCCAAGAAGAAGTTTCCAGAACTTTCATACTTGCTGTAACTACAAGACATTAACCAGTGAAGCTACAGGTTATGAGAACACTGTCACACACTACAATCGGGATGGGGCATTTTTGTAAGGGGCCTCTTCATTTGCTGACAAGACTAAAGCTCCGCACGGCAAAGGCCTGGATCCTTCCTATGAGATAGCTGCAGGCTGCAGAACCTTAACCTGGACAGCAAAAGAGAGAAACCCAGAGCAGCTGCTAGTGACATTTTGACTTCATCAGGGAGCCAATAAAAAAAAAAAGCAAGCCAGTGAGCAATACTACTTCTATTATCTTATGTATACATTAATTCTCAAAACTCTTCCCAAGGAAACCTTGCAAACAGCAGTCAAGTCTTCATTCATTTTTCTTTTCCTTGTGCTTGAGAAGCTTGTTTATCTCCCTTTTTGCCATTCCAACATACTTCGTAATGATCCCATGCTGGTTTAGTCCAGGAAACAGGAGCAAGAAACTCACTGGAGAAACAAAACCAAAAGTTATTTACTAACCCTTTAACAAGCTTCTGTCACCTTGCAATTCCTCGCCTCTTGTAAGCCCCACTAACTGCTGAAAAACAAAGATGAAACTCCAGGCCAAAAAAGATTCCTCAACAAATAATCAAGTTTTACTACTACCAGCCTCATACCATTTTAGGAAGCTAACAAACTCAGTTTTGCTTTGCACACTACACACTTACCAATGAGATAAGTCAGAAAGAGGTTGTGAACCTGCTGTCCAATCCAGGCAACCACAGCAAGGGAACAAAGCATGGTCATGAAGTACTAAAACAAGCAAAGAGACCAGTTAACCACAGATCTGTTGGGAATTTTCCGCCTTCCCCTCAGCATTCAGCAACATGTCAAAGTTTAAAACCTGCTAAAGTTCCCAGGTCATCCCCATGCAATACACGCAGCCTTGTTAGCATTGTGATTAGAGACTATGTCTGTACATTCCCTTTTATTTTCAGGCCATCACTGTTACAGTAAAGCAACTCTTTTCTATCCCTCACACCTTGCTATCCCCACTGGTAAAACTTCTGCTTCACTCAGCAGCTGAAGCTTTATCCTCATCAGTATACTTCATAGCTCCTGTACTTACACTGACACATTAAGGTCTTGTTTTTCAGGCAGATGGTGTGCAACTGAACACACACCAATTTTAATGTGCCCTTTACAGGCTGTTTCTGAAAATTGAAATATCCAAAGAAACCCAATTTATCTTTATTTTAACATCAAGAGTACGCTTCTAATTGAAGCAGTATTACTATTTTAAAGACAGGTATCCTGCCACTCAGGGTTTGAATAGCATGTGTGACTGGCATTAAGCCACAGGCAGAATCGTTGGTTCCTGCTTCAAAGTACTGGTTTATTCAGACACATTCCTTGTTAAAGCACTTAGGACTGAACAAAGCAGAGATCATTTAAAACCAACTCCCAGAACTCATTACCATTTTAGGCTTCTCTTCCTTTATTGTGAAGAGACGTTTCCACCAGCCAACAATTCGGCGACGAGACTTGACCAGGTTGCTGCAAATTTCATGAAATCTTTGCTGCTGTTCTGTAGTCCTTTTTTTTTTTTAAAAAAAAAAAAAAGACAGGAATAAGAACCCAGGTTTTCATCTCTCTCTATATATTTTTTTAAATGTCTCATACTATTTCCCAGCAGAAAGAAAAGTTGTCCAGTACTTATCCTGACATTTGCCCCACTTTGTTTTGTACCCTATTTTTAACTGAGCATTGTCTCTCAAATCAACTCCGAAAGAACCACCCCTATTCAAAACAGGAGAGCACTGCTTTTAATTATTCAATACCACTGTGCGTTCCTTTAGTACATTTGGCAAGAACATTTATCCACTAGTCAAAGTATACTAGAATTTTTAAACACAAAATTCAGTTCAAATATGGTTCACCTCCAGTGTACTGTGTTCATAAGCCCTGCCCTTCTTTGAAGTTATTTCAATCACTTATGATCACATTATCAGTCTTAAGATCCCTGGGCATTACTTCATCGTCTTCATATTTACAGCTACTACTTTTTCCAAACATAGAATACAATCCGCTTCATATTTTTTAGCAGAACTAGAATCTCTAGTGGACCGCAAAGAATGTGCCCTACCCCTTCAACAGGAACAATAAAGACATATTGCAGTAGTTACATTTCAAAAAAAAAAAAAGCAAGACATTTTACATGAGTTCTCACCTCATATACTATCGAGATTGTCAATTGCAATGACTATATAGGAATCATTTGACATTTGTGAAGTGGTAGATACCCATTTTGCTAAAGTTAATAATTCCTTTACACTCAAGCTATTTAAATTTGAGCTTTTCTTACCATTTATTAGAGCCAAAGATCCTAGGTGCAAGAGCAGGAACAAGATAATCAGCCAGACAGAGGAACATAACGAAACAGGAGACACCTGAAAGAACTGATGGATCCAAGTAGTAGATCATCCTGGAAAAAAAAAAAACAATAATAAACACTCCATGTATTCAGCCATCTCAACAGATTGGCTAGGAACTTCAAATAGTAGACCTACCCCTTTGGAAAAAAAATTGAAGCTGGACAAATTTGCTCATCTTACTCATGAAAAGAGGCTTAAGCACTGTACTTCAGCTTCATTACAAGGAAATTCAGATGAAAAGATCAAAATACAATTTTCTGAATGCACTTGAACATAAAGTGCCACAATACAGCAAGCAAAATATGATGTTCACTACAAGTAAAAATTCATTATTGCTCTCCCAGAAGTTGAGTTTGGGATGGGGATTTGTGAGGAAACACGTGAAACAACTAGGTAGGGTGAAAGCTCTCATCTTGTTGGTTCTTAAGTAAATCACAGGGTCCAGATCCACTCCAGGCTGCTGTTTACTGCCTCACCAGCAACAGCTAACCAAACCTGTTTCAGACAAGGAGTCACAAGCCTCCAAGCAGGACAGTGCTGTGCTCTTATATATGAGGTTTGCCACCATTTAAATACTGCTGTACAGGTAGTGGACAAGAACTACCTTTTCTCATAAGCGTGTTAACATTCAGTTGAGTCCTGTGTAACTTATTTGCACTTTGCAGAACTTCTTGAACAGTGAAGAAAGAGACAAACCACTGCAGGGCCAGCTTTCTACACATCTGGCACAGTGCTGCTGTGCTGAACACTCATCTTCAATACAGCACCAATTAAGAATTTGAAGCTGTTCTATTTCCTCCAAGTATTATTCAACACGCTATTTCCTGCGATTACATTACTTTTTAAAATTACTTTTCGATTACATTACTTTTTAAAATTACAATTACTTTTCAAAATTACTTTTCAGTTTCATTCGACTTCCACCCTCCTCACCTCTCTTGAGGGCCATAAAATTTGCATTAGCCAGAAGACAGACTGTTCCTACCTCACCTTATTTGACATTCATACGTCCCCTCTTTTCCTTAGTCCAACAGCGTATGCAGCTGCAACTCTCCAGCTGGTGTGGACACTTATCTGTACAAGGTAGGAGCCACCCTGACTACCACCATGGCACACAAAGGCATGGACAGGCCTCCAGCACACCCATTTTGTACCCCTATCAAAAGACAGGTAACATCCTCCCACTTTGACTCAATGCTGCATTCAGCCTGTCATTCTCTTCCTTTCTCAAAGGAGAAAAGAGAATCTAGGAGGACCAAGTTGTGTGAAACCAACTGAATTTGTCACTGAACACCACAGCAAAGACACAGAGTAGCTAGTAAGGAAAGTTTGCCCTATGGAAGCAGGTTTTTCCTTATGACCATAATGGTATTGCTGGTGGCTTAGGGAAGAAGGCCAGAAGATGACCAGATCTGACAAGCAGAACACACCAGTGAACAGCACACAGCTGAGCATGCTGAAGAGCTACAGCAACTCCGCCTACCAAACAGCTTTTGCAGAAAGCACCATCCCCCAAGTAGGATGCGACTTGTCTTACTTCCTGTTCCCAATTCTGGGTTTTTCTTTTCAGAGTTTACACGCATTCAGAAATAGAACTTGAAGAGCCTTCCTATGTGATTTTTTTAAGATGTCTTTGTAGTCTTTTCTTAGCAGTTTTGCTACTAGCCATAAGCGCAGTGCTCATGCTCTCTCTATGAGCTACGTACAGGAAAGAAAAGGAAACAACACTCATCAGCGCAAGAGGAAACCAGGCTCTCTCCCAGCGAAGAATTTTATCAGTCATCAAAATCACTTCTCCCCATCCTTGCAACTGCTCTTCCAAGCTAGCAGTTTCCGCAGCCTACACAAAAAAAAAAAGAAGAAAGTGTTATTACTAATCAGAATCAGATTATTTCCCATACAAAGTAGCTGAAGAAAATGTCAGAGACCCCAGCCACGAATCCAAGTAATTAAATTATTAATAACGCACTAAGTTATGACACAGTAGAAAGGAAGTAACAGCGTATCTTACCAGGCTAAATGCTACCTCCTCACAGATTTTATCAAGGTGTTCTCCTTGAATCTTCCCTCAGTTTAGTGAAAAGTAAAGTTTTAAAGCCCAGCTAAAACCCCTCAACTTTTAATTTTCAACATCAGGAAAATATATTTTAAATAGCTCCCACATTGCAGCATTTTCAAAGATAACCCTAACACAGTTAATCAGTTTTCTAGATGTTGTCCAACACTAACATTTTGCTATATGGAAGATAGTTGAAAACACTCAGAAGTACAGTATGGAAAAGTTACCCAGCTGATCACACTTTGCATGCAAAGAGAAAGTTTTCCTACCAGTTGCCCACGACAGTGACCAGGCAGCCTTTAAACTGCTGTTCCCATATTATTTCTCCATTCCTCCCCACGCACCTTTTGCAGAGAGGCCCTGCCTGCCCTGGCACTAGCTTGCTAAGCAGTTCACCTCAGGTGTGCCACATTTAGCATGGCTTAATAGTTTGCCCTCAGGGGAACAATGGATCTCACAGATTACAAAATCCCCGTAAACACGAATGGAGCTGACTGCCCCCACAGTAAGGGGTAAAAAGCCATGGAGACCTGCACATGTGCTGTGCAGAGATAGAGCAGATGTAGTTCTCAATCACATGCTGCTCTTATCTTAAATGGCCTGACACCACTAAATACGGGCAGCTGAGTGCAGCTACCACTGTAAGGCATAGTTTACTTTTGTCACACCATCTGAATTATTAGAAAACCACGTTTCAGGGCAAAAAAAAAAGATCAGAAAGCTATCTCACAGACTGCTGAATACCCTTCAGTCATTATATCTTGCTCATGTTATAAACACAAAACCTTACACAAAACAGCTGCTTTACTCCAGAAATCAGTTTATGACAAGCTGGTTTGACTTTACTAACTCCGGCTGCATGCATTTATCGCAACCAAGAGAAAATTAATGGGAAGCATACCGGGATGTAAGAGCATTATTGATCATGGTCAGGCTACCACAAGTCAGCTTCTGTCAACACCGCTCCGGTCCTAAACACTCCTGATGGGCAGGATCTGGCACAGTGGTGTTTCCCCCCCCTCCCCTCCCTTAATTAAAAAAACATTCCATAAATGTGAACTGTTGTGAATAGGGCATCCACTCCTCTAGGATACTTGAATCCGAAGCAGCCTTTTCCTGCAGAAGCTCAGGCTTCCCTTCCACCCCCAGGCTGCTGAGGGTTTCCTTCACCCCTTCCCAGATAAATAACGCTCTAGGAAGCTTCCCTTCTTCACCTTTTGCCTTTTAATGCCTTTCCAGCACCCACGCTTACGATCACAGACATAAAGGCGTTTCTTTAAGCTTAGGAGCATTTCTGCTCCCCCGCCCAACGGCCCGGCCGCTGCCCCCTCCCTCAGCCCCGGCGCTGAGGGGACGGCCGAAGGAGCCCAAACACAGCCGCGGCCGTTAAACGGCACCCGGAGCATCCCGAGCAGGGCAGGGATCGCCACCAGCTCCCGCCCGAGCACCGCCCGGCAGCCCCATCCCCTCACCAGCTGGTAGGCGCTGTTGTTGTCGCCCTCCGCCATCTTGTGCCGCCCTCCTCACGCCGCCGCCCCCGCCGCCTTTTGTAGCCGCCGCAGCACCGTGTCCGCGTCCCGATTGGCCAGCTCGAACGCCGCGCGGACCAATCGCCGAGCCCTCGCCGCACCCACGCCGCAGCCGGTTGGGCGGTGGGGTTTGAAGCGAGGCGGTTGACCAATCAGCGCGCGGGGCGGGCGCCTCCTCCCTTCTCTCCGTCGCAATGCGACGGCGGCGGCGGGCGGGGCCCGGGGCGGGCGGGGGCTGAGGGGCGCTGAGGGAGCTGTGCCGGGGGCGGGGCAGCGCAGGGGCTGTCAGCGCTCGGGGCGTGTTTGTAGTTTAAATCTTAGCCCCCCAGCGCCGGAAATGTCGTTTTTAAGAGGCAAATAAGTGGAAGGTTTGGGGTTTCCTAAAATTCATAGAGTCATTAGGGTTGGAAAAGCCCTCCGAGGTCCAACCACCCGCTACCACCAGTGTCACCCACTGACCGTGTCCCCAAGCACCGCGCCCAACCCCTCCTCGAACACCCCCGGGGACGGCGACCAGCTCTGGGCAGCCCGTCCCAGCGGTGCCCGCTCCTTCTGACAGAAATGTCTCCTCATCTCCACTCTGAGCCTCCCCCGGCACACCCTGAGGCCGTTCCCTGTGGTGCTACCACGAGAAGGGCGGCTCCTCTCCCCGGCACACAGGGCTCGAGGACGGGTTTGGGGCTTAGGAAGCGGGGGGCGCGTTGCTGAGGCAGCGCAGGGCCGCGGGTGTCTCAGCAGCGAGCAGGGCAGCTCAGGGGCTGTGAGGCAGCACCGCGCCCGGGGGGGGATTCCTGGGTTACCACACAGGAAGGCTGCCCGGCTCTGACAACCGCAGCTGACCCAGCTGGAGTTAATTGCCACCTGTCCAGCAATTTTATTTTTTTTAGGTCAGTGCAGCATTGGAACAGGCATGGGAGAAAGGCATTAGGACATAAATATTTTTTTCTGACACAGCTTCCTAAATGTTACAGTCACACATGCTACGAGCTTAATCATAGTGTCTGCAATGCAGTGGCAAACGGAGAGAAAAAAAAAAAAAAAAAAAAACACAACACATTTTTAATTATTTCCAGCACAAAAATTGCAGTGCTTTTCCAGCCCTTCTCCCCAGTTTCATGGAGAGGAAAAAATGAAGGACAGAGAGCAGGATACCATCTCAGATGTACCATCTACTTTAACATGTGCCTGTACTGAATTGTTTGATCTTTTCCCAGGTTCTCTTTGGACTTGCTCAAGGTTGTATATAAAGAACAGAAACCTGATATTTTTGAACATCTTTCAAATTCATTTGCATGTTATTAAAATCTAAGAATATCTTAGTGTACTGTTTTGCACTAAGAAATGGTGGAATCCACTCTCAAAATCCATAACTGCACCACGGCAAAGCTCACACAAAAGCTAATTTCTAAAGCAAGTGATGCCAACAGTGATTTTGATGAAAGTATTTGAGAAAGCATGGTCTCAAGCAGAAAGCATAATGCATTGCGTTAACCATTCCTAGGAGCATTTGCAGCCTCCACAGCTATTTGATATAACCATCCAGCTCCTGGTTTTATCCATCTGTATGATACTCACTGAAAAACACAACTACTTACCACCAAAAAAAAACAGGAACTTCCATCATCTTTAATGCTGCTGTCAGATTCATCATCTTCGAGCTAGTCTTTCACATGCCAGCGCCTGAATCAGTCTCCCATTATAACTTTCCTCCCATCCAAGGGAACCCCCGCAAATGCCATTTCCTTGTGTGCTTCTCCGTGGCTGAGGGGCAGGTGGGACAGTGAGTCTCGCAGGATGCCTTTTCTGCCCCAAAACAGCAGAGCTGCACCAGCACACTGCACTAAGCAGAGCGTAGGGTCCTGCCCTGCTGCCCAATGCTCCCCAGCCAGACTGGTGGAAGCCCAGTGTAAAGTGGGCATCAAGCATCACCAATGCTTTTATAGAAACTTCATTCCAAAAACTTAGAGGATATTTTCTCATTTTCCTTAGAAAAATGGTTCCCAGCCTGTTTTTTTCTTTTAATTGGAAAGAAAAATGAGCAACTTTGTCTTAATAAGGAGCATATTGCATTAATATGAAAGGTAATCTTATTTAATATGCAATATGCAAGCACAGAATCTATATTTTAGGTTTAACCAAGTCTGTACCAGTGTGCCATATTGTCACCCTTCACCAAGAACAAAATGAACAACCTTCACAAATCCTGACAGTCACACTAACTTCTAAGCATGTTAGGTGTTTAGGTGTCTCTTCAACATGAGCTAGGCAAATATAAGTCTCTGTAGAATCCTGTTTTAATTTAGGATTTGTTTTATATTAAGCATTTTATTCTCCACCATAACTTTCAAAACCACAAGTAGTTTGATGTAAGGAAATTATGAATACACATTTTATTTTTTAAAATTTTATTAAATTACGCAGTAAAGAACCCATCTCCACACAAGTGTTTCATTTCTGGATAGCAGAGGTATAATACATGAGCCACAGGTGAGTGCATTACCCCTCCCTTCCCCCCAGCTTCCAAGAAATAAAACAGCATGTATAATACACTCTTGTTACTCCGGTACTCCAAACAGATTGTTCATAAGGTCATTTTTAACTGAAGAAAAAGTAAAAAAGGACCAACAGTGTAAAGTGTCTTGTTCTGCATATGAATGTTCTTCACGGCAACATTCCAATACCTTCTTTCTTGCAATACTCGGCATGGCAGAGGGTTCAGGACAGTGGAATGCATTTGCAAGGGTATTGTTAAATATAAAGCCTGTGACTTCCCTAGAGTTATTCAGGCAATCAGAATGCAAAAAAAAAAAAAAAAAAGGCCATATGTCTGTTGAAAATTCTTACACTTCAAAGTGCATGTCCACAAAAAATTGGCAACAGAGTAGAAATTGAATCCTAAGACCTACTGAGGAGGCAGAGCAGTTAGTCAGCATAGTGCAAATAATGAAAATAATACAAGTTCTTCTACTACTTATGCCTGGTGTTAATTTGTATTATCTGAAACTAGCCACGCTTTCTACTCAGATGAACTGCTGCAAATCCATTCAATTGAATGAATATGTTGCCAGTAGTGAGCTTGGCTCAAATCCTTTAATACTTAAATTTTGATTGAAAAAATGCTGTATTTAAAGTGTGCTTTTACTCTCAAAAGTGACTAAAATGGCATAGAGGATCTTCCCATACCTCATTCTTCAGCAACTGTCTGTAATGAACTCACAGAGTTTACAAAAGATAAACACTTTTCATACATAGCTATGCAAATTTATCTTGGTTGAGAATGCCAGTGTGGATTTCTGCTTTAGCTATCAGCACCTGTAAGATTCTGTTGTTGTAACTGGATTGTTAGATTTATTTGCTGTAAGAAAAAGAGGTTGCCTTTTCCTAGAGGTGTCCCACTTAAAAAAAAAAAAATGAAGCAAGAAGTATTTTAGACAACTCTCAGACAAGCAGGACATAGATCTAAGAAGATGCCATTTTTAGAGAGACTTTTCTGATCATAATCACACTTTGTGTGCAGAACTGATTTGAAAAAAAAACTTGGAAGATTCGCTATGGATGCATCATTGAACAACCATCTATAAAAGCAATCTGGCAAAGCAAAATTACTTTGCAGAAATCTTTACAGATCTGGTTGAACAAAAAATTGGAGAGTCCTTCATTTCCTGGATTATATGTATGCCCCTGTGAACTGAAGCACTATAATTTACAAGTGTGAACTAAAAGTATTAGGAAAGTGAAGTAAAAAGCGTATCACTCTACCTCCACCAGAACATCACTTTATTGTTTATCTGTCATCAACAATGTAAAACTCTACTAGATACTCTATCCTGGTTTTTAAAAAGGTAAAGATTACATTGGATTAGCTACGTCGTACGAAAGAAACTACAGCAATCACAGTAGAATGAGATTGGAGGGACAATTTGAATTACAAAAAAGTGTACACTGCAAGCAGAGGGAAGTGCACATTAAATCAAATGCCTGTAGGATTCATTACTTTTAAATGCACAGTGACAATTTTGAGAAACTGTACATAATAGAATCACAGAAATGACTTTAAAATAACCAAAATTACATTTTGCATTTGACCATCCAACTCATAAGTAATCATTGATGTTCCATATTTTCAGTGCTTTTGGAAAATTTGTTTACCAAACAAAATTTAAGTTGTTAATTTGACTAAACTGTGAAGTAGAAGGATTGAAATAAAAAGTATATTGGAAGTACGCCTAACCTACAAGAATAAGCCAAGAGGGGTGTATGCAAGGAGAGGCTGGGAAGGAAGAAAGAAAGGAAAGAGGAAAGAGGAAAGGGAGAACAAAGGCTTTTTCTTCTATCTCAGAAGTTCTTCCAATGCAGCGTATTTCTGATGTACAGCTCTTTGCTTTCAGTCCATTTCTGAAGTTTACGTTTTGTAGCCTTTTTCCGTACTAACTGGTCAACTCAACCAGCACTGTTGCCAAGCAACAGGAGTAACAAGAATCTGAATGCATCAAATCTTCCTTGCTGTGATTTCTTCATGGCCCCATTTTTTCTGTTTTTCTTTGAACAGGGTTCGGTGTTTCCTGAATTGTTCACAGGGTCAGGTGGAATTGAGTTCCAAATCACTCTGCGGTTTGTAGCATCCCGATTTCTTTCTGCAGCTAACCCCCAGACACGTTTGCAGTTCTTCCAGAGCAGAAAGACAAACCGTGTTGTTCAAGCGGTGAACGTGCACCCTTGACCTTGGGGGTTGCAGACCATTGTGTTTAGCGTATCCCTGAGTGCAGCTATCCTGCAGGATTCACTTCCCAGTGCACCGAGATTTCCTAGGTTTCCTCAGATTAAGCCCCAGTATGCATCACCACCGACTGTGGTGCGGCTATGGATGCCTGAGGCCGAGTTGATTCTGGTGGATGTCTGACCTCGCTGAACCAGACTGATCTGCTTTCTCCCTACTCATACCCAGGCAGTCCAACCTTCATACAGCTGAGCCAAGTTATCTAGATTAGTTGCTTCCTTAATCACAAAGTCAACCTATTAAAAAGGTCAAACAAGTAATTAAAACATGCTTTTTTTTTTAAAAAAAAAAAAGTGCTTAAGCCATCTTAACATTTACTGTAAAATTTCCTCCCCTGCAAATACAAAATTTCAGTAAGAAAATCTATAGTCACTGTAAACTTACATAACTTTCTGTATTCCAGATAAGAAATAAGAATTTCTACTGGAGGAGCAAAAAGAGACCAAGCATCTCATTCATAACCCCTACACTTATAAGTCACAACATTCTCAATTTTATGGGTCCTCTGAGAACCTCTCAGAGAGAAGCATGGCTGTGTTATGCCTGTGAACAGATCAGTCTTGTCCTTCACACAGCTGTACAAAACTGATACTCACTGGTTACCAAGAGCTATATAACAAATGTTAGCTTACTCGTGTACAAAAGACCATTTTTATCAGATTCATTAGATCATACAAATCTGATACAGCAAACAAAAACATTGGATAAAAATGCAGCAATACATGGGAAAAGCATACCTTTACTTGCTTTGGAATTTAAATAGCATTTAAATTCCAAATAAAATTTAAATATCTCTAAAGAGACCACAAAAGGATTTCAGTCTTTAAGACATACTTCATCATGCATACACACATACTTACTATCAAATATTTAAAGCAAGGACCGGTACTTTCCAACTAACCTGTTCAGCAACAGACATTCTCCTGTTAGGATCCACATCTCGGCCCTCTAACTTGGCTTTGACTCGCTTCCACACGCTAACAGCATATGAATTCCTTTCCTGCACAGCTAAAGGCACAAAATAAAATTCAATTTTACATTCCTGCATAGAAGCCAACTGAGGAGTTTTTGCTGCTGTTGCCCATGGTACTCCTTTATTTACCTTTTCCTGTTTTAGGGTCCCTGGCTGTCTTTTTGGGACTACAGGCAACACTTTTGCCAGTTCCTGGGACTGTGCTCGGAGGAGTATCTGCTGACGTGGCAAGATTTTTCTGAATTAGCTTTCTTGCATTCTGTGACATCACCTCTGGCTGAGTTTTCTGCCCCGTATTGCTACGTACAGCTGTGAAGGAAGTTAATAAATCATTTAAAATAGATATTAGATACAAAAAAGCACAATTAAATGTGTACCAAATGCAGTTATCAATACTTCACCATAAACAAATGCACTTTACATGTGTAGTTTAAACTGTGCACCGCTTCACTCTTATCATTTTCTAATTTATTTTATAATTTCTTCCACTTTACAGAATTAAACAAGAGGTTTTATTCTACTGCAGAACATTTTCATTAAGCATGTTTTAATGGGATCTCTCAACCTCTCAAACTAGATTGTTTTATATAGTTCTAAAATGGAGTTATTGCTCTTGATAGAAGTCAGGAACTTGTGTTTAGTCCAAATATTCAGAGTAGAGTAAGTTTTTAAACAGGAAGAAATACGTACTTCAGAGAAAGTTTATTCATGTTTGTAACTGCAAAGAAATGAAATTATTTTGGACATGAATACATTTGTTGGGTGTCAGGATTAATTCTCAAGTCACTGTACATTTTAATAACTTCAACAGGAATTGCAGTTCAGTTTATATATATGACAACAGGTTCTGTGTATTCTGGGCTTTGTGGAAGAAATCCACATCTCAAAGACTAAGACCAAATGGTGCAGAATGACATGAATTTTATAGGCTTATATAGTCTAATAAATTTTGAAATGCAGTCCTCATAAAAAGTTAATTCCCTCTCTAATAGGAATTCCTAATATTTGTACTTCTTCAATATTACCTGCAGCAAAGGTTGGTTGATATGTAGCAGCTGATGTTGGGCTTGAGCATTCATTTGATGTATCCGTGACTAAGGGTGATGCAAAACTCACTAGATTATTGTAGACACTAGAAAAACACAATGGAGTCCATAAAAACACATGGAACTAAAGTTATTGAAAACTCAAAATGAAAGCTGTAAGTCAAACTTAGCAAAAAGATTTCTGTATTTTAAGACAACCACCATCTATGTACTCCTTGTTGCATTTCTGCTATATACAAATAGATTTGAATAACGTCTTCAGCTGACAGAAGGTGACTTTCTTACCTTTGGCTCTGTGTTTTTAGTTCTTTCAAGGTGGGAGTTATTTCCTGCAGCATTTCAACATGTTCCTGACTGCGGACTTGACCCATAACCTGAACTAATGTAAACAAAACTGTCTGAATATTATCTTGCCATGATTTATATTCACCCAAGAACTGCCTAACACTATTCTCATAGGGAACATCTTCACCATCTGCCAAAGCCGCTTCTTCATCCTGCAACAAAGATGTGCAAAAAGATTACGTACTCACTATATCTTGGCAAATAGAATGAAACTGAACATTTGTTAGCCTTATCTGCCTCTGTTTGCCATTTGACTACAAATAATCATAACTTTCAGTAGCTATATTTCAAGAAAACAAATTTGAAAATGATTATTTTCCTGATGAAAAGCCAAGAGGATTCTAAAAGCATAAAGAAAATCTTTGAACAGATGATGAAAAAGGGTTTAATTTAACAAGAACCTGATTAACCTAACTCCAGAAATAAAAGCTTTATAAAATTTATTTAATCTTTACAAAAATCACCTCTTGAACTCCACATGCATGAATGCATTTCACTGTTTTTATATACTTCAAAAAGCAAAGTTACTAGTGCTATTTTTCTTCAACTGTACTGACATGGTTTTGAGTAAAAAGTTTAATAAAGTTTCAGGCATACCTTTGCCATAGCTTTCAGTAGATGCTTGACATCTCCAAGTTGTCTATTATGACCCGTGAGCACAGTTTTAATACTATCCACCAGATTCTGAATTGTTTCACAAACTGTTTCTATTTGTTGTTCTCTCTCTGTCTGTACTGTTCTCTGTGTAGATATTTCTTGGGTCAACTGCTTGTGAGCTGAGTGAAGCCATTCAGAGCTGCCAATAGGATGTTCAAGACCAGTGCCCTAAAAATAAACAGAAATATTTCTGTATCTCTATCCAGAGATAAAATTCAATTACTGTGTCAGTGCCACTGCCAAGTGTTTAGGAGGTGATGGAATAGCTGCATAATCTACAACCCATTAGGAGGTACACATAATATTAACTTCAAATGAAAGACAAAATGGAGAACTCTTAATTATAGCAATTCTGTAGAGCTACATATTTTGTTTTGATTTTTACTCACCACTCTCTGAAGCAAACGAAGCTCCAGGTCAGAGACTGAGCTGTTGAACTGTGATGCAAACGAACACATTTGTTGACAGCGTTTGAGAAGTTCAAATAATGCAGCATCAAGATTTAAGGCTTCTGCTGTTCTAGTACGTAAACTTTCAAAATGGATGATATTACTGCAGAGGAAAGTAACCTGAAAGTCAAAGCAAGAGTGAGAAAGAAGACATTCCAGTTAAGCTGCATATTACACAAACTGTATTTGTTCCATATCCTTAGGAGGGAGAATTTTAAATATAGAAGTAAAGCCCCTCTGTTACTGTATCATTTCAGGGTAATCCAGCCCTTTGGCAGCTCTCCCTTAGATGATTCCCATTGCTTTTAAATTGGGATTCCCAGAAGTATTTGGTTATCTGTGCCTGCTCTTTAAATGCTGATTAGGTAGAGTATCTGCTACATAAATCAGTTAATCTCAAATAGGAAACAGAAATTGAATGCACTTATCAAGTGTGTACCACACATATAGTACCTGACTTGCTCTTTGACTTTCTTTCAGGACAAGGTTTCTTCTTTCAGCAATAGTGGCATCAAAATCTTGCAAGACTGGTGCCAGTGCAGGATTAGCACCTCCTGCCCATTTTAAACGCTGCTCAATACTTGCTTCAAGTGCTGCTAGTTTCTCCTGCAATGGGAGAGGAAAAAAAACACAGGCATATATCAATATGTATCCACTATATCATATTAAGACTAATTTAAAAAGAAATTATGCATATGCAGCACAAGCAGATACATTTGCAAACCCATATATTTAAAATACGGAGGCATTCATTAATGACAAATATTAGCCTATGCTGTTTAAAGATTTATTTTCAATACACATCAGAACTGGATTTGATTGTTAGGGAAATTAAGCCACCTGTCTAGATTCTACCCAGCCAGAAAAGAAAACACACAAAACCTAGTTAGAGTAATCACATTTCTAGATTAAAAATTAGATAAAAATTCAAGGAGTCCTAGATTATTTTACAAATAAACTTCAAAAAATTATTAAAGAGGATCTTCACAACTAAAATCAAAATTAGAATTCAACAAGCCAAACAGTATACATATTTTTAAAACAATTAAACTACCTATGTTGCTGATATCTGAAAGTCTAAAAAGATGAGTCAAGCCAGAGCATACAGAAATCTCAATAGAGTAAGCGATTTGCCCAGACCTAAAAATGAAGTTTCTGACACTTGATTGCAAAAGAAATAATAGTAAGGATGATTTAATTCTGATATTCAAAGACTAGGTGCATATCAGCCTTCAGAATCAAGTGTTTTGTTGTTTTTTTTTTTACGTATCAGGGTTTTTGCTCATGAAATGGTATTCCAGAGAGAATACTGTGTACTACGAGACAGCAAAACCAAATAATGTAGCAGTACCCATAATCAGTGCAACACTACACAATCAGAGCACGACAAAGTAGATTGGAAAAATCAATGAAAATACCACAAATTTGTGCTTTGAGAGCAAGAAAATCCAAAGGTGGCAGATAATCTTGCAGCAAGCACATGGTTAGAGTCACACTCCAACATGCTACTGAAAAAACTCCCCAGAAACAGCCATACCTGGACTGTTGCAATTGAAGCTTCAATCTGACTGAGTGTATGAAGTTTCTTCTTCATGCTGGCTAAAATTGCAGAACGAGGTGGAGGAGTAACAGAAATGGCTTGAGGGCGACTAATAAGGAGATCTTCATGTTGCCACTTTAAGAAAAAAAGAACAACACTTGACTGTCAATAATTGTGATGCAAAGTATGTTGCAATGAGCAAACAGTAGTTCTAGTACTCTGGTACACCTTTTAAAATGCTCTTATAAGAATTAGGTGTCAGAAGACAGAACCAGAACATTTAAAATTTTAAAACATTGAATACTTAATTATGTAAGTAGTTGTGATCCATGTTTTGTTTGCTTGGACACTCTGATGACCATTAATCAGTCATTAACTTAATAGGAGTTGTTTATTCACATTTCTTTGATCATCAATATTTGGAAACAATTTACTTGTGATGCATAACAACCAAAACAGACAAGTTTTCTTACCAGTCTATGAAATGGCTTAGTAATCAACTCGGACAAAGCCTCTGACCTTAACCTACAAATCACTATAAAATGCAGATCATTGATATTACAATACAACTGGATACCAGCATAAAGTTCAAGGTATACAATGGTATTTAACTGAAGTCTCAGAACAATGCTTTCAGGATCAGTCCTGCTACTGTTTATGTTTTGTAATGAGGCAACCAGGGGAGCAAGGAGAGATTTCACACATTAAGACTTAGAAGAAAAGGAAGATGATGACATTCAGAAACACATACCCTCTGCTTTAAGCAAGCTCCTTCTCTACAGTCATATTCTATATTAAAAAAAAAGGCAGGAGGGAATAGGACAATATTGCTAGTATGAAAGCAAATGTATCGCTTTCTTTCTCCTAATAAAAGACTTAATGGTTACTGAAAAAAAATTTGTGTTCACTTCAAGAGAATTTTCACATTTGTATCTTACAAGACAGGAAGTCTTCCAAAGAAACTAGCTGTAACACTTCTCCTTACATATTTACAGAATAGTCTAAATGTGATAAAATCCACAAAAATACTCTAAAGCTCATTCAACAAAATATATATTTCCTATACTGCTTAGACACAGTAACAAAATCTCAATTTTCCACAGATACAATCTGGAAATAAACACATGGTGTAGTCTTACCTGGAACATTGCAATATGCAACTGCACTCTCTGAAGACTGGTCTTGCAAGATGAAATACTAGTTTCAAGTCTGCGCACTAGATCATGCTTCTTCCACGCTGTATCATATGAGCTAGCTAATACTGTTGCCCTGTTCATCACCAGCTGTGAGAACTTGCCAATTTGGATATTGTGCTCCACAGCTTTCTTGCACAGGTCATCCACAGAAACTTTGCTTTCTGCTCCAAAGTCTTTAGCTTCTACCTGAGCAATGATATCTACACCCAAAGCACTGATGAAACTGCACAAAGTAAGTCCCAAAGCTTGATTTGGAAGGCCAATTAAAAGCTGTCTCACGAAGTCAGCTGTAAAAGCCTTGATTGGTTTAGCCATTTGGTCTTCACTAAAACAAGAGTTTCTGTAAAGGGCTTTCACATTGACAATCTGTACAGGTCCATTTACTGCATTCTGGTCTTCAAGGGAACTGATTCCTTTTAGGAGAAAAGAAACATTTTTGTTATAAACATTTGATGCATCTAGAAAAATATTATCAGACATAAAACCAGCAAGATTACAGGAATTTATTTTTAACTTCTAGGTACTTGCCATATATGAAAGGGGAGTTACAATACAAGTGACTCATTTTGTGTTCTCCTCTAAAGAAAATGGGATGAAGAGTAGACAAAGTGATGCTGCGTATTGGTAACATGCACTTACCTGACAATGTTTTTGAGAAAGTACCACAGAGTCTGAAGAATTCTTTAATTGTTTGTAATCTCTTCAGAAAGAAAATTTCCTCTAGAACTTGCCGATTGTTGTCATCATCAAAGAAGTTAACTTGAGTGCTGCGGGCTTCCCTAATTATGTCAATCTTACGCCACGCAACAGGTATTTCCATCTTGTTTAGCTGAGCAATATAAAGGAAAAAAAAAGTTCTGATTTATAAAACTCTAATACTCCTGGCTTAAAGAGTACTTAGAAAAGAACAAATCAATACCTTTTCAATCAATAAACCAAATGCAGTTTCCACTTGAGCAAACATTCCATCAAATGCTACCAAAAGCATCTGACCAGCTGACATTTTGGGAGTTTCATCAACAGAACCATTCCTTGGCTGAATCAGCTCACCATACTGCGCATGAAGTACTCTTAAAATAAAGATGTTTTTAAAAGAAAGAAGGAAAAATTACATGTTTTTACTTAGTTTCCAACAAATAAACAGAAACAGGATTTTCTCAAACTCATTGTTCCTACAGCTAGAGCAGTTCAGAATTAAACTGAATTTTTCCCTGGGCTCTTTGTCCTCCCCTTTTCCATATGATTCTGCACATGAGTTCTAATGCTGGACTTGTGAGAACAGTCAAGGATGTTATGTAATACAGGACTGTATTAAAGAATCAACTATAAAGTCAAATGATAGGTAGAGGATACAGTCTGCACTTCCTCTGAGCATGGTAAAAAAAGTTAGGAATATTAAATAATGCAAATATTACCTTTCCTTCCTTAAAAACAAGTACTGACTTTGACAATGTACACATATATAATAGACTGAACGACGTATGGGCTAAAAGGGTGGAGGATGAGATCTTAGGTTATGGCTGAGATGGTTTAACAGCTTACCACTCCTGAAAGGATGGTCTTATCCTCTCCCTCCCTTATATCACTTCTGACCCTCACCTACCAAGATGAGCAGGCTTGCCAACAGGTTAAGCAGGAAGAAAATTAACTTAGAGAGAAAATAATAAATTGTTTTCAATTGGTATAGCAAACTTCATTATACCGCTTATGGAGCCATTGCAACTGTCTCAGAGGAAGCAGCAAGACCACTCCTTTCACTCGGCAGGAAGCTTTTGAATCAGCTCAGTTGACCAGCAAGCACTTTTCCCAGGAAGGTACTGTCCCACATTGTAAGATACATAGGCTTTTGTTTTGTTATTAAATCAAGTCACTGATTCATTATACAAAAGCTGCTCTCCAAAGCTCCAGATGAGAGGAGAATGCCATAGCTGCATAGTGTCACAGTTACAAGCTCTCCTTTTCACAGGTTTCTCCCACAAACTAAGGGACCAGTTTCTATTTCTAGCATCCCTCAAAGATTTCATGCAAAATCCTAACTACAAATTACGGAAAAAGTCAATTACCAAACAACTCAGAAGTCTATCTTAAATAGATGTAAATGCTCCTCTTACCATAAACTCTGTTTAGCCATAAAATCTATGCATACATGTGTGTAGATAAATGTATGTACATGCACCCAGAGGAAACGTACACATTTTAGATGCTGCACTTTGCTTAAGGTATTTTTGGGCAAGAAAAGTCTGCACTTCAAACAATCAAATTCAAACAAACTAATATGATTCTACTGTCTTCATTCTCTCTCGTACTAAAAGAAGTAAATTACTTACCTTGCAACATCAATGTAATGAGTATGTGTTTCTTCCTCTAATCCCATAGCTGCATTTCTTAAGTAGGCTTGAAGAGATTCAACCAGCGTTTGCAAAGGGACCCCATCAGTTGTTTGTTCAATAAGGTTATCTAATTCATGGAGCATACTTTCTAAAGTATACTCTCCTTTCATTAAGCACCTAAGCGCTTCAGGAAAAATAATCTGCCGGAAGTTTGAGTTCAATTCCTGTTGGAAATTCAGCAGGAAAACATAAGGAATCTCCACTCTTCAAAAAGTATCATATGCAACAGCTTTCTAAATTCAGTATTACACCTGCAGTAAATATCTACAATCTAACGTGATGCAGGTCAGTCAAGGTTTTTTTTTTCCCCCATGAACAGTCAGGAATATTGTTCTCTCTAAATTTAGGTTTAGCAGCAGATTTTAACCACAACATATTAGAACCCAAACTAACGCAAAGGTCTAACATTTGCACAATGCAGCAACAACTACTTCAACAGCAACAGCAGCAATACCTTACAGCAATCCTCAGCAGAGGATTAGTGGTGTGTAGACCAATCACACTTGGCAAATCAATTTTATAAAACAACATAGTTGCACCATAGAAAAGAAAACGTGAGCGAGTTAAATTACTAACTGTACGATTTGATAAACTGTCTGGACTAAGCAGGGAAAAAGAATAAAAAGCTTTCCAGAGCTTAGAAGGCCTAGAAGGTTGAAGATGAGGGAAGAAGATATTACAAAAAAATAAGTATCACCTGAAGTGAGATGTATACTCCATTAGCTAAATGAACAGCTTCTGATGCTTCAACTGGGTTAGGAATATCCAAGTCCTGGGGTACAAGATGACACTGCTTCAGCAGCTGCACAAGGCACGTGACATTCCCACTCATGCTGCAGAGCTCCTCCAAGAACCAGGCTCCGTCTCTTGAAGTTAAGTCAACCAGCTGCTCTCCAGCACTAGATGCTGCACCTTCCATCATTAGATTTCGCCTGGACAGATTATAACAGATGATCTGTCTGATACTGCATTCTCCACATAGCTATGAATATTCCTTTTACATGGTCTCAAGCATGAATGCATACAGAAAAATTCAAAACGGGCAGCTCACCTTGTCAGCGTACAAAGAGCAGAGATGATAACACTTGCTAAGCTCAATGAGCCCTCCTCTCCATTTTCATGGAGGAAAACTTTTATGCAACGTTCAATTTCTTTCAGCTGCTCTTCACAGACAGGTACAGTAACTGCTTCCTGTTTCAAACGCTCCACCTGCCTGATAAGCCTGCTATTTATATCTGCTGCATAGCGCTGCAGAGTCATTTCTGTTGCAGTTATGAACTGGCACATACTTGGAGGTGGCTGAGGAGCATACTGCATTTCATACCTGTAAAGCAAACAAACAATGACAAAATTCGCCTTTCTCAAGCTCTAGCATGTTGCATTCTGCTCTATGGGGAAGAAAAATACTCCACATCTGAGCAGTTACTATATCACCTACTTCGTATCAAATCTGAAATACCACAGCAGTTGACGGCTACCAAAGTGACACTATCATAATTTCACTGTGCACCTTATTTCAAAATTATTTGCAAAGAGAGGCCAAACAGTAGTCATATGGACAAAGGAGGATCAGAAGGTAAGGAATAGGAAATAAATGTATTTCTTGAACATAATCTAGATCTTGCAAGCTAACCAGTAATAATTCTGAAGTGGCCTTGACTTCAGGAGGAAAAAAAAATGCTTGAAAGCCTGACATAAGAGGAAAATAAATTTTAATTGGTTTAAGTGATTTTTGAATACTGAAGTTCCTAAAAACCCCAAATACCACTATCCTGAGGCCTGTTTAATACAGGATAATGTCACTGGGTTTTTCTTTCTGTGGCAGACAGATTAAACTCCAGAACAGTATTTTTAATGCATTTTTTTGTCTCTCTTCAGACTTCCAGAATTACAACTTAATCTTGTTTTGCTTTATAATTAGATTAATCCTTGCAAAAGCATTTAATTGAAAAATTGAAATCCTCAAGTAGCTTGACAATTAAGTTTTTCAAACAATCCGTTATTCTGCCAACTTACTTCCTAAAGATATCCTGACAACGCTCTATTGTCATGTTACAGATAAGTTCTTCCATCCAAGTTTTCCATTGTTCTATTCGGTGCTTCTGAAACACAGCTTTTGGATACTGAAGAGCCACTGTTGCATAGTTGTGCAATTGTTCAAGACAACCACGTAGAACAGATCTTCTCTGCTGCAGAAGAGCACCAACCTCCCCTTCTAATTGCTCACACTGACTGATTAGATGGGCCTGGCCTGCATTTTGCAGGAACGCTGTTGCTGGTACATAACTTGGAGGACCTGTAAAGACAGACATTTGAAAATTAGGTTTCACTTATCTTTGAAACATACAAGTTTTACAGCATACAAATACTAAGCATTAACATCATTAATGAAAATAACAGTCTTTTACCTGTGGTAAAGGAGGTATTAAGAATTCATATTGGTAATTTTGATCTCAACACAAGTGAATAATCTCATGTACAGCTAGGGCAAGATGGACAACTTGCTTCAGGCAGCTAAGAAGAGAAATCTTGAAGTGCTCTAAATCAGTCTTTGAAGCACCCCATTTTTTCATTTCATATATACAAGTCTTTGAGTATCCTCTAATTTAAAGCCCAAGTCTGATATTGAAGTCCAGTTATTTTTCAAACCACTAAGACAAAGAAAACCACCATCACCACTTTATACCTAGGTCCATTTGCGTGCTGATTTCTTGAAGCAGACTTGCAAGTTGTGTTGCCTCTAAGTTATTGAAAGCAGCTTGGTAATGTGTTATCCACTGCTCAAATTCATTCAGCTTCACCTGAATTGCTTCCTGGACAGCTCTTTGTTGAGTCTGCAATTGTGTGTGCTCAGAATACCTGAATTAATGAAGCCAAAGAATCAAGTACTACAAGAAAATAGCACTTAGATATATTAAATACAAAACTATATTGAACAATACTGCACTAACTTGTTGACCAGAAAATTAATACATTCTCATCTATTACCTAAGTGTTGTTAATAATTGTGTTCCTACAAAACAACTGCACATACATGCAATTTTGAAATCATTGATCAATTCTAACTAAACTTGAAGAATAAAGTTAAGAATTACAAACAAATGCAAGAACTTTTGTACTATATATCAATAATGCATTTATTGATATATGCATCTATGCAGTTAATCCAATGGTAGCCAGCTTTCAACATATTCTGTCTTGCCTTGTGAGTCAAATGTGCAACATGGAATGGCAGAGGTTATCCTGATGGAATATAAGGTCTAGGACGTAAGAATGTTCATCAGGAAAATGGATTTAATCGTTCTTCTGTAGAAGGAACAACTTGTTTACTGTAAGAATAGCTTTTATCCAGCTATTAATCTCTTTCAAACACATTTTTAACACTTAGCTTACAAATACATACTAAACTAACAACTACATTATTATGAGATTTCCTAGCTCAAATGTACCTGTGCTGAAGTGTGTGAGAGGGATGATCCACTCCTTCTGCACCTTCAAGAAATTCAATCTCCTCCAGTAGTTTTCCTTGCAATTTTTCTACATCTGTCAACTGTTCTTGCAGGTTCAGATACTCTTCTAAACTACTGTCCAATTTTGGAAGCACAGCCAGCATTTCATCTCTGTTCTTAAACCAGTTAACCTAAAAACAAGATACAGAACTTAGAGAACTGTACTTAATTCAAACAGTAAGAGAAAATGTATGACAGCACTTAACTTCAGTGATGTAGTTCATCTAGGACTACCTCCAGTGCCACAGGTCTAAAGCTTAAAGGAAATTATTTAGATTGCTCTCTCCAAGCATCTATTTTTTCTACCCCTAGCCTCAGGCCAAACATTAAAAAAACATGTTTTATAGTTAAGCACACAAAAGGGAAAACTAAACACTGGCAAGTTCCATGTAAGCACCTCCCTAAAAAACAAATGCTGTTTAGCTCAATAGATTTTGTCAAATAATTCTAACAAATGACCACCTGTTTCCAGCACCCTCAAATGCAAATAAACCAAGTGTGAGCACACAGGCTACTTCAGTTATATAATCGAAAAGCATTGTAACGAACTCACCTTTATCTCAGCCACTCTTGAAGAGAAGAGACTACGTGTAATATCTCTTTCCATTTCTCTTTTGCTTTGTTTGTTTTCAGCCTGCTGGCCACCACCACCATAGACAGCTCCTGCAAATCCTGCTTCACCTCCTGCTGTCCAGTCCACCAGAGGATCATAAACAAAAGCTTCAAGCAACGTAAGCAAAGTCTCTCTCCCACGCCGCATGATATGAAGGACCTGTATCATGTATTTTAAACAGACTCATTTGATTTGGAGTTATCCTTGCAGAGGAGTGGAATTTTGCATTTCAAGTACCATGTTTGAATAGCTACAGATATCCATCAATTATTCCTAAACACCTCAAACACAGGAAGAGCACCACAGTACATACTAACACAACTAACCTGTACTAACATCACTAACACTAAAGTTTGCATTCTAGCCTTCCACACAAACTCTTGCAACAGCCACTTGAAAAAAACTCTTTTGTTCAGAGCTTTAAAAAAAAAAAAAAGGAACAACCTTCTGTCACATTTATAAGAGAGTCCTGAAAAACTTCAAGGCATTTAATCTTTATTCGTTTGGTGTCAAACAGTAAGAAGATAACCATGCTCATGTCACATCCCTTTTGTCCTCCCCCCACTAACTTTTTTTAAAAGTACATCTATAAGACTAAGCCACAAAACAGAAAACTGTCACAGCCACAACTCTTATGAAAAGCCACCTTATCTACTTAGCATGGATGAGAAAATAAGATAATACCAAGACTGAAAACACCTTTAGGGAAAAAAACAAAGCCCTGGAATGCATTTGCTAAGACTTTATATTAGAGCTCAAAAAAATATTCCCTTTATGCGGCATGAATCAGTATCTTCTTAAATTCCATTCCGTCTGAATTCTTTTAGTAAACCTGAATATCATCAGAAATTTACCAATAATTTTAGCTACTTAGTAGTAGTAATTCACTGAATTTACATAAAAGAATATAGAGTGAACAGTCTAGTTTTGGGCCATTACGTTTTCTTCCAAGTTCATCTTAATCAAACTACTTATATTTGATGAAAGTGAGTATTTAGCCAAGTATATATTCCAGAAGGGTAAAAGGGTAAATCAACCTGAATATCAAGGCTTCTATTAAGCATTCTGCTGTTGATACATAAAGGTATCTAAGACAATATTTGATTATTTGATAGCCCTTTTTTTTTTTCTGCAAATTTTTGAGCTTACCTGTTCGCAAGAAAGCCTGAAAACCCCTTCTACTCCTGTCACTCCAAGTGCTGTTTCAATATTGTGTGTCATCCGGAATGGAACCTTCTCTGGTACCCTAAGGCTTTTCCCTTTAAGATAAAATTTTAAGTTGTTTCTTTTAATTACCAGGAAAGGAAACCTTTTATTAGAATAATATAAGGCATTTTTTTAAATTACCTTTTTCAAAGCAAACATTATAATCTATGTGGACAACTTCTCCTGTAGTCATATCTATAAGAACATTATCCAGATGTCTGTCTCCAAGACCAATGATGTAGCCAACCATGGACATAACTGCAGTGGATCTTGCATACGACTTTAAAGAGAGTTTCAGGAAAAAATTATTTGTGGGAATCCTCTGCCAACACACTGGACTGACTACCATCTTAAAACATTATTTTAAGTGTAAGACAAATCAAAACCAACTTTTTCCAAGCTGTTTCCTATTTGATATCTTACAAGAGTTTTCATTTCTTAGGCTGATAAACCTAGTTTAATACTGTAGAGCTATCAGGTATACACCCACTTTTTATTCCAGATGGTACAACTACAACACTTCCTACCAACATTTCGTGTTACTTGAAACTTCAGCAGTGCTAGCTCACCTAACTCAGAAGCATCAATTGATTGAACACATCCCAGGCCTTTTTTGCCCCTCATCCCATTCAAAGCACAACCTTTAAAAGGCAACAGATAGTTGTAACTTACCTGCGTAACTCTCCACCATTCATCTGGTGTAGTACATGATGACCAGAGCTCTTTAGCTAAGAGATTTGGGGGAGTTGCTTCCATCAGTTCTTCTAGAACAGCCCTCATGACATTCAAGGGCCAGTCCCGACGTGACACATCAAGACTAAGCCCAACAGCCTTTAAAGCAGGTCCGATTTTACTGTAATAAAGTTCACTGGGCCTAGGCACTATTCCAGGATTTTGAGGAGTCTGATAAGAATCCTGAGCCTAAAGGAGATTAAAAAAATGTTAGTTTACATATCACAGTTCACATTAGCACAGAGAAGTTTCCTGCATTCCACATGAGAATAACACAAAATAAACTCTAACAACAATGACTTCTATGGCTCAGAGAATTATTTTCAAGTTCAATAGTTAAAAAAAACTCAAGATACTGAAAACACTACATTTTGGCCTAACTTTACTCTTGCCAAGGTCAATTTTGGAAACACCACCATAAAAACTACACTGAAAATGGAAAAGGAGTGGAGAATGAGATGTGAAATTAAAACAGTTTAAACCAATTTTAACTCTTTGTTTGAAAACATTTCTCCTTGAATTATCATGACAGAAAAGTATATTTATATTAGATACTGTCATACATATAAGTAAATATACAAGATATATACACAATTTCTTTGACATCTGGTAAAATCCCAATAGATACAAATACACAGAACCATTCCGCTTAATTGTGAACAAACCCCACATCTTTTAAAACTGTGCTGTTTAGAATTGCAAAAGCAAATGAGAATAAATGCTGCCCTTCTGATTTGTCCTAGATGTCAGAGAGTACTGCCATTACCTTTTGTGCTTGTAAAGCAGCTTCCCGCTGTTGCCACCGCTTGTAAAGACCAAACAAAGGTGTAGCTCCATCCACCCACTGGATCAAGCCAGATCTTGTTCCCAGAGGTGTCACGGAGTAGTGCCTTGCGTGGAACCTCGGTGTCTCTTGACGGTTAATGGTAGCAAACATTGTGTTCACAATTGATAGGAATTGCATGATTCTTTCATCTAGATGCAAGTCTTCCAGACCTGTGTTAATTTAAAAGTTAGTTTCTAGGCAAGAAGAATACCTTTCTTGAAGCTCAAAACTTAGTATTTTTTGAAATCCTATTTCATTTCAGACTATGAATAGCTTTATAATTTATGCAGATGAAGGGTGAATAGTTCAGCCTAAACCAAAATGTTGACATAGCATTTACATACTAGAATCGGTTTATCACAGCTGTCTGTGAACAGTACACACAATAACTAACACAGTGAACAGGTCTTTCCCTAATGGGGAAGGCAAGAAGTCTCAAGAATTCTCTTCTGGGTGCTACCTTAAGCTTCTGGAAAAGTGTGCCCAGATACTTTAATCAGTGTGCAGGCAGAACACACTGATGCTACCCTTGAAAAAAAGATCTGAAACAACCCTGACTTTCAACTTTGGAAGGCAAAAATCTTTAAATATATATATTTAAATATATAAATATGTATGAGGTAGAACAAAAGGAAGAGTGAGTAGATGGACCAAACGTTTATTCAGTATTATGCAGGTAGATGTAACTACGCATCTTTCCAACTCCAATATAGTCTGTGTCGTTTGTAAAAAGAAACAGTAACTTCTATGAGAAAAACAATTTCCTACCTTTGAACAGGTAAGGATAGTTCTTCCCATCTGAACCCAGGAAAAGCAGCTTTTTAGGTTTGGTTTTGGTGGGCAGAATTGTGATGGTGCTGCCCACACTATGAATTGTGACTGTGTCTCTGGTTGATACTTCTCCAGGGAGTGCTATTTCAGTGTTCATCATGGCAGCCAACCAAGGACTGATTTCTTCAAGCCGTAAAATGTAACTAGCTCGTTTCTGTGCTCTTTGCTGCAAACTTAGCATAACCTATTACAAAGAAAGTTTTTGATTTAGGTTGAGGTTAACCTTAACAGCTAATATTAAAATAAAAAAAAAAAGACATCTTATTTTCTCTTCCAGAAAGCATGGAGATTTTCTGAAATTGCTTTTCACCCTTGGCACCCTATTAATCCTTTTATAGCTTCGGATGAAGGTGACAAAATCTAAGCATCCTTTAAGCAGCAAGTGATAAACACCAAAGTCACAGTAAACCAAACTCCTCAAGAAGTTTGCTCCTGAATTTCAGTTGTGGACAAAGACAGCAACCTTCAGTAACATCCTGTTTACGTATCTGCATGCCTGCTTGTTCTGCAAAGCAGAAAGAACTACAAAAGAAGTCTGTTTGCAAAACAAGTTTTATCAGGCTTTTTTTTTTTTAAAAAACACCGGGTTGGCTATGGATATCCATGTGGACAACACAAATACATATTTGTGGTAGTTTATTAGGGAACTGAAGAGAAAGAAGATCACATAATTGACCAAAAAACCTGAAGCCCACTGCCCTTTTTTCTGACAGGATCACAGACACCAGAAGATAGAGAATTTTAAAAAGTAAAATAATTACACTGGCTAGAGATATGCAATAAGGCAGACAGTTGAGGTATCAGTACCATTCATTATAGAGTTAGAAGTCACTGTGCTTCAGCGTGAAGCATACCTAAGGTGATTGCAGAGAAGACAAAATTTCAGGCAGCAGTTTTGAAATGCCAAGACAATAGCAATACAATACTACGGAGTGATACAAGCACATGCTGCAGTAATAGTGTGGAGAGTCTCTACATTATAATCTTAGTCTTGTATATAATACCTCTTTAAATGGGAGCCAGCTGCTTCCAGGTTTAGCAGGATTCAAAGGATTCTTAAGTTTCTCTAGTGCATTTTCAATTGCTTCTCCGTAGTTATCCTGAAACCATTTCTCATGAGGAGTTTCCGCAGGAGCTGCAGTGATGCTCCGTACATGTTCCAAAGCAAATACAATGGGCTTCATTAGAGCTGTATGCTTTTCACGCATGATTGCTATCTTCTCCTCTCTATTAAAAAAATAAAAATCCTTTTAGCTCCATTGAAACAAGTTACTTCAAAAGCAAAGCATTAAAATAGAGTGCAAATGAGACAGAATCACAGAATCATCTAGGTTGGAAGAGACCTCCAAGATCACCGAGTCACAAAAATTATCCCTCTACAATGAGGTCTTTAAGAATGACCATCTTAAAATGGAAAGCAGTATTTATTTCCACATGAAATGACTGCTACACGGAATCATATTTTGTTTTTCAAACTGAAATTTTTGATTTTTTTTTTTTTAAACCACTGGAGACCTAAAGGAGAAGCCCAGGGAGTTTAAAGCATCCTAAGCAACTAATTATCATTATTAAAAAAGCTCTTAACTACTAATTCCTGAAGATGTACCCCACCCTAAAGAAGGGGAAGAGGATGACTGATTGCCCTGTTCTCCTATTCCATTTCAGACTTCACTGTAGAATTCAAGAGGTGTTTTTAAGCTTAGCCAAGTGTCCAGTGAATGGCTTTCTTCCATTAATCCATTCACAGGAGAACCCAGATAACAGATAAAGACCTGCTCAACATTGAAAATCAAAAGCAAATTATGATGTTCTGTGTACTCCAACGACGTGCATTTACTGTAAACTCCAAACAGGTCTCACCCATCAACATGTTTGTCCTCATCTCAGCTGAGTTATAAGAAAAACTTTGGAAATGGGGAACTATAGGATCACAAACCACAACTCAATACACATTGGGTTCTAACACATTATTACTAATGAAATCCCAACACAGGTTCACAGGCAGACTCTGTTGTTGCTTCTTGTTTCATTGGAGTACTGGATGTACGCAGCTTCAAAATGCTTTTGAATAAGGTCAGTAGCTTACAAAGCAGCAGCTAGGACGGTAAAATTTAGGAGCAACACTTGATCAGTTTTTTGATAATATCCTTCACTAACAACAATTTTAGTTACTATTTTTACTTGAATTATGCAAAAAAAAAGAAAAACCTACTTTCTTAGAGTGTTGTTGTTTTGGACCCTCTTGACTTCATCTTCCAGTTGCTGAATCCTTCTGAGGACATACATGTGCTGCTGCAGTAAAACTCCCAACCAAAGTTCATCCCACAGAACCGTAACTCTGCGCAGCTCAGCCACTAGCATCTGAACCTGTATAAAATAAAAATCCAATTACTTAAGAAGTACTAGTATGACTTATCATTGTACATGAACAACTTGAGAAAGATGACAGCCAAAAAGCACCTAAGATGCACCAAGCTTTCAGCAGCCCTACACAAGTTACACAAAGTACGTATTTTGTGGTTCGAAGAACACAAGTAACATACATTTGGTTTATTTACCTGCAATACCATTGTTGGATTTGCAGCAGAGAGTTTCTCAACAATTTTGCTGTAACAGTCTTGCATCATTGCTTGATCTTCATTTAATCCAACTTTTGTGTCATCCTTACTGCTTTCTTGGGAAGCTGGGGGGCTCCCTCCATCACATTCACCACCCAACAGTTCTTCTCCTTGAATATTACCTAGCAAAGTAGGAATGGCAGAAGGAAGCTTGTTCCCTACATTTGGAAAAAAATGGAAATAAAGGATGTTAAAATATTACCTACATCAGGTGATACTTCATTTAGTATCAGAGCCCTGTGTTATATCATGTACTTGGCCAATAATTAACAATAAAATTGAGAACTTATTTGCCAAACTGGTAAATCAAAAATAAAAGGCTTCAGGAAGGTTACAAAATACCAAAGTTCTTAAGATAGAAAGTATCAAAGTCACTGAAAAAAATAATCACTTTATCCAGTATATTCAATATGGCTAAAATATTTTTGAATTTTTGATTTTTCCTCCTTACCTGAGGCCTGGGATTCACTGCTAAGTGAAATAGTTCCCACTATTGCAGGATACAGTATGAGATGCGGAGAATCTTGAGCCACTCGACAGAGTAGGTTGCAAATACTCTGACGAACGTAAACTTCTGGGTGATTGAGGCGGGAGAAGAGCTGAGGAATAATACCTTTATAAACAAGAAAAAACATACTGAATCATTTCTGAACACTTCAGATGATACATTTAATTTTTGTTTTTTAAAAGCCTCTCATGCATTAAGAGAATGTAAATGTCTAGTTTCCCAAAAGCTTCTTTTGGCTTTAAATAATGGTCTTTCACAATGTAGGCAATTACTTGCTTTCTCCTTCAACTCAAACAAGCATGACATCAGATGAAACTTATAAATCCTTTAGTCAAACACTAGAAATTCAATTTCACACATTACATGTTTTATGATTTTTCAAAAAATAAGGGAGTCACACTAGTAGTTCCTGAAATTAACGTAACCGGATGTTTCAAATGAATGCCTGATTTTGCAATAGTTGACCTCCTCCTCTGCTGCCTTCTAAACTTTGATTCAATAACATTCTGTGGGAAAATTCCTGATCAATCTGAAACAGTAGTGCAGTGACAGACAACTACTGAGACATCTGGCTTTAGCCTCGTATGTTTTTCTGAACTGTAGTTGGGAAAAAAATACATTATTTTGAGTGGTAAAATAATGTAATACTTCACAAACTACATTTTCTTTCTCCTTTCAATGTCTCAAGACAGGTGGAGAATCAGTGCTGTTTACGTATTCTACAATCAGAATGCATGCCAGAAAATGGAAGAACACCATGAATAAAGTTATTTACTAGACAAATGCTTTCACTCCATGAAGTTTAAATCAAAATTTTATGAAAGTGCAATGAATAACTTCCTGCTTATATTTAGTGAAGGCATGAAAAAGTAATTTAAGAGCTAAGTAACATATACCTACCTCTCCAAGGAGCCGTAGGTGTAGTTTCTAGCCCATGCTCTAGATACTGTCTAAGTTCCCCAGCATGTTTTACAAGCAACCGCAATAGTCTTAAGGTTGCCATCACGATAACATCATCAGTGCTTTGTTCAGAAGTATTTCTTAGATGCAGCCTAGGATCATCTTCATCAAGTGGAACCTTGAATGAAAGAAATACTTCTGTAAGCTAAGTATATAGTTCACATAATCATTTAGAGATGTTTGCAACCGAACTTTGCTAATCGGCACGACACTAACCTGACCAGCATTGAGTTTGAGGAAAGTAAAATATGCGCTGCAGGAGAGTTTATAGAGACTGAAGATTCTGTCTACAACTTTCCTCCACACTTTAATTAACCCTTCTGTTGCATTTTCATCAAGATCTGAAAGCCAGGGACAACTTGTTAACAACAGACGCCATATAACATCCACCATATCATCTTCTTCATTGTCTTCATTTTCAGTGATTTGTAGAGTCATATCTTCATCCTAAATGCAAATAAAGAGAGAACAGATTTTTGACTAAGTCTCCCAACCTTTTATATAAGCACATATTAGTTGCAAATCCATTTTTTTGTTTGGGCAACGCACCCAATTGTATTACATCACTGTCCTACCACAGTCCTTAGAACAGATGAGTTACCACTTAGTTAACAGCTGTTTTCTTAGAAAACTTGTGCATTTATCTGAATTTTAACTACAAAGCAGTTACAAGTGTTAATACGAATGACAACTAGAGGAAAAATAAGTTTCACAGCAAAGGTGAACGTTTAAGCAACCAAATTTACACTCACTTGAATCCCAGCTGGACGACACACTGCCTGACCGAGAATCCCATAGATTTTCTCTCTATCTTCCTCTGTAATGTTGTCTGGAAGCAAGCTCTGAACCTCAGATTTTTCCCGGGGCAGCAGACGAACACCTTCTCCCTGACTGTAACATTTAACAAGTTATTGATTCCCAGTATATTCATATTTGCAGAGCCCATGAACATTGAATGTAAATAACTTCTTTAAGGATAAATCCTCATCCTAGAGCTCAGAAATAAATTTTTTAGAAAGGGCATGAGAATATTAATAGTTCCCTGCTCATGTGTGTCTTCTGACCGCAGAGAACTGTAATAATAAATACAATGCTAGGTTTTGTCTTAAAAAGGAGAATCTGTTATGCTGTATATATTTAATGTTAGAATGAATTTACCTGGCATTATCAACTACTTTACGGCCCCATCTATAAGCCCAGCTAGCCAGGGCTGCCCAAGACTTGGCCACTTCAGGTGCCTGTACTGAAGACAAGTGATACAGCTGTCCCAAGATAAAATCAGGTTCTCCAACTCCAATATTTACTGTAACAAAACAAACAGAATAACATATTTTATGACGTAAAACATAATTCTAGTTTCCTCAACTTACAAAATAATATTGAAGTATTGTAAGTACACAATTCTTTTTGGCTACGCCAGTTCCCAAAGAGTCAAAATTTCCAAAACACAATTATTTTTCAGTTCTGACATTGGCTACAAAACACCAGTTTTCCATTTGCTAACAACCACTGCCTGTGCTCTACAACTGTTTTCTCTTTCACAGAAAGCAATAGATTCATGACATCTAAGTGCAGAAAGCAGACTTCTATGAAGTACCTAAGGCAGCGTGTATATTTACTTGCATATTTAATTTTCTTCTTCATCAAATCAAAAAACACCAACTACTTGATAATCTAATAACGGTTCTACAAATTCTGACCCTGGAAAAAGAGGTACTGAATTATAGGTTAAATCCACTTTTAAACAAAGAGAGTTATCTTGACATTTGAAGAAAAGTCTGGCAAAAATTGGGAATTAGAGCGCACTTGATGCAACAAGAAAAATGTTCAGATTAAGCATAGATTAAAGATCACGAGAAAACCTAAGGTAAATACTTCTCACATTTATCAGGGTTTTCAAAATGTAGGTGTTTCAATGCTTAACCTAAAAGATCTACTCTCATTCAAACTTTAACAAATGTAGAATCTGAAAGGAGCCAATCATAAAAATATTTTATATCCTTCTTCTATAAAGAAATTCCAGTTTCTTGTTCAGGCACAGAATGACAAAAATACCAGAAGATATCATCTCATATTTTCTTCTTGTTACAAGTAAGTATTGTTTATTTTTATTTTTTAAGTTGTGGATTCTTGCCTATAGACAGAGGCACACTGTTCATACGCACATTAGTAAAATAAGTACATAAGTGATGGATTGCTCACGTTATCAATATAACTGGTGTTATCCCTTACTGGAACCATCAGTAACTATTTATCAAAAAACAAGGAAGTAGGAGAACACTTCTACCTGTAGATTCACTTTCAATCCTGGGATATTCTTCTTCTAGTGTATTAACAGCTGGGAGATCAATCAAAGTATATATGTTTTTAGACAACGTAGACAGACCAGCGTGATTCTGCTGCTGTCGAGCTCGATATACTTGTTTCAGCTGTCCGGAGATTTCTTTCCATTCAGCTTGAATCCATTTAGCCAGTGTAAGAATAGATTTAGCAACTGCATATTCAGCCTTGGCAGATTTGCAAAATGATATGGCACAAGAACTCAGCATTTCCATGGCATGTGTTGACTGACCTGCACATCATGAAAAGTGTATTTTCAGTAGCGTTTAACTTAACTCCAAACAAGTCTGAAATTCAGCATATTTGGATACAGATTGTAACAACATAGTTGACAGTGAAAGTCTCTTTTAAAGTCAAAAATAGAAAGTAAGAAAGGATCGTTTGAAGACACTTTAAGATTGAGACAACAGATATAGGATGAAAGCAATTCCTAATGATACTGTCCTATTATGATTTACTCAAGGTCAGGGAAATTAGCCTGGTTATGAGGACAAGAAGATCAAGGATCTACAACAATTAGCAAAAACTCACCTGCTGTGTATAACAATTTTGTTTTCTCAATATCAAGTTCAGGACCCCATTTTTCATCTATCTGACCTGGTGCAGACAATTTTTTAAAGTGCTGGACTAAGTCTTGTGCAGTGGTGGTTTTTCCTAGCTGAACTTCACTGCATTGAGCAAGCAATCTTGTAGCTAGGGCAATATTTCCTCGCTTCCGTGCAAATTTTGCTGCTGTTAAGCCCAGCTCCATTAGATGACTCTTAATTGGGACTGTTGGTTCTGAAGAAGAAAGCAAGACATTCTAAACAAAATTATTAAACAAACAATAGTTGTACCTGCGGCATAGTTTGTCCAATATGGCCAGCAGTTAAAAAACTTGCTCAACCCTTATTTCCTAGAAATTCTTTAAGAAATTTCAATTATTTCATTTTTATCTAGAATATTTATCTCCTCTGAAACAAATAAAAACATATCCACAGACTGTCTGCTGGACAGAACTTTTGACTACAAGCAGTCTTTTCAATTAAGAAATGTATCTGATCAACATTTTACTTCCATTACCTTTTAACAAACTGCATTTTTAAATCACTTTCACAACTATTTTTAAAATCTCATTGATAATATTGAGGCATTCAAAAGTGAAGCAATTAAAGCATGAAGAGATGAGCAAGCAAAGCTTGATTAGAAGAACAAATGCAGAACTTTTTTTTAAGACAGTGTCTGCATTACACTAGTAATTGAAATCCCTGGATATAACGCAAGACTCTTACAAACCTTGAATTTAGAAAGAAATCTAAATAATACAAAAGGATGCAGATGCAGCTTTTAACAGAAGTTTTAAGTTCAAATTCTGCATTTACCTTTTGTAACACTAAAATAAGAGCTTAAATACCTTTAAGTTTTTCCATCAATTGATTCTGGTACACTGTGTACCTCAGTGCATGCATCCATGGTCTTACGTCATGCTGTTTGCACGACCTCAAAGCGTCATTGAAGAGAGGTATAAGACAATCCTGAAAGAAGCATAAAGGTTGTATAGTTGTCACAAGAAATATTTATTAAGATGCATTTTAATTTGTTAAAACCAAAGGCCATTTTAGTTCAAAGTAAACTTTATTATCTCTATCTGTAGCCAAATTGTATTATTAACAAGTAAAAAAATGAAGTAACTTTTTAATATTTGAAGGTTACTTTTATTTTGTTTTTAAAGCTTTGTTAGCTGTTTTTTAAAGAGGTTGATGTATTTATTCTAAATACAACGTAACATTCTTACCACATAGCTGTGATTTACTGTAAACGCAACTGAAAGAAATGACATAGCTATAGAAATAAGTCCAACTCAAGTTGAAATTAAAAAAAGTCCAAGGATTTCAGAAAACTAAATGAGACCTTTTTACAGTGTGATTGACAAGGGTCAAAGGAACGGGTCCCAAGTTAAGCTGAGGAGGTTTAGATTGGATATTAGGAAGAACTTCATGGAGAGGGTAGCCAAGCATCAGAACAGGTGCCCATGGAAGTGAAGAGTCCCCATCCCTGGAGATATTTAAGAGACATGTGGACATGGCACAAAGGGACATAGTTTAATGCTGGGACTTGTTAATCTTGAAGGTCTTTTCCAACCTCAACAACTGATTCTACATTCCATATTCAAAACTTCATTATGTGACAATTCAATAAAAAATATTACTCAAATTTAGATTTTAAACGCATAGGCATACCTCTGATGTCAGCCTGTTGGATACAGTGTTTTCTAAAGCAGAAGAACAGTACAACTGAAGAGTGCTCAACACCGGTAAAGACTGAGACACAGTGAGTGTGGAAAGTCTTAAAGGTCCAATAGCTATTCGTGATGTTTGCTTTAAGTACTTTATAACATTTCTGAAATAAAAGTTATTGGAGCAGTTACTTTCATTAAACTATTTAAGAGAAAATAATTATACCAAAAATATTGAACACAAAAGCAAATTCAACATCTTAATTTGAATGATGAGGAAATCTTGCAAAATCATGCACAAGTTACAATATGATACTGTTTAACTGACAAGAAGCAGAACTCAAAGAGCTAACAATCTCCAAGTTAAAGATCAATTTATGTCCCTCAGCCTAAGCTAGAAACAAACAATACCATAGATGCTGAAGTACAAAACAGTGTATGTTTTTCCACAAAGTTATGTTTAACAAACCAGAACAGCTTTTTACAGTAAAGATACTGTAAAGATACATTCATAGCACAGCACATTTTAACCTACTCAGATATTGACTGCCACTTTTGCTCCTGTTCTATGTGGTTTACAGCTGTTGCCAGACACACTGAACTTCTCAAAAGTTGTACTTCGACTGCTTTTTGAAGTTCTCTTGGGTCAGGACTTAGCATATTAGGAAGAAGCTTCTTCATGTCTACAAAGAGATTAAAAAATTGGAAACAACCAGAACTGCCAAATGTTGCAGTTTAAAAATGCATTTTTGAAAGCAGGGAACTTTGGAAATAAACCATTTTTGTGTGTATATATTCATATTCATAGACGACATGTTACTTAAAACACATTAACTCCAGAAAACACAGATCTAAAAAAACACAACCTTGTGACAACATTTAGAATTACCATGGCCAATCATTCTGAAGCTTGATTCATAAAGGTTACAAGTCAGTCCACTGAACAGAGCAAACTGCATTCAAAAGTTTCAGTTTGTCATTTATACATACACACATGAAAAAAATATTTCTTATTTGAAGTAATATACCTATTTTTTCTTTGGATCCTCCTGCAAGTAGGTTGATATTTTCTCCTGGCAATAATTCTAGTTGTTCAGTGCATTCAGCAAGTTCTCCAGACTCAAAGCTGCTCAGAGATCTGCAATTCAATGTTTATAGGTTTATTTTCACAGTTTTTTTCATTCCAGAATCTTAATAACTTATATTCAAATTAGCAAAAAATAAAGATTCAAATGAAAACCCTGAAGTTTTAACAGAGCACAAGTTACCAATTCTAAGCAAAAATCCTGGTTTTGCAAAACGAAAGGCAATACTACTGCACCAAACGGTTAGATTTTCTCTCTGAACGGAAGAATATCCTCTCCAGCTCGGCAGCTTTTTGTGTTATCACACTATATATACTACTCCTCAGGAAAGAAAGGAAAGTCTAACCATGCAAGACTTTTATAGACAGTAACTTTTTCTTCTTTACGCATAGAAAAATTTTTGGATAGAATGTCATGATTTTAACTCTTGAGTTTACATTAAGCTGAATTTGCAGAAACATTGCAATATTGTACATATTTTACACTAAATTGTAAGTATTATCTTTCAAAAACTGTACCGTGACGTGTATTTTTAAAAGTTAAGTTGTATGAATGGATTCATTTTCTGCCAGTAGAAGTAGATTACGTTTGCTAACTTTTACCTCCAATCGAGATGTTTTTCTTGAACAATAAAAAAACCTCAATAGTCAGAAAGCCACAGCAACTATTCATAATATTAACAAGCCATACAGATAAGCATATTTTTCCCTCCTAAGGATATAATATTTTTGTATCATAACTCTACTTGAATGACATCACTTCTAAAAGCCACAAAAACTTAAGGATTTCAGTAATCTAAGATACAGTTGAATAAATTGATTACATTCTTACTTTATATAGTTAAAATCTGCTTTCAGATTTATTGAAGTATTATTAGTGCTTTTCTTCATTTCATGGACCATATTTTGCCATTCCTGAACAGCAGACCAATCAGCAATGGAAATGTAACATTCACATGCTTTGTTACCCAAGTAATTTATAACTTCAGGTGAAGAGTCACTTGGCTTAGTCAGAACAGTTTTTCGACTTTCTCCTGTGGAAAAATATAGATATATATTCGAGAGTACGTATGCAATTTCCAAATCTTTTCTCAAGAAATAAGTTTTTATTTAATGTTATGTAACGGTTAAATATAAGAGAAGCAAGATTTTTTTTGTGTTTGCTTTTTTAAACAGATAGAAAATTTTCAAAGGAGGTTTTGGAAAACTTTAGTCCGTATCTCCAAAAGAGTTTCAAAACAAGAAAACAGAAGAACTAAATTAGGAACAAAGAACATCTCTTCTCAAAGATGAAACAGAATACTGAAGCAAAGTCTCAGTTTGAAAAGCCCTTAATAAACATCACAACTACAAGATTATGTCGTAAACACTAAGGCTTAAGCTATGATGATCTAAATAATTTGGAATTAAGGTATAAAAATCTAAAATATTTTACTTATTACTTTCAATTTCATTCAGCTAGATATCTTTATCGCAAAGCCTCATGTATAGATAACATTGGTTTCAATGGAATTAAGCAGTTAACTTCAACTGCAGACAGAAACAGCTCTTTAGATTTAAGAATTCAATGCTGTAATTGCTATGTCTGTATTGATGAATGCTCTACTTCTACTTTTATACACATACTTTTCAAAAGAAACTAATAATACTCACCATTTAAGGAATGCTTTGGGCTGGCATTGTTGACACTATTTGAATTGGCCAACTTGAGAACAGTTTTGTCAAAGCCTGTTATGCAGCAATCCACTCCTGTCATGGCACACAGGTGCTCCTGGTATTCCACAGTTGCTTTTTCAAACCTTAAGTGATTTAGTATTTTAGTTAGCATTTTACAGGATCATTTTTCTTCTCTGGTAAACTGAGTATATTTTAAGCAGTTCTTTACCCAAAATAATGTGTCACCCTCAGCAAAAGAGAGGTTGATTAACAGAATGCAAGTTGGTATGTTGAATTTCCAGGTTTTAAAAGAGAGGATAAAGGCTTTTCCATTCAGATTTAATGCCAACTTCAAACTAAGCACAGGCTGAAGGAGATGCACACGTTAAATTTGAATATTACACCTTTTACCCAAACGTGAGTTAAATATTATTTAATAGACGATAGTATATTATATTATAGTATATTTGGAGAGCTGCCAGGCAGAGAAGGACCTGGGAGTGATGGTGGACAGTCGGCTGAATATGAGCCAGCAGTGTGCTCTGGTGGCCAAGAAGGCCAACGGCATCCTGGCTTGTATCAGAAACACTGTGACCAGCAGGGCTAGGGAGGTGATCGTCCCCCTGTACTCGGCTCTGGTGAGGCCGCACCTCGAGTACTGTGTTCAGTTTTGGGCCCCTCGCTACAAGAAGGACATCAAGGTGCTTGAGCGGGTCCAAAGAAGGGCGACGAAGCTGGTGAGGGGCCTGGAGAGCAAGTCCTATGAGGAGCGGCTGAAGGAGCTGGGCTTGTTCAGCCTAGAGAAGAGGAGGCTCAGGGGTGACCTTATTGCTCTGTATAAGTACATTAAAGGAGGCTGTAGCGAGGTGGGGGTTGGCCTGTTCTCCCATGTGCCTGGTGACAGGACGAGGGGGAATGGGCTAAAGTTACGCCAGGGGAGTTTTAGGTTAGATGTTAGGAAGAATTTCTTTACTGAAAGGGCTGTTAGGCATTGGAACAGGCTGCCCAGGGAGGTGGTGGAGTCACCATCCCTGGAAGTCTTCAAAAGACGTTTAGATGTAGAGCTTAGGGATATGGTTTAGTGGGGACTGTTAGTGTTAGGTCAGAGGTTGGACTCGATGATCTTGAGGTCTCTTCCAACCTAGAAATTCTGTGACTAACAAAATTGGGTCTAGGACAACAACTCATCTTAAATTTGACATTTTTGAGCAACTCCTCATGCACTATTACAAACCTGCACATTATTTAAGAAAATTTACAAAGATTTTAAGAAAGCTTACACAGATAGGAAAAATACTTAATACTAAAACCTCAGGTGTGTTTGTTAGCAGGTAGCAGCTAAATAATTGTGTCCTTTTTTCATTTCACACAAGAGACAGTATACATTGCTTTAAAGAGATAATATCACAATTTAGGCATGCACTGTCTTGAACACTGACCCACCTATTTGAATCAGCAGCCAAAGATTCTACTTTAACAGATGTAGAAGCCACTTTTTCAAAACAGACCTAAAATTGTAAAGCATCTCCCTCTCAGCAAACTGTGTCAAATGATCAGATCTTGCCAGGCACCAGAAAGTTCAACAAGCAATATATACATTAATATTTTGCAATGGAAGAAAAGGAAAATAGTATTGCCATTGTCATGTAACTGAAACCAGGACATCTATGTACAAGAAACTAAGAAAAAAGAAATTATGGGAATTATCAGGACTTGAGTATAAAGGATGTTCACAGATTATCTAAAAAACAATGCCTTAGGCATCTTTGAAAAACACTGACTTTAACATGGAAACTGTATCAACAACATTGATTCATGCCACAACTTAAGATTCAGAAGTATGATTAAGCGTAAGAAATAGTCCGAATTTGTAACATCCATTTATCTGGAAGAAAAACTTACCGCCCTTCTGCTTGTTGAGCTACGGAATTGATCCAGGCAAGACTCTTCCCAACTACAGCAGAAGACCAGACAGCTATACCCTGAATAGCTTCAGGACAGTGAAGCTCACATAATGCTTCTACCAGCATCATAATGGTCACTTCCAATTCATTTCCCTAAAACAAATACAAAAAAACTTTAACAAATCTTATATGGAATAAGAGTTATATGCGTAGTTAAATGCTTAGAAATGGCAGGGCAGTACTTCACTTCACTATAGAGGCATATAATGAAGTGTTCTGTGTATCCATCCATTACACTGTTTTTGGAAAAGCACAGATACTCAGGGAAGAGTTTGTGCTATGAATTCCCAGCCTGAATGTCAATAGTTAGCAAACACTGTACGGTGGGCTTACTGTTATATAAAAACAAATACAAGAATTCACAAAGCAGCAGGAAGGTAGTTAACAGCAAGCCTTGTTAAAGTATTTAAGCAGATCAAGTCACGTATTGTAGGAACTATTCAACTTTTTAAAAACACGTAACCACTTTATTCCCTCATCCCACCCCTGCACTTATCTGCTGCTTACTTCATATAGGAAACATTCCCTCATGATACATCCCCCTCCTGCTCAGAGGAGAGAGTCAAAGACATTACCACAAGACTCCTCACATTAATACAGCAAGAGCATCAAGCAGAACTTCCTGCTTAAACAGGAACCACTCAATTCACATTCAATGAACTATATCATTCATTTATGTGAAATATTTGACCAAATGTACACAGTACACCCTAATCTCTAACCCACATTATCACCTAAATGCAGAAATCTGTCAGAACAAAAGCATGAGTTTAAATAAAATGCTGCTTTCGAGTAAATACTGAACCAGATGTTTTGTAAGAGATTCTTAATAACTGATTACCTCAGCTTAGTTTTTATAATATAGTGGGAGTATTTTCACGACAGTCTACAAAATTTGAAAAAGATAGTACCTGAGATAGACTGTTATTAGTTTTCATTTCTGTGAGTAAATCAAAACCATGTCTGACTGTCACAGCAGGCTGGCCAGCCAGCAATCCAACTCTCATGATGGAAAGCCTAATCCGCGTCAGCCAATCTTGGCATGTCTGGCGATTAGTATAAAAGAATGTCCTGATAACCTTTTAAAACAGGAAAAAGTAACATTTTCACAATACTGTTCATGTGTATGAATCAAAATAATTACATTAAGTACTTAATATTTATCAACACCAAAGTCATAACAGGTTTTGCTGCTGCAATTGAATTTTCAGCTGAGGGGTGAAGAAACAGATTAAGTTCTGCATTTTCAATTTTTTGATACAGACATTCTTAATCTTGCACGGCTTGCAACTGGCCAGGCATATCAGCAAGCTAAAAATCTTGAAGTGAACTAACTATAAATTATATTTTACTGTCACACTGAAGTCTGGTAATTAACTGATTTCAACAGCGAAGAACATTTTACAGCTGATACTATGCAAAAAATGTATGCTGTTTATAAATACTTCAAATGACAATCTGGTCTCAAATAGTTGTTTCTTTATACTGCTGATAACCTACAAGTTAGAGGTACTACAGAATTGCTTACTATTGTACCTCTATGCAAGTTTATGCACCAGAAATAACTCCTGTTTTCACATGCTTTCTCAGAATAAAATTACAAAGCCAGACACATTAAGAGTCTCCAACTTGCATTAGAAGATATTCTTCTCCTTTAATTAGAGTATGAGATTAAATGCTAGCAAACAAAGCTTAACTGCAGCATCCAAAAAGTTCCACAGTTAAGACCTGGACAGCCCTGAAAACGTTGTTCATTCAGTAGACTGTTTCAAATAACATCAGCACTGTAAGACAGACAAACCTTGGGTGGAGAAGTGAGAGCGTTGGCACATCCTTCATATGCATTGTACATCAATTTTTCCAAGTTTTCCAGATATTGTAAAAGGAGAACAAGCCGAAGCTGGTTGCTGCTGTGTCCTTCATCATTGTCCGCTGTAGTCCACTGGCTAACATCTTGATCTGGGTTTAACGTATGGGCTGCAAGGCTCCTAATAATACCTATGTATTTTTACCAAGACATGGAAAAAATTACCAAATATACTTTAGAATTGTTATCTTGTGACACGCTTAGAGTAAAATCTCTCAAAAATTAATAGTACTTATGCAACTGCTATTCTGGCATTGCATCTCTTGATACATCAGACAAATACATGCTAAAAATCTATAATCACTGAAAAATAAAACCACTGTCTTGGACATGAAATTCTTTAGCTGCAAAATCTCTTACATAAAAGGAAATTCCATGAGAATAAGCTATATTCTTCACATTACCTTCAATTGTTTGAAATGTATCTTGGGCTCTACCCAGAGGAGTTCGTAACTTTGAAAGAACAGTAAACTGAGCTGCCTCCCAGACAGCCCATTGCCAAAGAACAGCATCAGTCTTCAACAGATTACGAGGGATGGTTGGTTGATCTCGCTTATCTAGCCTTTGACAGCTGTAGAACAGCCTTTCTAACCAATTATCTTTCCTGAAAAAAAAAAAAAATCAGAAGTCCATATAGTAACAAGATTGTAATGTACACAGATCACCTATCTAATGCTGTCAAAATCTCTCAAGATTGTTTTCAGCAGCCATGTACATAATGCAAATATTTACAAAGTTGCGTATTGAGGGTATTTATAAATACTTAAAGAGAAAAAAAAACTGAAAGTAAAGCAATGTAACTTGTAAAATAGTTATAAAATTTAAACTAGTTTGGAATTCTTCATTATCAATTCAACATCAATGAATTTCAGTTTTAAAAGAAGTTCTTACCCAGTTCGATGAGAGCTTCCATACAAAATAAAACTAATGACATCAGAGAAATCCTGTGGATGGAATGTGTTACTTGGAGCTTTGCTCATGTGACTTCTTATAGCCAAAGAAATTTCTTGTATTTCTGTGTGGGTACGGTTACTGCAGGAAAAGGGGGAAAAACAAGTCATGTTATTGAATAAATCTGAAACAAAGTTATGCAAAAGAAGATATACATCTGCATATATAATGACTGGAAATAAATATACTCTTTGGTGATAAGACTCAGTGCTTTTAAGAGTTCAGGTCTTTGAGACAGACTGCAGGGCATAGTATTGCTGAAGTTCTGAATAACAGAGACCTTAGAACTATTCATATTTGCTGCAAGAAGTACTGCACAGTTTATCAAGTTTGTTAACTACTTTGTGTAATACCTACTGTTCTTAAATCTGCAACACAGTAGAAGAGACATTAAGACATCTTGTTATGCATTTTGATTTTAAATTTGGAAAATATGGTAACATTCACCTGGCATTTTTCAGGTAACTTTCAGGAAGAAACCAAACTATTATCTATATTGAAGTTAATCTGAACAACTTACCTCAACACCACATCTAAAGGAATTGACTTCAGAAGTTTTCCAAAAGCTTGCCTTACACGAGCACCACTATGTACTAGTTGAACACGACACACGTCAACACATCTGCATCACCAAAAGAGGGGAAAAAAAGGTCATAACATTTCCATTAACAGCATAATTCAAATCACATACATAGTTCTGTGCCATTACCTTTGTAAAAGGTCATCTGGTAGGGACGAAGACAGGGCATGGAGGCTACTACATGCTTGAAGACAAATATTCACATCTTCCAAAAGTGCTGAATTAAGGAATTAAAAGGAAAATGTCACTTGGCTTGAATTAGATAATTTACACATTACTCTGGTAGTAGAGGAGCACCTAGACATTTTTACAGCACAGCTAGTATAGACACAGGGTTTATGCTTTATTTTTATTTTGATTTAGTTGACTGGTTTTACTGTACCAGGTAAATACTTAGTAAGAGAAAGTCACTTGTCTTATACGTTACTTATGTGGCCTATTCTGACCAATGACAAGATTAATTTCCTTATGGCCTCCATACACTGGCATTATGCATAGTGTATTTTCAGTGAGAAGAAACTAAGATCAAGTTAGTTAACTGCTAGCCTTGGGAAGTTATTGCTCTTGCTACTACTATAGGAACAAATGCTTTTGGTAGAAGCTATTTCCAGAATATTTTGAGATCCAGAACAATATAACAAGTTATGGAAATGTTCCACTGTTTTTGATTGAGTAACACAAAATCTTACTTGCAGGATTTGGCACATCACTGATGGTTTTGGAGATTAACATCACAATCACAAAGTACTATTTTAAGAAAATAATTGTTTGCCTAAATAATAGGTAGGGATGTGTTTAAGAGAAAGGACAGAAGGAGAGTAAGTCCTTGTGCCACACAAACCAGAGGTACCCCTAAAATTAATCATATAATCACAGTCACTTATGTATGGAATCATGCCACATAAAAGACAGTTAATAAATAGAAGTTCTATCTTACTGTTTGCTAAAAGTCCTTTACAAAACTTATGGAAAGATGGGAGAGAGAATAAAGGTGCATATGTCTCTGATTTTTTCATCAGAACAGCCACTTCCAAAGCCCATGTCATTAGTAGTTTCCTACAAAAAAGGAAAAATATTAGTCGCTCTATGCAGTTACAGAAAGCTATCTTTCAATATACCTTAAATTACACTTCAGGTTACAGATCAGCATCCTTTCAGTAAAGTTTGATGGCTCTGCTTTTAATGTATAGATCTTATAGTAGTTTCCATTTTCATAGTTTTTGTAAATAGAAGTGAGCACCTATTTCTGCTCCCTCCTCCCCTCCCAGATATTGTTATTTATGTTTCATAAGAAATACATACTTCATTGGTTAAAGTTACCCTAGGCTTTACAGACAAAAATAAGACCTATTTTCTGAGTTAAGATATTCTATTGATAAAAACACCTCCTGATTAATAAGAGAATGATAGTTACCTGGTATCTTGAGTAAGGTTGTCCTTCTTAAGCAGTAGCCCCAAAAGGTTTAGTATGATTGAGAAATGTTTTTTTGTTGCTGTGGTTACAGTACTTATAACTGCTCCATCAAACAGAGAGGGAGAGGAAGAACTGAGGCTACTGGATATGAAATGGTCATGCCTGGATGGCAAAGAAAAAAAATATAAAAAACAGAAGTAATACTTCCTCCAAATGTATAAGAGAAAAAGAAAGTTGTAAAAGTTACATATACACACAGCATTATAACAACATTATGTCAAAACTCAGGTATTTTGATGCTTGGACTAAAAGAACAAAGCTGTAGTTTTACATCAGTCCATGCAGTCCAATAACCTGGTTTCAATGGTGGCTGATGTCAAACGCAGAATGAAAAGTCACCCAAAATGAAATATGTACAAAATAACTTTAGAACTAGTGTAATTCCTTTAGTTTTGACAACATTAACAAGGTCCAAAGTGTGCTTAAATCTGTTGTTTGCTTTTCATTGCCCCTCCTAGTAAGCAAAATAGTAACCAATCTTTTGTTATTCACTTTCAAAGTTCTCCCTCAGTTATCTCTATTCAAACCCAAGACTCTTAATCCCCACTTCGAATAAAATGATAAATTTTAAGGCAGGATACACTTTCTTAGCATTTATCTATAAGTTATGAAAGTAAAAACTGATTAGGCTAGTTTGGGCAAAACCTTAATGGCAATAGTCTCAAATTTATCCCTCCAACAATATATTCAATTCAAGTAAGTCCATTCTAGTCCTCTTAAAATACTGATGAATTATTAGTCTTCATACCTGGAACAATGCGAATATAATGTATACAGTACTGCATACTGGACAGCAGGAAAATGAACTGCTATGTCACCATGAACAATCATCAGATTTTTACTCAGTAGTGCAAACACAGTTGGTGAAAGGGCCCACATCTGTAAGAAAAATTGCAACATAAGCACAGAAACATAATAATTAGGATCTATTTTGAACTGTAGCTTCCATACTGTTAATTTTTAATTAATTTAATTAATTTAATGTATTCTGTGACAGTAACTCCATTAATTTCATAATCTTCTCAGTTTAAAAAAGGGGAAAGAAAGTAATTATAATCTGTTAAAAGCACATTGTTTTTATTTGGAATAAACTGTAACAAATATTTTCACGTGGCTGATATACTACCAGCAGACACACTGAAGATGATTTTATTTGTCTCGCTTTTCACAAAGTAGAATTACTCTGACAATATTGTAATCAATCTAAGAATAACCCTGGTAAGACACACTTCCCTAGAACCTACTTTTCATTATGCACAAACTAGATATAAAAACCACCTGTTCCATTTCCTCTAGATTTTAATTCTGGACATCTTTTACTATAACCTATTAGGGAACAAATACGATCATTTTAATTATATGTAAGTACTACTACTGAAATGTATTATGATATATTTTAAGTTAAAGTGAATTTGTGCAAGAAGTATTAAAAATAATCTGTACAGTTTTTACTCACCCCAATTAATGAATTTTTAGCATTTCCAATGGTACTTAGGGCACTGAGGTCAAATATAACAACAAACTTTGCATTATCCACACTGAATACATGCTTCTTGAAAGACTCATGCTGGATTTCAGAACAGGCCTCGGGAAGATGTAAACTATAGAGAAGACTATTTAGGGCACAGGTCATTTCTCCTAGAATCAACCTGTAAGCAGTCTCCAAAACAGGAATGTTCTTCAGGCTCAGAACTGCTTGATATACAGCATGGGCTGCTGCAACAACCTTGGGAGTATGAAATAAAGAAACAACTGATTAGTCCGAAATTATGTCCTGGTTTCAGCTAGAATAGAGTTAATTTTCCTCGTAGGAGCTGGTATGGTGCTGTGTTTTGGGTTTAGGATGAGAATAGTGTTGATAACATGCTGATGCTTTAATTGTTGCACAGCAGTGCATACACTGAGTCAAGGACTTTTCAGCTTCTCATACCACCCTGCCAGCAAAGAGGCTAGAGGTGCATAAGGAGTTAGAAGGGCACAGAACCAGGACAGCTGACCCGAACTGGCTAAGGGGATACTTCATACCATGCAATGTCGTGCTGAGCAATTGTATGGGGTGGCTGGCCAGTGGGAGGAGTGGGGACTGCTGCTTGGGAAAGGGCTGGGCATCAGTCAGCAGGCAGTGAGCAATTGGAATGTGCATCACCTGCTTTGTACATATTATTATTACTATTATTATAATTATTGTTTCTCTTCCTTTTCTGTCCTCTTAAACTCTTTATCTCAAACAACAAGCTTTTTTTTTTTTCCCTTCCCAGTTCTCTCTCATTGTGAGGGTAGGGGACAGCGAACAGCCAACCACCCAGCCAGGTTAAGCCATAACAAATCATAAAATATATTAATTGCCAACACAGAATTAAAAGCTGTGATTCTTTATCTATGAATAGCCCAGTCTGGTACTCACACCTGTCTTCATCTCTCTGTAATTAGGTACTACTCACAGAATCTGTAGATAGCTTTATAGACCACCCACATAGCACACACCAAGTACGAATGCCACATGATCTACAGACCTCTCTATCTGGTATGACAGTAGACTTACCAATTCCTTATCAAATCTAAATGCCAAAAGCAAGAACTAGCTACATCTGCTTTCTCATAGCTTATTTAAGATGAATAGGATTTTCCAGCTTAAAAAAATACATTTTAAATGCATTAAGACTGTTGTAATACACCTGTAAAGTCACTCTTACCTCTTTTTCCTTATGATAACGGAGTACAAGTAGTTTAGACTCTGGTATAAATAATTTCTCTACAAACGAAGATGGTAGCTTTGTATTTATTTGTTCAACAATCTGGAGATGAAACACAAAATAAATACTTATAACTATCCAATTTTTTTTATTACAACACAGATTATAGAAGTTGGATCAAAATAGTTTTTCTAGCCTCTGTATACTATAGTTTGAAAAAAGCTTCCCAATAACACTAGTATTTTGTATTTTCTTTCTCAAATGCACATGCAGAGAATTACTTTCAGGCTTTAACACGACAGCTATGGGAGAAAATTGCTTGAATAACCTGCATCCATATGGGCTTTCAAAACTTATGGCCTACTTTTAAGAGCTATGTTTTCATTTCTCAGGTCACAGCATAAGCAGATATACAGTAGATAAATAGAACATATTAGCACTAAGGTTCTGAAATTCATCAGATGGGGGTATCAACTGCAGAGACTGAAAGTCAAGCAACGCAGAGGAAAAAAGCACTCATACTAAAAACTAAAAGCCATAACAACCCAATAGCATAAACAAGCTAGCAACATAAGCTATACATTAAAGAATTAAAGCAGAAGCATTTCTTGCTTGTGGTCAGGAAGAGTTTTGAATAAATATATATAAAACATATGAAGAAAAAACCATTTTGCATAAAAAATAACATTTTATAATTATAACATTAATAATAATAAGTAAATACAAACCAGTGTCAACAGATTCAGGACTGAAATGATATAATCAGTGCCACACGTCTGACAATTTTCCATTTGATCTAATCCATATGTAATAACCATGTCACAGTGTATAGTCATACTTGGATCTAGACTACCAAGTAAAACACCAACACATTCATTGGCAGCTGTGAGTACTGCTTCAGAGAAGAACACTTGGTTTGCTGCAGTCACACATCTCATTACTCTGTACAGAACCTAGAAAATTAAAAAGAACACCCCTAAATTAAGATCAATTTAAAAAAGAGTAACTGCTTGCTATTTAATTATATGGAACTTCCATTTGATATCCTATCTCATAGTATCTGCAGCAAGCTATATTCTGTTAAAAGAATATTCTGAATAACGTACATCGTGGCGTCACACCCCAAACGTGTAAAAAAATAAATGTGCCTTTGACTGCTTGATTTCTTACTCAGTTAAGGGCTTAGATAAACCTTCTTGCATCACCAGAATCCTCTGCAGATTAAGCCAAGTTACATAACTGTCTTGGCTTTAATTGGGAAATCCATACCATTATTTATCAGAGAAGTTTTTTTTGTCCCTAACAGAACTCTGTAGAGGAATATATTCCAATTGTGCAGCTCATCCATCAACAGCCACAAGATTCTTTGTTTAACCTATTTGGAAGTCATTTACACACTCTACAAGTCCTGTTACAGAAGTATAGCAGTGACTTTTCATGTTGTACAGTATCACATAGAATAATGAAAACTCAGTAAAAGTTCTCTCTAGAACAAAAGGGCTTTGCTGTTATATTTGGCTTAGATGCAATTTCAGCATGAATAAAGTAAAAACTACATTTTATAAGTTACACAATTTGAATAAATGGCAACAGTATGGTTACAAAGGCAAGTAACACAGACACGAACCCTGCTACACAAAATCAAAATGCCTACACAAAGTTGTTGGTTTCTGCGACGTATGATTCCAAAATGCCACTGTCACAACGTATGTCTTAATATTTAATACAATTCCCACAGTGTATTTCTTCAAGGAAATACATTTGCTTAAAGCTGAGAATACACATTTATCAACTATCAAACATGCACACAACTCAACAAATAAACTCAACAGTAAAAAAAACCTGTCATTGTATGGCAATAAATCATGTCAGCAACAAAGAAAAACAAAAGCTTGAATTCTTACATCAGTTACATATGCTTCCGTAATTGGAGGTCCTCTAATCGGGCTGAAGCGTTCCCCAATACTCCTCACCACAGTACTGAACACCCGAAGAAGCGCAGCCAGTTTAGGCAGGGACACTGAAGGAGGAGGAATATCTTCATCTACTGATTCTCCAGAAGCCACATGGCTGAGGTCCTACAATGCACATGTTTTATATATCAGTATACATAATTAGCAGTTATAAATACTTCTGATTATTTTTAATCACAAATTTGATTTTTGTATGTCTATTTCCCAGACACATTATAGATACTACGAAGTTGTAAATGTATTTAGACAACATATCTAACTTCACCGAGACAGGATAGAGGCACACAAAGATAAGCAAGTCACTGAACACATGGAATTCTATTCAGTAGTTTAGCTGCTGCAACAGAGTACTCTTAGGCTATCTTGTAAATGAAAACAGAGGTTTATTTATAAGCCACTGTAGCATGTTCTGCTGCAACAGTTGCCTGCACACTTTTACCACTCTCCCAGACAATTCCCAGCTACGGGCTGGCATCGGGATGTTTGCGAGGCCATTCCCAATACACTGTTTATGTGCAGCCACCTTCATCTGGAGACTGAGTTTACTACCAGGCTATCTCATGCCAGCTGGCAACAGTGCTGGGAACCTTCCCAGAAGTGCTGATCTCATTACGACAGATATTGTCTACCCCTCTGCAAAATAAAACACAGTAGCTTGAACCACCTTCTCCGTGATTTAAGTTAACACGTTACCTTAAGGCTCTTCCACAGGTAATATGCACATTGTCCAGTTCAGTGGACAAGCTGATAAGCACTGATTTACTGTGCTAACTTAATAAGCTAAAGGCTAAGTGCACATATAAGTACAGTAGCAGAACTGAATGATTTATTCTGCTTTTAGTAAAACAGACTGCGTAGGAAGTACAATCTTACACATAGAATTTGCAGGTAAAAGCAAGGCAATTTCGATAGCACTTCTGTTAACATATAGACTGTAGCACAATCTAGTTATAAGCATATATACATGAGCACACATACATTAAGATCCCTTCCAACAGTCTTGGTTTAATGACAGCTTCATACAACAGAGTTTATATTAACAAGCAAAGGTTACAGTGTCAATGCAAAGTATCTGTTAATTTAATATTTTTTAGTTTTCTAACAGGTTTCAAAGCTCCTGCTACATTATTTTCTGCACAATATATCCTGTTACTTTGTTTAAAAAACAGGTTTACCATTAAGTATGGAAGCATTAAGAATCTCTTTCCCCACCAATAGTCACTTCTTCCAACAAACTCTGAGGCAAAATGTCTTCAGGTTTTTAAAAATCAAAGTATTCCTGTTTTACTAATTACTTTGATATACCCAGCTCCCCAACCTCATCAGGTAAATATGCATATTCTTACTATAGGCAATTAATAATCTAAGTGCAAGGAAAGAGCCTCAAGTTGGGCCAGGGGAGATTTAGATTGGATGTCAGGAAGAATTTAGTCACAGAAAGTGTTTTGGCATTGGAACTGGCTGCCTGGGGAGGTGGTGGAAGTATTAGCAATCCATGAGCATTGTCATTCTATGTACTTTGAATACGCTCTGAATTTGATCCTGTTTTCCCCAGAAAAATTCTGTAATTTCCTCTTCTACAAATGTAATACATCCATAAGTCACATTTATGTATTTCTTTAATAAAATTTGTAACAGTAAACTCTGATGTATATATAATAAAGCCTTATTTACCTCAGCATATGCTTCCATATCTTCTAAAAACTGACCCAAGAGTGTGGTAGAAAAAGTAAGATCAGCCACCCAGAAGGGCTCCAAGCTCTGCAGCCACCCTGTATCAAAATACCATGCGGATTAAAACAGGGGTACAATTTAATATATAAAAATGACATTTTTGTAAAGTACAATATCTTTACCACAGCATATTCTGCAGGTATATCAAAGATAAGCTCATTTTTTCATAGTTTTTGAGAATTAAGACCCGTAAACCTACTAAAAGTTTTTAAGGAGTCACACAAAGAATTGACGTTTATATGTAGTCTGAATAAACATCCAATTTTTCCATCTACAACATGGAATGGCAAACACAAATTTACTAAAACATTAGGAACAAAATGTGTTGTTACACAGCCAGAAACTCATGTTGGTTTTGTCAACTTCCACATCAATAGGACCCAACCTGTGTAAGTAAACCCACACCTACTGCAAGCCAGACTGGACATGAGCAGCTCTGGACAAACTCACCGGACACCTGTTGCGTCAACGAAGGTTTCTGAGTGTGATCTATATGCCACCCAACCAGTATGTCCACTGTGTCCTGAAAAGCAGTTTTGGGGAAGGGAAAAAAAAAGAAGGCTGGTTACCCAATATGTTACAACAGCTTTTCTAACTAAGAGAAAATGAAGAGGACATATTAAGCTTACCCTAAAATTGGTGCTGAAAATGTGTGGGTAACATCGGGACACCAAAAGTATGCACTTGACACATTTGCACAGTAACTCTGGTGTATCCACATTTTCTAGAATGGACTGCAGGCTAGTCATTACAAGCTAAAAAGTAAAAGCAAAGCTATTAGACATTTCACTTCATTAACACACGTGAAACAGTCACAATGTAAAGACATGGATTTACTCAACATTCAACATTTTTTAGCAAGCTACTTGAAGTCAAACTTCTCAACACTCTTTTTGCTGGGAGGAAAAGAGTAAAAAGCATCACATATAGAGCTTCAAAAGAACCAAATAGTTGTTTCTGAGTTTGTTTCTCCTTTCCAGAACCTTTTTGGCTCTGGAACTAAAATATTAAACTGCAGCACAGACCTGAATGCAGTTCTACACCCAAAATAAGACCCTAGAACTAAATCCATGGGATCGCGTATGCATGCATCCTGTTCTGTCCCAGATCCAGGAAAAATTCAACCTAGACGCTACAAATAGGAGGCGGCAAATCAAAGCAATTAACACACTGTGTAGCATTCCACTTGTTTTTTTTATGTGTTTTTGTTGATGTTTTTTTTTATTATTCTCAACAAAATTCTTCACCTTGAATCTGCAACATACACTAAAAAGTATCATTGAATTACGTACTAAGACCTGACATTTTCTTCTAACAAAACCATTCAAAATTCCCTGCCAGTTTTAATTATACTTATGTCAACATAGTATTACCTTTTGTTCATTTTAGTTTAAGAGTTAATTTAAGCATTGCACTGGAAAAATCATTAATATTCCTGCTTAAACTTGTAGTCTTACCTGCATTAAAGATGAAAAGGCTTTCTTTTCTCCTACAGTCTCTAGTGCTTTGTAGGTTGCACACAAATAAAGAAGTTTAACTTCATCTTTTGTGGATGAGCTGAATTTGCTAAAAATCCATTTAAAGATCTTCTCAGCCTCGTAGCTCAGAGAAGCACAAAGAAGGCCAAGACAGTAAGCTCCTTCCTGTCTCAGTTCTTGAAGCAATTTGCTACTGTATTTTTGGGGAGAGAAAAAAAAAGTAGAGTCTCCAGACATTAAAGCAGAACAGAAAAAATCAAGAACAAATTCAAACATTTTCTCAAGCAGAAAAATACATACATTAATGAAGTTGCTTCCCTCCAATTTAGCTGCTACACTGACTATAAAGTTAAAATAAAAATGTGAAATAATTTTTCAATGATATATTATTTCTATGAAATAAATCAATTTAAGTAAAGAATAGAATAAATTGGCCAATCTACTTGCAACATGCTATTCAGGAAAAAAATCTTGTTGTACAAAAACCTTAAGACCAATTTAAAAGCTAGATTACCACCGCAGCATAATACTACACCTAACCAATTAAACGTAGCTGAGAATTCATGCTACCTACAGCATAAAAGGTGACACGTGTACAATAAAATTCTCTCCATGAAGTGTACTCTAGACAATATAACAGTATCTTTGGTATGCCTATGAGTCTTAACTTTCCTCCACTTCTGTCCCATTAATAATTTTTGTCATGCCCATGCAAATTAATGCATCCTTTAATCTTTTTGATTTTTTGGAAATCAAGAACTTAATGCCATTGTTGTTTTTTTTTTTTTTCTTCTTTAAAACCTCTAAACTGCTTAAATTTTCTAGCTTACCTTTCATTGAGTACATCATGAATGGCAGTCAGGATATTATCCAGTTGTTTAACTAGTACCTATAATATAGGATACATAAAAGGCATAAACATCATAATGCTACAATAACTTGTGCAAACTAGGTCCTGTTTACACCCACATTAAGAACACCCCTGGCAATTCTGTTTGCTAATAGAATGCTATTATGCTTTCCATAGCCACTGCAGACTAGGAGGAACTATATTAAGCAATACTGCAATATTATCCTACATGTTGTATTTCATATTTATTTCCAGTAGCCACGAAAACACACTGGCAGCCTGCTATCGAGTCTTGTTCTAAATTTAGTTCTTGTTAATAACATTACATCATAAACGTACAACTCACCATACAGCTCATCAGGAGCGTCTCCTGAAGACCTAGTCTACATTGGTAACTGAGTGTATCAGCAGAATATTTAATTGATCTGATAATAGCCTAGAGTATTAGAATTTCTCCTTAGGCAACACTTACAGAGAAATGGAGTACTATTTTCTAGGGATGAAACATTACTGATGAACCACTAATTCTCAATAAGCATAACCAATTTTTTTTCTTAATACACACTGAAAAAACAATAGAGGTAAGTTGCAAAACAATACATTCAGCTACAACACTATTACAAACAAGGTACTATCAAGAAGCTCTTTTGACAGGTTAATTAAAAGATCTGTTCTCTTTTGTTTAGAAAAACATCAATCTTCTAACACGGTGATGTTATTTAATTTTTGTTAAGTTCTGAGCACTGGGAGGGGGGGAGGTCCACATACTTGGCCCCTCAAAACTCACACAGACATTTTAAAAGCGTGCCTGATGTCTGCAAAAGAGGCTACAAAAAGAGAGGGGAAAAAAGACATCTATACAATTTAGAAGCTGGAACACAAGGGTATTACATGGCAATGGCACTGCCTAGTTACTTTTACTACTTCACTTTGTTCAACACACCTACATTTTGACCCCAAGACCAACAAGAACTCTGTTAAACTAAATTTAATGATGTAAAGAACTGCAAGAATGACTGCTAGGTTAAGAACCATCCTTTATGAAACATTACGCTCAACACTGTGGGATCACTTGATAGCTGATCTTGTTCTCATTAGCTAGCTGGGAGAAGTTTTAAAAAGTTTTTGTGACAAACTTTTAATGTTCTGCCTGCTTGTGAGTACAAACTTTGTCACCACCAAGTTAGGCATCAGAATGGCAACTCCTGCATGTCCCCAGAAATAAAATAAAAATGAACCTAACTTACAAAAAAAAAGAAGTGTTTTGTGAATATAAGAACAATTGTTTTTTAAAAGAATAGATTTTGAAAACATTTACTTTCCAAGCCCCTGTATTAACAAAGATTTTGTTTCAAATCGAAGCTGGACTACTAGCTAGGCTTGCACATGGTCTGTCTGCTTATGCCTATGTGCACAGAATCCAGATCACACCTTTTGGAAAACAGAATTGCCAATGGTCAATTAACTTAGAGTAACAGAAATAGCCAAATTTTAAATATGGATAGAAACAGTCACCTTTTGCAGACAGATTTTAGACAGACAACTAAGCTATCACAGCACTGCCTACAAGTGTGTATGAGGGTATTTAAACTTTTACTTTAAACTCCTGCTTTCACATGGGTAACTCTTAAAGTCATTGTTCCCCCCCACCATTCCCCTCCCCCAAAAATAAAAGGAGAGGTGTCAGACAAAAACCTCTTAATACTTTACTTCAAGATAAGTAATATTAAATATTCATATCCACACTGGGACATACTTTTATACCCCCTGTATCCTTCAGAAACACTTGAGGATATTAGAGTTCAACAACCCATTAAAAACAGAGGTCTAATGAAACAGACTGACTTTGTTCCTCCCCTACAAAAGAGGATCCACATACAGAGGTGTTTTTTTTATTTTCTCATTTTACACAATGCCAAAAAATCATGGGCTCCCTTTCAAGTTTAAAGGACTTGAAATATATATATTCGCCACCTGGAACATTACATCCTAGTATTTTCCAAAGAGCACATTGTGTTTCTCCTCAGATGCTTGATAAACATCAGGAATCTTTAAGGATTCAGGGCTTCCTTATGTTGCCAATATTTATCAGTATCTACTAAGATGATTACTACAACCAAGATGACTGAAAAGCAGAAGCCGGTACCAAGCAATTGTTTTCAAAAGATGCTGCAGTTAATTTTTAATACCCGTAGACAGAGTTTAATCTCGCAAATTTCAAAAACAGATGGCCAAATAGATAAGTATGCATCAATTACTGAAAAACATGGGCTGCAACTGTCACACTTACACTCCTCCCACTGTAAAAGTATCTTCTACATAGATATTGACAAATTCACTGCCTTTAAAACATCAAACCTGTAGCATCAAATCTCTGCAACACTCCCAGTGTCAGAAATTGTTCCTCTGTCCAAAAGCAACTTCAACGGAAGCAAAGTGTTTTTTGTATCAGCAAAGCCTTAGTGAAGCATAAGCCAATGATGTTACACGCAACAGACAGTTTAACAAAGATGCTGCCATCTTCCTAGAAAAAAATCTAGAAAAAAATCTGTATTTATGAAAATTCTGCAATATTCCTGTTTTTTAAAAAGCAAAAGGTAGACCTGTGCGGTGTCAAGAGTTAGACTTGATGATCCTTAAGGGTCCCTTCCAACTCAGGATATTCTATGATTCTAAAACGAGAAGTAATTTCTTTTCCATGAGATCACAGCTTTGCTCATGAAAACCAGTAACATGCTATCAGTCTTGCAACCTAAATCTGGACAAATACCCATTACAACAGCTGACTTGAAATAACCGTACACATGCCTTGAACTCAAATTACCAAAAAGATGTCATAGTGATGTGAAGCCTCCTACTCGTTCTACCAGTCTCCATCACAGCTATGAGCACACACCATGTCACAAACTCTTCCTGTTGAACAGCTATTGAGAAAATATTACAACAAAACAGCACCATTCACTTCTCATGTTCTCTGAAGTTAACCTCTACTTGCAGTACCTTTGTGGTTCAAAGGCTGACAGGTAATGGTCAATTAACTAACTGACAGCTAATTGCTTTGAGCAACTTTATTCCAGGTGAGATTCAGATTTAAGTGAACATTACTGTAAGACTAATTATAAGAAGACACTTGAATATAAACCATGGAATCAAAGTATTTTTAGTATTTCCATTCTTCCTCTCAAGAGCGGATATTGGCTTGTACCACATAAATAATCATCCTTCCAAAAATGAGGTGTCATATTTACTCCAAAGGATTAGACTGACTCTTCTTTCTTGACCAGCATACAGGAAGCTACTGAAAGAAACATTGATATTCATCTGAGGATGCTACACGAATCAAATGGGGATAGTATGCTCCTGGATAAGACAGTAAGAGAATTTCTCCTGTAACTCAGTTTTTGTATACATTTAGCCAGAAAGCTCAGTAACTATAAAATGAGCTATGCACGAGACTGTAAATATATCCGCGCATTTTTTATTTAAAATACAGAAACAGCTCTTGAACACGATAACAGCATGTTTGGTTTGCTTGTTCCTTATTTTCTTGGTAAAGGATCTAGAAGGTATTTAGAAGACCAATCAAAAAATCAAACAAATGAATGCCAGATTTACTTCTACAGCTCACATACTCAATATGGCAGTTTGTCTTAAATAATCAAACAATAAAAAGTTTACTGAATGCCAGAGAATGAACAGACAATCCAGGAATACACTTTCCTGGATTGTATATAAAATATTCCCCATAAACATACCCCAATACTCAAATTTTAAAAACACAGTTTTGTAAAAAGCTCCACTGCTGGAAAAGTAAAACCTACTAACCAGTTTGTTTTCTGGTTGCTGAATGAATTCTTTCAGTTGCTTTACAGTAGCCAGTCTTCGGTCTCTGTCGTCTTCCCGAGTAATCCTCCGAAGAAGATTTGACAGTCGAGACTCGTCAGAATAAGACAACGATCGCTCTGAAAAAGAAAAGACAATTATTTCTTGTTTCTACAGTGTTCTATCAACAATAACTATATTGCCTGAAATGGGCATTTACACACTCAATAAGACTTTAGTTTATTAGCTTTTTTTCCTAAATTACTATAATTTGTCTTAAAGCTAATATGAGGAAAACAAAAAAAAAACAATTTAGCTACCAAAATACTTCATCTCTTCCAGCAGACAGACTAGCACCTGACTAGAATGATTTAACCTCATCAAGGTTAAAACAGATTTCTAGCTGAACATATGAATAAAATAGTTCAACAAATAATATTTAAAGCAAACCTTTTGGAAAAAAAAGAAAGCAAGCTGTTTCTTGAAGCAAAGAAACAGATTTAGGCTCAAGCGACCACCAAGAAATAGCATTTTCTCTGTCATTTTGGCACAATAAAACAGATTACAGTTAGTCTTCTGATACCTAGAAGGGTTCTGCTTTGAAAAGGAAAATATATACACTTGATCTGTAGAGGAACAGAAGCATATATCTGTGCAAAGGTGCAGCGGCTACTCATTAAATCTTTTACTTTAGCGGATCATAATACAGGAGAACTAGCAGCATCCCAAGAAAATGGAAAACAGCATCTTAAGAAAACACTTCCTGCAAGTTGACCAGCAGAGCTACTCATACTAGTGAAGAAGGTCACAACCCGATTTCCCTGATTTAGATACCAATTGCATTACATTCTTCCTAAATTCGTATGAGTAACTCCTCTCCCTTTTTCACAAGAAGGAAGCAAGGTTTCTTTTCCAAAGATTGACATTAGATATTTTTGTGGTGATAAAGATCAGAAGATTCATGGAACATGAAGATTTTCTTAGTCACTGTGACTATTATGAGAACACAGAGGGCTACCACAGATGACTGATCTCTGCTATGTAACACATCAGTCATTCCCACGAGAATACCTTTTGCATTATGGTCATGAAGAATATTCTCAACCTTACTTCCAGGTCTTTATTTTTTGAATTTTAAAAAAGTACACGAATAAAATCAGCTTTAATAATCGGTTTCTCACCAGGCATCAGTTTAAGCAATGAACTTTGAAGACACCTGACATTCTGAAAGATTAGGGAGGCTTAGCAAACATTAAAATAGCAAGATGAGTATGAGGATCAAATATACATTTTGTTCCTAGCTAGAACATCTACATAAGACATGCTGAGATGTTATCTGACAGGTATGAAAAGAGCTTGTTTCAAGATGTTACTGATTTTACAGAAGACTAAAGCATTCATATCCACTGAGGAAGAATTACGTTTATTTTCCCTTGCTTTATCTTGAACCTGCAGTCTTTGGTAGTGGAGGAAAAGCTGCGTGGCTGGTGAGAATCACACAAGGAATCATGATCAGAAGAGACATCTTCTGAAGCTATATTTGAGGTCTTCCTGAGTGATGTTGCCATCCCAAGAACTACAATCCACACTAGATGATTGCTCGCATCTGAGGATCACCTTTTATTTCAGCCCAGAGTTCAGCTAGCAGCTGTAGCTGAAGGCTTGCCTGCCAATGGTCAATACATAGACAAACTTCAGAAAAGGGGAGCTGGACTCATATGGGAAAAAGAATTCAAATCAGCCTTGGAAAAGAAAGAAAAGGACTGCTACAAAGGATGCAGCATGCCCAGTGGTGTCCTACATCTATCATTTTCTTGGTAGGTCACTAGACCTTTAGGGAAAAAATTATATTTGTTTTGAAAGTTCAAATGGAATTGTTTAGAAACAAAACATGCATAAACAAGAACGAAAGTTCTTTAAAAGCTTGGTTAGGGTGGAAATTAATTCAGACTACAGTACACATAAAATGTGCAACTGGTATCCATAAATAATTCCATGCGAACAGTCTAGTAGGAAAATATCCTGTCATACATTAAGCTTTCATTCAGTAAGCTGAACAGAATCTACACGTCCTTCACTGCTACACTATCCACATATGAAGCCTCTGAAAACAAAACGATGAATCTATTCTTGAACAACTCAATGCACTGACAGCCCCTCAACGCAGTCCTCTCCTCTTCAAGAAAACAGATGTGGCTCATGAGAAAGAGAAATGCCTACTCTGCAGTGTCTCCAGCTACACTCTGCTGAACGCTACCCTGGACCACAGTACGTGTCACCTGCCTCTTCTTCAACTCCCATCTTGTGCTGACCCCTGACACTTCACAAGCACAAGGGAAAGTACACCAGCACGAGCTGGGTTAGGTCACTAGATACTGCTCTTGAAAGGCAAAACAGGATACAGTGGTTTGGAAGATACTGAAAGCTAGTATTACTATTTTTTTATTATTATTATTAATAAACAGACTCTAGATCTTCGCAAGTTATCTCCTATCCCCTGAAAAATGTTATTTGGCTCTTCAGTTTTAGAAGAGCCAAATTTTTTGTTACTTTTTTTCTGAATTAGTCCAGTTTCCATGAAGCCTTGAATTAGTTAAATCCACATCTTGCAACTTTTTAGTGTTGTCTTCTCTGTGTTTATCTTTTTGCTTATAATCTCTTCATGGAAAACTGTCTAATTTATTTTGAAAACATTGCAGTGTCCTACATTAAAAAAAAAATCCTAAAACCAGAACTGTATAAATAAACCTACCAAGGTTACTGGTAGAAGAGAGACATTTCACTGCTGCTAGAACAAGACATCCTGTTCAAAACTCTCTACTAAAAGCAGTTTTTTTTTTTAAATCAGTTACTGCCTGATAAACATTGACATTACTCCATAAAACAATAACCATTAACTGTCTGTTGAGCCATAATCATGACCTAAAAAAAAAAAAGAACAGAAGAGAATACAATAACCATCAACATGACTGACGCTATCCGATCAAAGCACTGGTCAATGAACACCTGCATAAGACTTCCATTTTGTGAAAAATCAGCAAAGTGTCAGCCATACGACAACTAACTCACAGAAGACAGCCATTTATATTTAAACTTTCCGAATGCACACACCTATCAGACAGGAAAATATACAATTATTTTCAGAGATCAATATAAAATATTTCAGAGATCCTGTTGCAACATAATCCCAATTTACAGAAGCTATCAAAAAAATCAAAATGACTTACTGAAACCTAAAAGCATCATGAAGACACCCCAGTTAACAAGGAGACTCAAAATCTGACATCTAGAGAAGGACAAAATACATATACGAGCATACAAGTCATAGGTAGTGACTTCAGCCATACAAAATTAACATTTTACTGATTGAAGAGTTGCTCACATACACAGAACACTGAATTTTCTGCCAATACTAACAGCAAATTCCCCCACAATTCCATTACTATAAGTATAATTTATACTTAGTTCTGTTGGACAATTCTCTTTCCTCTGCACGTATGTGACTTAAGACACTAAGTACACTGAAAAAATTTAATGTGAAGATATCAGAACAGGATTACAAAATGAGAATTTAACCCATTCCAAAGATCAGGCCTTTGCAGCAGTCATGTCACTGCTTGCACCTCAGTTCCTCCACCTGCAAAGAACACTGAATAGGCTTTTCTTTCACCTCTAAAATGTAAAACCCCACATCCCTGTATGTTTAAAAAGTATCTGGCATAGAGTAGTCATAGTTTTTCTGTCAGTGGCTCAGCTACCACTTATAAATTATAAGTGATGCAATAAATGACAGTGCTTAGTCATAACTGAGTTTCTATTTTCTTTCAAATGTCCTTGGAACAGTTTTTAAGAAACAAAACAAAAAACAACAAAACAAAAAATGCACTCCATGATTTAAACCCAAACTGTGGGAAAAGTAAAGCCTTTCTTCTCAAAATACATGCCCAGCATTCTTGCACCCTCTTGCAAGACCCTTCCAGGTTCCCTTTCGTTTCCTCCTCTTCTGCCTCCAGCTCCTCCCTGGTCTCTAATCTTCAGCTGAGCAAGAGGTAGCACGAATTGTGGCTGGTTCAGGAGTACACATGCACTGACTAATCAGCTAGTACGATGCGATGACTGTTGACCTGCAGGCCAGTGAGAACAGATAACGGCTGAGCTCGCCGTTAGGCATTTTCCCACACTAGGGACTCTATTGGCGACTTTTTACCGAAGCATCAATTTTCAACAAATCTAAGAGCATATTCACTGTCCTGGAGCCCTTGGTCTCTCTGCCAAATTTGGCCACATTAAGGTATCAAAAGCTTTTAGAAGGAAATTGAAAAACTGATAGTACAAGCCTTCTAGGTGAGAGGTCTAACCCATGCAGGAAATCTTGGTGTAGGGAACAGTTAATATACCTTTCTTTTAGCCTTTCTAGAATTCCACTTCTTACCTTTACAGAGAAATAAAACAATTTAGAGTTTTTTTTTCCCTTTATGTTTCTTTTAGAAACATTTCTAAAGATGACAGTTTCTGTCAACATCATCAAATTGTACATTACAAAAAAATCCACATAGGTTGCCTAACCATAATCAACTTTTCACATTCTGAACACGAGAAGTTGCCAAAGGAGAGCCACCTTTTCTGGAAAAAATTGTAGAATCCTTACCCTGTGATTTCCTCATGTCTTTTGTGGCTAAAGCACGATTCCCATGCGGAACACTGGTAAAATCAGGATTGGTCACATTGTTAACTCTCAGCTCTTGCCCCAACGACTTCCGACCATAAGTATTTTCCCCAGATCCTCCATTGACACTGTAGCCACCTGTGGGAGAAGCAAGGTGAGATTAAAACAGGCTAACAAACTACACATTTAGTAGGGTAGCATGTTCTGAGTTATTCATTCATATGCAAAGCAACAGTCCTAACCTCTACCATATTCTTTAGTTTCCCTTTTCACTTTCACATGCAAAAAAAATTTATTTATTTTTTTTTAAGTTTCCAAGTCACACATTTGGAATTTGATCATTCTTTCATGAATATGAAACCTCACTGCAATAGCTTTTTTAAAAAATAGAATTGTTGTTTTTTGTTTTTTTTTTTTTAATAGATTTCACTGTAGTCGATGTTCTTATTACTTTTCACCTTGTATTTTACAAGGCCTTTCACATTGACCTGCTATTAAACAAGGCCTAGATGTATTCACGTATTTCCTCTTTGATTATGCAAATCAAATTTCAATTCTGTTTTCATTATAAATTCACAACACAGCAACAGTAAAATGGCCAAAATAACAGAAAGCTTTGAGAAAGTCATGGATTATTCTAATGACGACACCCAAATTGAACAACTTTCCTTGAACACACAACAGTCAGTATTTTCACACATTAATACTGACATTATCATAAAAAATTGTATGCAATCCTACATTCTCCCACTTGAGATAAACATAGTAAATCTTCAGTAATGATACTAAATAGTAATAAGTGTGTCATTTAGAGTAATGCAATCATTTTTACTCCTAGATCCCCAAGTATCTACATACTCAAATGATGAAACCGAGTTGTTTTTTTTTTGGTTTGTTTTTTCCCTCCAGTCTGCCACACCACTTTGAGGGGCAGGTCCTTCCTCCACACTGTGGAGAAATGAAATTGCCCACTGAACCTCTTCAGTACTTCCCTCAATGTGTTAGAGCTCACGTTTGTGGCCAGCTGCACAGCCAGCTTTCTAAAGCGCCCTCCCTGCTTGAGGCAGTGAAAAAATCACCGAAAAAAAATGAAACCTGGAGCAACAAAAGATATGCAAGACTTCTTTCAAAAAAAGGTATTTCCACAATTCCACCTGCAGTGGTACATAAAAGTAAGCCTGGGGGCAAGGAGAGGTGGCTCTGTGTAAGAGGAGGCAACCTTCTGAGACTGAAGGATGGATAAAAACATCCAAACATCAAGGTGAATCTGGACTTTAGTAGATGTAAAAAAGAAATGTCATCTTGAAGGCAAAATTTTTGATAAAAAGAAGCTGAGAACGATCAGTAGAAGTCTGGGCAATTTTACACTCACAAAACTGCCTTACCATTACAGAGACTCCTATTCAAAATCTCAGTTATAGTTGGTTACACCTATAGTAAATATAATTTATGTTTATTCTGATTTACAACATTAAACTACATTTTTAAACAAAGTAGCATGTATGCCACCTTAACATTACTTTGTGATAACAAGCCAACACCACCCTATGAAGAAAATGACATCTAACAGCAATAATAGTTTTTATGAGTGTAGAGAAGTATATCAATAGAATTCAAAGCAACAAAGAAATTAATTTAACTGGAAACATCAGATAATCATGCATTCAGAGTGGAGACAACTATCAAAAATATACATGCTACGAAGTACAGACAGAGTTCTTGAAGCTATTTCATACACTCCATCTAGTGCACAAAAATATCCCAGTTGCTTTTGGATTCTTGCTAAGGAATTGGTATTTGCTACAATATTTCTGACATTATTTGAAATGAATTAAACCAAACCTACATTATCTCTTGATGTATACATAGTACATTTTTGGTAACAATATCAAACATAAAATTGCCATTTTTTGAATAATTAGAAACAGCAGGGCAATAATTAGGTTTCTAGGCATTAAGGCTGTAAATATCACATTATTATTCTCTTCAGACAGTTATCTGTTGGTCTGAAAAGTTTTTCAAAATCTTTAATTAAAATTACTCTTAAGTTAAATAACTCAATTTAAATATCAAATCTGAGACCAACTAAGAATACAATGAGCTATGTCACTTATTAAATTTAGCAGAAATACACAGATACCACAACATGGATACTAGTTGTTTTTTTTTTTCAGTAAGGATGAGTACATTATATAGCAATAAAACCAAAAGGCAGAAAAATGATGCTGAAAGAGAGAATATCTCATCTTTATAAGCAAACCCCAGGAGGCCTTTGATATAGTTTAAAAAACTTAAATCTGCAAATTCACCTGTCTTATTTTGTAAAGTAAAGTAGAGAAGACAAAGGGGAGAGATCTAGCTGCAGTCTTCCAGTAATTAATGTGAAAGATGGTTTAAAAAAAAATCTTAGAGATGCAGAGCAAAAGGACAGGAGTCAACAGTCATAAATTGTAACAAGGGAAATTTGAACTGGATATGAAAAAACAATTCTTTACCAGGAGAACTAAACAGGCTGCTAAGGGAGGGTGCAGAACTGCCCAGCCTTGGGGATTTTCAGAACAGAACTTCCAGAAATGATCAAGTTGGAAGTAATTTTTATTTTCAATACCAGTAATTGGAAAAGTTTCTGAAAGATTCTATGTCTATTATGACATACTGTCATTTGGGAGAGAAAAGCTACAAGTTCTTAAGATGAAAACTCCATGTTGGCAGACTCCAGCAGAGTAACTGAAAATTCTCAGTTAAAGGCACTACTCGGCATCTGTAAGCTTACAAGTTTCTCCCCAAATAAAAATGAATTAGAAATACCTGAACTCTGGTTTTACAGTACAGAATATCCTAATCATCTCTTTTCAAGTCACAATCAAAATAACTGAGATAAGGTGCTGAGCTAGCAGAGCATGCCCTGTAAAATACAGTACTTGAGGGAGAGGGAGGTACATTTTCTTCTCAGCTGGCACTTCCCCAGCATCTTCACAAAAAACTACCTTACTGAATTCGTATAAGCCTTACCATTTCACTATACTCCTACCACATTTCTAAGTATTTAAGAATAACCTAGCATGTTTGAATCACAGTAGAACTCTCCACATTAGCAAACACACTGATAAATAAATGTATCTGCTTTCTAATAAGTTTCTCTGCTAGGAAAAGTTTCTGAAAGATTCTATGAAGCTCTGAAGGTTCACAAAGTATGCATATAAACAAATACCTGTTTCATGCTCATTTATCCTACTCACAGAACTTATTCCTTGTAAAAAAATAAATTAGCATCACTGCACTCGGCTGTGACTTTCCCTGAGATGCAGAATGCAGTTGTTTACAAAAGTTGGAGTAGACAAGATGGGGGAGTGTAGATGCTTCTGAGGTTCCAGAACAAAAACTTCACACTAATATTACTCTGAGATCTGGAGTTCACTGATCCTGCATGTCTGAAGAAAACGTGGCCTAGGAAGTGATTGTACAAGTAAAAAAAATACTCATATTTCATCTCTGTATTAGAATTCAGAATACAGGTTTATTTTTCATAATGGATACTATTTTAAATTTTCAGCTGTTTTTTAGAGAAAGTAGTCCCCTCCTCCCCAAAGAAAAGAATGGCAGAAAAAAAGTAGAAGTTTCCATTCACGACAAAACATAGATCTGATCCCCAAATTAAGATTCCAATTTGCTTCAGTAAAGCTGCAAAAATTGTATATCTGAGTAGTAGACCATTTAATCAGGCAGCCTATTTTCAATACCAGAAGCACTAGACACTATGCAGGAAAAAATTACAGCTTCCAGACCAGACATACCCAGAACACTACTCCTCAGGAAAACGTGCTTAATCTGCTAACATACTATGACTTCTCTCTTATTCTACTCTTAATGCAATGGCATATTGTCTCACCACTCACATCAGCCACAGCTTTTCTTTGATCCCTGATAAAAGGGGATTGTATCAGCTCACTGCATATTTTTTTTTTTAAAGGAAATAAGGTTTCTCAACCATTTCAAGTTTACTGCCTTTCTCTGAACGTCCCCTCGTTAATTACACATCAAACAGCAATCTGTGTACCTTTTTCTTCATTCTGTATGTCAGTGTGGACTCTGATATCATCGTGTCTTTGTCGAGACACCACAGCTGAATTTGAGGGTTGTAATCCATAGGAGGCAGAACTGCCCCGATCTCTGGATGAGGAGTATTTTAAATTGTCCTGGTCAGCTGATGCACTGTCAGTTCTATAAAGAGAAAAATATTTTTTTTTATGTATGGGTATAACAGGAGTGGGATTCACATTTTCACTTTTAAAAGCAACATACTTAAATGACAATCCCAAACGCATCTTCCTGTGTTAAAAAATGTGCATGTCTAGCCTGCTTTTTAAAAGGTGACCTTAAATTCACATTGGGATTAGAATTGATTAATTAATACAACCGCATGCAAAGAAAATGCACTCCAGTGTGTCAGTGCCATGTGTCAGGACATTCTCAAGTATATTTTCAGTTAGATGTCCACACAAGATATAAGGACAAGTTACTTCCAGAAGGGAAAAATAAAATACAGTTAGGAATAGCTCTATACCACACTGTCTGCCGTTTGTGGAAGTCATTACTAATCCACAGATGAACATTTACATAATACAATATGGGCCTTAGTGAGCAATGCAAAACCAGTTAGTAAATGGAGGTGTTACCAGCATGTAACTGATCATCAATATAGAAATAACATACTGAGCTTTTGCAGTTTTTTTTTGGCAAAACAAGAAAATAGGCTTTACTGCGGAAAAAAATGTAATGTAAATTAACAGCTGTTATCCTTTAGAACAACACCTGCAAATAAGTGATTTTTAAAAAAAGATCTGCATGAAGCTTAAACAACTCGTATCAGAAAGCCAGTTATATCCCAAAACAAACTTACAAAGGACAAGGTGAAAATTATCAAGACAACTGGCCTTCCTGGACAGACCAAGTGATTTTGTTTTTAAAAATACCATTACTTTAACGTAGTATAGCATTCGTATGCACGAGATTTCAGATTTTAAAATAAACCAAGCACCGTAAATTCATTCTTTCAAGCAATACTGGAGGTTTTACATTAAAAACAGTAAAACAATGCCATCCGAAACAAAAATTGGCAGAATTTTGTACATCTCAGATATACCTGAAAGCACACTATTGAAGTTACAGCAGTTTGTGCGTTTTGTTTTTTAAGCAAACTCCAGAGCTTTGGATAGCTCATACGGTTATTTAGCAAAAAGCAGGACATGTAATTCCTTTTTGCTGCTGTAAATTCACTACAAGTTCTTGGGAAAAAAAATATTTCATTTTTACTTTTTAAAAGAACACTGTGTTTAGAACCAGTAGCAAAACTCGGGGAAAATGAATTAAATACATCTCAAGGCCAAAAGGGAAAAACAAAGTGAGATAAAGATTTTTGAAAGCTACTGGTACTTCAGCTATCTCAAAGGCCTGCTGTTTTCAAACACAGCTCTTCCTCTGTACGACTGGAAGAGTAACATCATGAGGGTTCATATTTGCAAAGACAATTGAAGAAAATCTCCAGGTATTTTACTACCCCTTTGAGAATGTTAAAGATGATATACTATCAACTTGGATGAGGGTTCAAAAGAAGAAAACTGTACTTCTGCCCTTTTCTCCGAAGCATCAAGTTCAGATCCCAGATAAAACTTCCACAGTGAAAGGCTGACCCTAGGTTCGCTTGGCAGGTGCAATTGCCTTTTGCTCTTTCAATACAGACATTAGGGCTATTTTCTTCATTCAGCAGTCACCCTGGCATCACAGCTACTGGTCTGTCGACCACTTGCTGGGACTACTGCATCCAGCAGGCTGCTCCACTGGAGATGCAAAGCCTTGCTGCAACTCTTGGCTCGTGACAGTCAATCAGGATTGCAGAAATACAGCTGGACCTTCATCACTCACCTAAACTATGTTGAACAACCAAATTCTCCAGGGTTTCTTCAAATGGTATGAGCTTTAACTGTGCTTACAGCATGTACACGTTCTCCTACTAGTTACACAGCCCCCAGATTTTTTCCCTGCACTAAAACCTCGAGGGACTCCCAGCCCACTTTGAGGAAGGGCAGTCTCTTACAGAGAACTCAGCTTGGTTTAGCCTTTCAATGAAAGGCATGGACAGATTTTCAATTAATAAACTTAAGTACTGATGGGTTCTTAATAGCATACCTCCCTCCCCAAAGAGCATTGCTTTTTTTCTTTAGGGTGATGTGCTGTATGCTGTATCATCTCCAACTGCCAAGCACAGCCTGCAATTCTCAAGGCTGACCGCGAGCTGATGAAGCATTCAACTCCAGAGACTGCGTACCCCAATCAGCTAGAGGACAACACGTGTTCTCAGCTAACCTCGGCACTGCTTTTCAACAGTCTGTAGTATTTCCCATTGTGGCAAAGTACATAAGGGCATTGTTTCTCTGGGAAGAACTCCACACTTAATTAGTCCTGTCTTTGGGAACAGATTTCTGCAAGCTAACCAGCTCACAGCTCGTCACCCCACCAAAAAGGTGAGTAAGATCTTATTTAAAATACATCTTTTCCCTGCCACATATCCCTGTAAGATACACTAGTTCCCACCGAAGACATTTTTCCCACTACAACAAACGTGCAGCTTAGATAACCAGCAGTTTCTGCCCTTTCTTTACGACACAGAAAGAACACCCCATGGAAAGATATTGCTTTCCGCAGAACCAGGTTCTGGGACCCAGCTGGCCTCCAGGATCCGCCGTGACCTGAAGGGTTCTGCACGGAGAGAAGCCTGGAGTCAGATTCACCCACTGCAGGCACCCCAGGGGACAACAGGCAACACAAAGGACAGTGCTCCTGGCTGTGTGCTGCCTGCCCGCGTTTCAGCAGGGCATTTCTCCTGCCCACATGGCACATCTTCCACTGTGCTGTGCCAGCCGGCAGGTGAGCTTACAGGACAGACATAACACTCGCTGTCCTCTTTCAAAAGGCGTCTGTGTAAACACAAATTTATCACCTACATACGTTGATGCTGTCGCTGAAGTGAACGCACACGGCACACCAATAAAGTCAACACAATGCTAGCAACCGATGAGAAGAAGTACAAACACAAGCATGACATTAGACAATGCTGGAATGAGAAGCTGCAAGAATGAACATGACATCGTATTGAATTGTAACTTCAAAAGCTTAATTGCCACTTCGTGAGATGCTACTTGGCTTTATTTCCACTTAAAAAGCTCTCACTGATGAAGTGAGTTTTCAGTTGGGCCTGGTGGAAGACTTCCCGACAGCCACCAACACAGGCCCAGCTTTCTGCACAGGCTGTTTTCACAATGTCACTTACACAGAAGGGATCATGTTCAATTTTCCTGGAGGGCAATTTTTAACTTGGTTTTATCTGTCAGGAAATAGTTCTCCTGCCCAAATATACTGAAATGGTCGCTGCAGTTCCCTCAGAGAAGGCCACTTTATTTTCTGTAGTTCCAAGGACACACAATAGGAACCCTACACACCCATTAGTGGACAAGGCCATCCAATCCCATCAGAAGTATCAGCAAGGTTTACTACACCAATTTGTAAAACTGAAGAAAGCATGGCTGAGAACAGATAGCTTAAAAAAAGTCTTTATCTAGAATAAGCAAAAATAGGCTGATCAAAAATATTGTTTCTTTGGTTGTATGGAAACCTTGAGAATTTGGGTCCAAGAAACTTGTAACAAGCAATCTGCCATAGTGTTCGTTATCTGTAATTCTTTCTGAACGACTGTACCATATGGATATTATTTTGAGACAAAAACTGCTTAATTATTCTATTCTATTTTACTTTATTTCCAAGTACACACTTCAGATGAATGATTTATTCTGATACATCCATCGTGTACTAGAGATCTTATTTAAGTCAGTTTGATTATTTGCCAAGTTTATTTGCTATCATGCCTATCAGTTCTTCACTACTTAAAATGTTTATCAATAAAAAATCTAAAACACAGTGACTGTACCCACTCAAATTAACAGCTTCCCATTAAGTTCCCAGCCCTCCTTCCACTGGTGTGCAGAGCAATGACAACCTTCTTTCGCTCTTCCCCCCTGCATTTACCTGTTTTGCCACACTCTTCTCGTATTGCTTGAGCCAAGCCCCCAAGCCTGGCTGAGCTCACCCCAAAGTCTGGTTTTGTTTCTACTCCTGCGCTGAGAGAAGTTCAGCAAAATTGTAAATGGCCACGTTTACTCCTACTGAAGTAACAGTGAGTCCCCTTTTTTCCTCCGGCAGTCCTGCCACCTGCACTGCTGGACAACGACCTGCAGTCACGGCAGCTTTTCCAGTCGGTTCTCAGACTGCATCACTGCTACTTACTGAGTAGCTCACCAGAATTCCCTTCTGTCCTGGGATGGGCATTAGGAGGGAAGGTCAGGGAAGCATATTCTGTTTTTATTCTTCCACAGGCATCTTCTGATAGCCCTTTTTGGGCCGGTTAAATCCCTGGCCTGCTCTTGCCTGGAAGCCTATCTGCTCTCCAAGCTTCCTTCACTTCCCACTGACACACTTTCGTGTTCTTTCATCTTTCGCACATCTTGGTCTCCCCTGGCTTCACATTAAAAACAAAGGCTTTCACATTACGAACTTCGGCTCCCCCATTTTACCAAGGAAGAAAAAAACTAAACAACCACCTCCCCAAACCAAAAAAGCTCTTTGATCTCGTACCTTCCCACCTTATCAGCATATTCAACAAACTCAGATGTGAAAGGAGATCAAGAATTACTTGTTACCGGTTCAGAAGTGAACCCATTCCTGTTCAACATCTCCCACGCAGTCCACTGCACCTCTTCCCGAGGTTTCCCTTGACCTTTTCATAATCACTGTCAAAACTGATACTGCAACTCATTCTCTAGCCATAAACTTGCCTTTGACATCTGGGACTGTGTGGTCTCTCTGTGTACATATATACACATTAAAACTCACTTCCTTTTTTATTGCAATATACACAGTTACTAGTTCTTGCTTCTTGTAAAAGACACACCTCTGCCCTTTACAGTCACAGAAAACAAACTGCTCCAAACACTGTTTTCTTAGCCCATTTCCTCTGATGGGTCTCTGCACTCCCTGCTGATACCTCCTGCTCTGACTCATGTTGAACACGGGGAACTTGTCCAACATCGCTCTCCTGCTTAGGAGACAGCTACCTTGAAGGAGAATCATATTTTCCTGTCTTCTCTTATGATTTCTAGACTGGTGGAGACCTAGAACATAACTTGGTTTGGCAGGCACTGTGGTAACAGAAATTAGGAATTCCTAGCACTGACTTACATTTCACCAGAAGGATACACTGCATTTTCAGGAACAAATTTCAAGATTGAATCTGTGTCTAATAAGCCACCTCCAGATCTTCTATCACATGTTCAAGACTTTCTTTTTCTCTTCTCCACATACACCCCTGCTAACCTGTATTATTGTTAGAGAGCCAGAGGTCCTGCTAATTAAAATCTTACCCCTTTTCTCACTTTGGCCTAAGAACAAGAAAGCCATGGCGCGCACAGCACTTGCTGCCCTGCCACCCTCCTCTCTCCCTCCTGCTCAGTACAAGTGTGTAAGAACTGTTTTGCCACCCAGAACATTTGCTATGAAAGAGAAGCATTACTTATTTTGCTGTATAATCAATCTTCAGTACTACATTGAATCTACTCTGCCATACCTTGACCTTTGCACTGACATGAAGTTATTTTTTTCCCCCAGAAGTCATATCAGGGAAAACACGGGACAACCTGTCAAACAAAAAGGAAAGGGAAAAGAATGAAAGGTCTAGAAAGCTGTAGAGATTGGAAGAGGTGGACAGGATATCATCAGGCTTTCTCAAAACGAAGAACTTTCTCAAAACGAAGAAAAATCCACAACCACTGCCTTATTGTTCTGTCACATATACCCAGAATTTGTCCAAAAAGCTTTGTGTTGCTATTAATTTAGGGCCCGGCACACCTCTGGGCACACACTAATCTGTCCATAAATATGAGCAGAACTTCTCCCTCTGTAACACACAGAGGATCTATCAGTACACACACCACAGTAAGACCAGTCCATATGCATCTGACAGATACGAATTAAAAAAGAAAAAATCAATTTCTAATCAAAAACTACTCTCCCTTAGAGAACCGTCCCGGCACCAACTTTCAGTTTGACCATTTTCACCCCAAGCCCCAGTGCTTATTAGCATTACTAAAAACTGAGAGGAATCTAGACCTATAATGGCAATTATCTAGTCACTTTTACACACACACAAATGTGTCTGAAAGCACAATCCGTCTGATAATACACCCAGGCATCAGGAGCTTCCTTCTCAGCCCACAGCAACTTGAAACAACTACAACATTTTTCATTATTTTAGCCACGTACATCCCTTCTTCTATGCCCTGAAAAAAAAGCATTTACCAGCAGTATCACCTGTGCTAAAAGAAACTAACAGCCAAGAGAAAAGAAAGAGGAAGGAAACTATACTTGGATATATGCTGCACTGGGGGGCTGTCCAAGAGCACATTCAAAACAGAAGAGAAACACTCACTGCCCAAAGCATGGGACAGATCTCCTTTCAACAGCCCATGTGAGTCACTTAAAAATTAGTTAATGCCAAAACAACAAAGATGAAATTAATCTCTAGTTCAATCTCAAAGGTTAGTGTCGACTCACAGGTCCCATACAGCCAAAGTTACCAGTTTGAGATTTAGAAACCATACGCAAAACACAAAGAAATGTGAGAACTGTTTGGAACCGGGTGAACACTTCTAATTCCTGGGTTCTCTCACCTGACTAAAAAACACAAATATTTAAAGGAAGGGTCACAATGGAACTCTTACAAGTATCAGTGAAGAGGTGTTTCTCCACAGGAGACCTGATTACACAACCTGATGGAAACAGACCTAGACCCCATCCACACACCACGAAGTTCCCCCTCCTGCCACACTTTCTGTAGTGCTTTCAGCTTTGTTTTTCATGTGGCTTTTCGGATAATTATTTTAGCAATGCCATCTACAGCACCTGTACTTGAGAGTTAAACTACAGCATGAGGAAAGGAACAGAATCAGACACACAGGGAAGAGACTAACTACTTAACTCATCCTTTTCACCACGCAAAGTATTTCTGCGGCTAGGTCCTTATTCTCACCCCTAACACAACTGAAACCCCCGCAGGCAACGGTTTACTGGAAAAAGTCTTTTTTTCTAGACACTGCAAGACAATTTTAGGCTAAAACATAAAATCTGTGACAAGTTAATGCATCCAACCAGGGAGCATTTATAGAAGCCATCCACTGCAAAGACACAAGGTGTACACCCAATTTCTTCCACATGGGAACTGCAGGCGAATGGTTAGCGACCAAAACTCAGGCTGCAGCCCACAAATCTGAAGCAGGGCAGTAGTTAAGGAGCAGGAGAGAGACCAGACTGCTACATACCAAAAAATCTTCACTAAGAATTATATGCTATGTCACTGATAAAGTTTACTCCTTTTAAATGTGGAAAACATTATAAAATCATACAATATCCCGAGTTGGAAAGAACCAGCAAGGATCATCGAGTCCAACTCCTGGCTCCACACAGGACCACCCAAAAATCAGACCCTATGTCTGAGAGCAGTGTCCAAATCCTTCCTGACCTCTGGCAGGCTCAGGGCCGAGACCACCGCCCCGAGGAGCTGTTCCACAGCCCGACCACCCTCTCAGTGACGATTCTTGTCCTAACACCCAGCCTGACCCTCCTGTCACAGCTCCATGCCGCTATGGTAAGTTATGTGACCAAGCAGCTCAACAGGAGAAGAAATTAGAATTTAAATGACCACGACACGCACACTATTAAGAACCGAATACTCGAGTCCTTAGCATTACCCCTGGAGGTGGCACCGCTAGCTGTTCAACCACAAGGCAAGCTGCTGTCATAGTAAATACCGAAGTGACATCTGTGTTTCGCAAGATCTACCTTCATACCCACCCGTTTTCCCCAGTCCAAATCACACGTGGCTGGGACTGTCATCGGTGAATACGTTCCCAAGCACATGGCCCTAACTCTGTGCTGGCAATTTAAAAGCAGGATCCCATATCACACTAAAGTTTCAAAAACAGTAAAAAAAATCCCCAAACTTCCACATTAAAAAATAAATAAGAAACACCAACAATTTCTCCACAGGAATGCAGACTATTAAATAGCAATGCTAGGTGGCACAGCAAGCACGCCGGCACGGGGTATACCCGAGGTGATCGAGGCCCTGACCACGCTCTGTACACCTGACCGAAGATGTCACCAGGCCGGGAGTTTCACTTACTACAAATTAAAGCACTGGGCACAAACACACCTTTAAACCCAGCGCATTGCACAAGCTCCCACCCTGCTTTCCTTACAGCTCCGCCACTTTCCCCAGCTGAGGAAACAATAACCCTGTGCTATTTCGTTAACCCGCACCAGCGCTCCTTCGGCCACCGAGAACCAGCCTGCACAAAGCCCCCCCGAACCCCCCAACCCCTGCAGGCCCCCAGGACCCCCACCACTACCCCATGACCACCCCATGCCACACCAGGACCCCCCCACCACCACAGGACACCCCCCCTCGAGTCCCCCCCCCACCATCACCCCAGTCCCCCTCCAGATTCCCCCCACCCCCACCAGACCCCCTCACCCCACCCCAGGCCCCCCCACCCCTCCAGGATCCCCCTCACCCCTCCCCAAACCCCCCCCTAACCTCACGGGGACCCCCGCGGAGCCGCAGCCGGCGGGGTCCATCCCCCTCAGCGCCCTCCCCGGGACCCTCCCACGCCGGCCTCACTGACAGCCGCGGCCCGGCCCCGCGGCCCCGGCTACCGGCGGCGCTGCCCGGCTCCCGCCGAGCCCCAGCGGCGCCCCCCGCCCCCTGCACAACCCCCGGGGCCGGCCCGGAGGCCCTCCCCCCCCCCCCCAAGCCCCGCACCAGGCCCGGCAGCGGCCGCCGCCCGCCCGTAGGCCCCGCAGCCAGGAAGCGGCCCCGCCGCCGCCCCGCTCCCTTCCCCGTCCCCCCCCCACCCCTTCGGCCTCCCCGGGGGCCCTGCCCGAGCCCGCAGCCCCTCAGCCCCTGGCGGGGCCGTGCCCACCTGGGTTGCCAGTCATTCCAGCCCCGCGGGTGGTAGTGCTGCCTGCTGCCGGTGCCGCTCAGCCGAGACCCCGGGGCTCTGCGGCTCATTACCTTGCCCGAGACGGCATGGCCGGCCGGGCAGCGGCGCGGGGCGAGGCGGCGGCGGCGGAGGAGGACGAGGAGGAGGTGAAGGAGGAGGAGGAGGAAGGGGAGAGGCGAGGCGAGGCGCGGGCGGCTGCTGCTGTCTCACACCGCAGGGAGGGGACGCGGCCGCCGCGGCTGCTCCGGCTGCTGCCCGGCCGCGCGGCACGCCGGGATGGCGGACATGGGCCGCCCGCCCCCTCCGCGGGGCAGGCCGGGAGCCAGGCGGCGGCCGCTCCGCCCTCGGCCCCGCGGGGACGGGACGCCCCGACACGGGGATGCCCCGCGCCTCAGCGCCGCCTCGAGCCCCTCAGCGCCCCCCCGAGCCCCTCAGCGCCCCCCCGAGTCCCTCAGCGCACCCCCGAGTCCCCCAGCGCCCTCCCACCGAGGCCCTCAACGCCCTCCCCTCCAAGCCCCTCAGCCCCCCGGGGGAGGCGCCGGCTTGGCACAGGGCACCGCTCTCCCCTCCTTCAGCCGCGAGGGTTGAGGGGGGATCGCCAAGGAGTGAGAGGAGGCAGCCCCACAGTGAGGGGAGCCCGGGGAGCAGAGATGCCTCAGGGGGAGGGCTGCTCGCAGCCCGCCGGTTGTGAGGGGAGCCAGCCCCCAGCTGGGGTCATTCCTTCATGTCCCCGTGCTGTCACTTCTCCCGGGGCTGCCTCTTCTCGCAGATCACTAGTGATAGGGCTAGAGGGAATGGCCTTAAGGTGTGCCAGGGGAGGTTCTGGTTGGAAATGAGGAGACATTTCTCTCAGACAGTGCAGTCAGGTGTTGGAACAGGTTGCCCAAGGATGCGGTGGCATCACCATCCCTAGGGGTGTTCAACGAAAAGTTGGATGTGGTGCTTAGGGACATGGTTCAGCGGGTGACGTTGGCAGTAGGGTGACGGTTGGACCGCTTCCCTCTCTTCCCTCACCACTCACCCATGCCCAGGTTTGTCCCTGTGAGGACGTCACCCATGCAAGGCTGCCAGGCAAAGTCTGATGCTTGGCACTGGTCAACAAAAAGCTGACTAATCCCATACTACTAGTTTCTCCTTTTTCCAGCTGCCAAAACGTGCTTCAAAAGCAGACCAACAACACAGCCTCTTTCGAAGCCAGAATGGCCTCTGTGTAAAGCAGCTGCCACATTCGCTGGGAGAGTGGTTGATGAACGCTTGAACGCTGTGTTGAAAGCCTACCTGTAAATTGGGAAGGCAAACAAATCTGAGGGCTGAAAGAAGTCTCCACAATTTGATAGATATTCTGGACACATTTCCCAAAACATGATGTGAAGATTGTCTCAGGCATATTTTTATTTCTCCTGCAAAACCTGAAAACTTCCATGAGTGCATATGATAAACCATATTCCTGACTTCAGAATATTTCCTTATTTATGAAAAATTTTAATAGCTTAGTCAGATATTCAGCAAAGAGACCTGAGTAGACTGAACTATTTTAACTACAGTATCCTAGATTTGCCATCGCTGGAGGACTGAAGGAGCCTTTTAAATTCCTACGTGCTTAATAAGCCAGGGTTCTGCTGGTGCCTTGGCTGAGACAGATGGCATGCTGCCGCCTCCCTTGGCTTCTGCTGGGCAGCCATGATCCCACTGATACGGGCCTGTTGGCTTCTAGTCCATAAGTAATGCTTGCAAGACGTGCACGGATTTCAGAAACAGTTCCAGGACAAAACAAAATTTATCACGAGGCTTCATTGTGGCACAAGTCCTTTTTGATGCAGTATGACCCAATGCCCATCAGACTACACTTCAACTGTCATACGCATGTATATCTTGATTAAGAGAACTGGTTTTGTGAAAAGAATCAATTCCACAGGCCATGATAAATAATTTTATTTTTCTTTTTTACAATTGAGATGGACAGCCACAATTACACAACACACAGCAAAACTAAGTTTTCATAAGTATAGCAACAATATTTGCTGCAAAGTTACTCATGCTTTCAACAAAATATAACAGATCCTCAACCACTGGTGATGCAGCAGGAGGTTTTTCTTTTTATTTCTTGACTGAGTAGTATCCTAATGGTAACAACATAAATCGCTTGCAGGGAAGGTAATATCAGAAATGTATTTTTAACTACCTTTCAAGCTGATTTAGCGAGGGGAGGCAAGAAGGAAAGTTGGCACAAAATGACCAATAACTGCCTGCATATAGCAAGAGTTTAAGAAACACTGATTTATTGTTTGGTACAAGAAATTTTGTATCGGGAATCCTGTATTCTATTGGTGAATTTGCTGCAGTCTTGTGGTCTAATGCAGATCACTTCTGAGTGTAGTTGTCTGATGGATCGGTGATGATTAGTTCTCTTAACTGTTGTTATACACAGCCTTAAACACGTAAAATGCTATAGAGTTGCCAAATGCCATTAAAGGCATACTTGATCTGTTTCTATAAGGATGATTATGTTGTGAATTTCAGTAGTATTACAGATAATAGTTAATATTCACATCATGATCTGTGACATAGAGCAATAATTATTTGTATAGCGCTTTTTCTGTTGCAGATTTCACTCAGCCACTTTGCAAAGATGGATAAGGCCATTCAGGCACCACTTTATGGATGAAAAAGTGCAGGGAGGCCGAGGTCTGGGTTTTCAAAACTGCCTTCTAATTTTCTGTCCTGAATTTTGGGACTGCAATTTTAGATACTTAGGGGCCAGCACTGCCATCAGTTCAAGCTGCTGGTCCTCGAGTCTCACTAAATAAATAAGTAAATAAGATGTCTAAATCTGGATCTTCCCCCCCCCCAAAAAAAAAAAAGAAATGTATGGACTTAAAAAACATCCTAAATCTCAGAATGGGTCAATGATGCTCACAGATACATCTCCAGTCTCTCTCCCAAGTGTGTGCTCAATCCACTCGATCAAATGGTCCGTGTCCATCATAATGAAGAACTCTGGAGTGATGGAAACTGTGAACCACACTTTTCGTAGTTTATAATTCACAGTAGTGATTTCTCTAATATATAAAAAGCAAACTGTATTAATCTGAGTGTTATTTTTAGTTGGAATAAAGTGTAAATTGTATATATTTAATGTGCTTAAATAGGACATTAAGTACCATATTGGATCTTTTACCCCTTTCTAGTTTATTTCCTTACTGAGCAAGTATGTCTAGAACAATTAGCTAGTGATGAAGATTACGAGTCACTTCTGGCCCTTGGCTTGCTCTGATCCATAACAAAGCTACAGATTGAGAAGGAAAAAAAAAAAAAAAAAAAAGAACCAGCAGCCATGAGAGGGAAAAAGATGCTATTTCCTCTTCTAGAAATAGGACAGGAGCCAAGGAGCAAAACAGTACTTAACTAGAGCAGAGAAGGACCAGATGCCAAGATCCTGTGGCTTGAATATTGCAGATGGATGCCTCCTAAAAATTATAAAAGATTCCTCGAACAGTTGTTCCCTATACCTGCCAATTCTACCGCTTTGATGGTAGAATCCTGTTTTTATCAGTAACCCACCAGGTTTTCGGTTGAATGGCCCCATACACCACCAGCTCACTGTTCTCTTGACATTGCGGACTCAAAGCACGTGTGATGTGTGGCCAATCTGTACAGGCATGGAGAGCCCAGGGTGCCCAGAACATATTGTACCGGTGGTGCAGGCACAGCTCATCAGCGCATGCACAGGAGGTCCCTCAGGACTCCTACTGTTCTCTTCATTAAAAATGTCGGCAGGTGTAATTATCTATGGAGATAGTAGTGCTGAGCGAAGGTACTGTGTATCACGAGCAAATGGTGCAATCTGCATTGGGGTCTACTTTGTTCCATCCCAAAATGCTTTTCTTCCTTCATCTTTCAGTGTGTATTAATAAAGAAATACAAGAGAAAATAGTCCCCAAAGCAAGGTATATCGAACCATTCTAGGGTTTTGTGTTGAAAATCTTTTTAATTAAAAATAAATAAATAAATAAATCTTACATTTTAGAATTCCCTAATAAATACACTGTGAATGGAATACTAACAACAACAAATGTTTACCTTCTTTTCTTTATATAAAAGACAAAGGAAAATATTTTACCATTCTGAGCATTTATTAAACTACTTTGAGTGTAAGTGGGATAGCACATGGAGCCATCTGCTCTATTTCCTCAAGGTCTTTTAGAGGATAACTTTTACTGAACAGCATTCTTCTACATCAGCGCAATAAATATAATGAATTAAATTTGTTGCAACTCACATTTTTGCTTTACTGGATTTCTTTAAGGCTATTATTTGAAGAGGTGAGTGTTTTACTTCTCTAGGTAAGGTAGCATTAGATACTTCTGTATACAGAATATGAGAATATATTTGAGTTCCTATCACAGATGTTTGTTATAGTGTTGTTACACTACAGACTACAGAAGTCCTTGGTTGTGCATATAAGCTGTTTCTTGATGCTGTTTATTATCTAGATGTTTTGCTGTTTATTATTTATATGCTATCTTAAATATTCTAGACACCGCTCGCATACTATCAGCAATAGTCATCAGTCACATATAATACATGAAGTGAGCATTCCATTTAAGTGAATGGTACCTTAACAAGTAGTCATTCGAGTTATGTTGACCTGACAAATCCATAGCCTATAACAGGTTTAAGTCTTGAAGTATTTAGGTCTTGAAATGTCCAAGAAAAAATGGCAGAATAGTAAATTTTGTTCATATTATGTCTGTTAAATTTCAGCCAGGGCAAAAGCAGAAAGACAGACAGCCCAAAGTAGTAGTTTCCATGCTGGTCCTCAGGAGAGCACAAACTGCAACAATTTTCTTCAGAGTTTTGGAAATCACACAGAATGCCTCAGAGGAAAGTCATGGTATGCATGCAGCATCTTATGTAGTTCAACTGACAACATCAGAGCAACTCAGTTAAAAAAAATTATCAACATCTCAGAAAAATCAACCTCTTTGTGAAACAATCTCACATCCGATTGGTAGACAACGCTGGCTGAGAATCAAGTATGCTTCTACTCACGCCAAATAAATGCGCGCCACGAGCAGCAGTCCCTTCTCTTCTGCTCCGTAGGGCTCCGACCAGACTCCCCTTCCTCTGCACTGTACCCAGGGCCCTGCCCAGGGTGTTCTCTTACCTGCTGCAGGTTAATTCATACTTCTGCAGAAGTTGGCTGTTTTGACTCTTAGTTTGGGGAGATTCGTACTATTTGCATTATTTCTGGGGAGCCTGGACTAAAGCTTAATGAAAAACACAGCATCCTGCAAGAATGAGAAGCTGAATCAGGACTTATGAGAAATTGCATATTATGAAATGCTGCACAGAGCTGGAACAGAGCTAGCGTTAACTGTACTGCACTGCAGAAAAAGACAAAGTTGGAGCAAGAAGCAGTTTTCTCTTACTGTGGATGCCAAGAGTACAAGACTTACACAGTGAAGTCCTCCTCAAAAATTAATAGTGTACTTGATGCTGTGTTACCTTTCCAGTGAATCTGAGAGCTTCCATCTGGTGAAATAGCTGCCCTCCCACATGAATTTTCATGCTCAGTAAACCCAAGTTTTTATCATGTTTGCTGAAGGGGCAATTTGAAAGAAGCTGCCAGGAAAGTATCAAGCCCTTAAGGCATAATAAGCCTAGGGAAATTTGTTTGGATGGTGTAATGAATCCAACTTGTTAATTTAGCTCAGTTTGGTGCTGATAGCAGAGAGCTGTGAAAATTAAAAGAAAAATTGGTCTAAGAGGTGTTGTACGATTAAAAGCAAAACACTCAGTAAACTCCCCCAAGGTATTTGTCCTTTAATCTTCTCTAATTTTAGTTGCTTTTTCCAGGCTTATCACAGAATCACAGAATTTCTAGGTTGGAAGAGACCTCAAGATCATCGAGTCCAACCTCTAACCTAACACTAACAGTACCCACTAAACCATATCCCTAAGCTCTACATCTAAACGTCTTTTGAAGACTTCCAGGGATGGTGACTCCACCACCTCCCTGGGCAGCCTGTTCCAATGCCTCACAACCCTTTCAGTAAAGAAGCTCTTCCTAACATCTAACCTAAAACTCCCCTGGCGCAACTTTAGCCCATTCCCCCTCGTCCTGTCACCAGGCACGTGGGAGAACAGACCAACCCCCACCTCTCTACAGCCTCCTTTAAGGTATCTGTAGAGAGCGATAAGGTCGCCCCTGAGCCTCCTCTTCTCCAGGCTGAACAAGCCCAGCTCCTTCAGCCGCTCCTCGTAGGACTTGTTCTCCAGGCCCCTCACCAGCTTCGTCGCCCTTCTTTGACTTATTTTCCTACCTGTTTTTTTTTTGTTTTTTTTTGTTTTTTTTTTTTTTTTCATGCGTTCCAGGTCTCAACATTACCAAGTCCATAGCTCTCATTTTGCTTGAAGTCTCTGGACAAGACATTGGTGTTATCACTAGAGACGTCACTTGGGGTCATACTTTGAGCGACAGCTGGATAACCAGGTTTTATGACAAAACCAAAACAAAACAGTATCAGAACACAACAGGGAGGAGTCATGGGGTGAGCCAGAGAGAGATTTAAGCAGCAGATCCCTATCCGCCAGAGTACACTGCTCCAAGCTGGGCAGCCTTCCATGGGACTGATTTTCTATGTGAAATACAACAAGAGCATCTGCCAATTCTGCACACATTTCTCAAGCCCCACTCAGCTTTTCTCACAGTCCCGAAGAGTGTTTTGGTGGAAACACACATGTCGAGGCTTTTCACTACAGAGCTGGCAGTGGGCATAACCATTATTAGCAGCATTATTACAGCATGGCCTGAAAGTTGGTCAAGGGACTACATAACTTCTGCTTCCTTAAGAAAGCAGACAAAAATCAGCTTTTTTATGCTACTTTACATGGTCATGAGCTACAAGGACATCAGTATGGGCTCTGGTGGGCAGATGTCCCCAGCGCCACAGCCACCTGGCTCAATCCAGAGCAGCCCCAGGAGGGCTCAAAGTCTCCCCAGGGGGAATTATGGCCCCAGGAACAACCTGATTGAAATGTCACCCGCATAGCTGTTACTGCATGTTATTCTTGTGAGGAAGGCTGCAGCTACATCTGAATAATGACACAATGCAATTCAAACTGAACCAAAAAAGTAAATTGTCTCCCACTGCCAGATACATTCAGTGCAAAGACTATACCAATTTAAGCCGGCAAAAAGCTTGGTTTGAGGGAGGTGTCTAGCAGTAAATGAAAGAGAATCTGATTTCCTAAATAACACACATGCATTGTAACCACCAAATCATCTTCCTGGAGTACTCTATCTAAATCACTACAATTTCCAGCTTCTGCAACAGCAGCCTTACAAACCACAGCTTCCTCCAATACATGGCTTTGACTCATCCCTAGGCCAGGATAAAAAAAAAAAAAAAGAGTAAGTGGTCTTGCTCATAAAAACTCTATGTTATTGATATTCAACCTCACTTCTGGCTTTTCCCCCTATTTACTGGTTTTGACTTGGGAACCCTCATAAAATTCTCTTAATTCAGCTTTTGCATTTTTACAGAGAAAACTCCGAAGGTTTAATCGGAAAGAAACAGAAGAAAAACAGCGGATCTCATCATGCTGTATTTACATGTTCTTTTAACTCCTTTTGGTGATTTACACCTAATTGATATTCCTCAGTCCCCACTAATTTTAATCTAAAAACATGTTATTCTGTAAAACTCTATATTTTTAAGCCTTCTAGGCAGAAGTGACATCTTTGCTTATGTTTAGCAGAGCAAGACCTTGACCTAGTTGGGATCTCTGAGAACAACATAACATTAAGTCTAATAATTCTCGTACAGAAGAACTCAAGAACCTGGAGACAATGGGAGCCTCATCATTTGGAGCAGAGTGAGCTCATAAACACAGCCTCTTCCTCCGCCCCTTTGTTTTTCTGCACTTTAATGGGCTGCCCAGGGAAGTGGTGGAGTCACCATTCCTGGAGGTCTTTAAAGGACGTTTAGATGTTGAACTTAGCAATATGGTTTAGTGGAGGACTTGTTAGTGTTATGTCAGAAGTTGGACTCAATGATCTTGAGGTCTCTTCCAACCTAGACGATTCTGTGTTTCTGTAGGCTACACCACACTTCAGTCCCATTCCTTGCAGCACAGCTCCCCTCCTTGGGGTCGCATCTCCTGGAGGTGATGCTTGTGGCAGCTTGCAGTCCTTTAATCCATAGGACCTTTAGCAAACATGACTGGCCTTTCATTCAGCTGGAAAGTAATCAGTAAGTGACATAAATTTATTGTTGTCTGTCATCTAAGTTCCTCCAAATTCTTATTTGAGATATTAATTAGATTGTTTTCAGTCTGCAGTTTGTAATTACTTAATTCTCTCAGCTCCTTGAACTCATTGTTCCTCAGTCTTACATATACGGAGACCACTCAGAATGAATAAATTTAACCTTGAAGTAATCAGTAGTGCACAAGGATAGTGCTTCATCATGGTGCTTCTTCTTGTTGTTTTTGCTTGCTGAGTATAAAAACAGACAATGTTTTCCTCACCCAACTCATTCATTCAGATGTTTTTGTAAAACACTGACACTGGGAGCTGCACTGCATTTATGCCATGTCTGACGTGCCCATTACTTAAACACCTACTCTCCAGATAAATGGATTTCAGCTTCATGTGTGCAGACCCAGTCCACCAACCCCATAACGACCTGCTCACAAATCCATAAATCTTTTCACCAACACACGGTACCAGAGAAGCTAAGCATTTCATCACGGAGGAGAAAACCCATGATAAGACAGAAGAGTGACACTGAGAAATGCAGCAGTACAAACCTCAGCTGGACAGGTAATTGTTGCTTCAGCACAGGTACCACTTTGAAATGTAGCCTACATACATATGTGTACATTTCCACTCACACTACCTGGAGCAACACAATGAACTTTAAATCTGGAATACGAGTTGCAAAAACAAAACAAAACAAAACTCCCACATCTGTTTGAATGATATGTCCTCTAAATTTTGAGCTTCATATAATTAAAAATGACATTGCAACAAATTACAAAGCAATCCATCGTTTTTAAGATCTACTGAAATCAGTCCTTCAGGGGTAGATTTTTAATGTGTTTCCCTCCTCTTTTCACTCTCTTCTGCCTGCAAGTGTCAACTGCAGCGTGGTGGCTCCCTGAGGATAACTCAGGGCATGACTCCTAGACCAGCACTGCAGGGTGCTGAACTTTGCTGACATGGCTACAGTCCAGTGTACATAAATGCAGCCCAATGCACATCACCATCTTGAAGTGGCTTCACATGTAACTCACAGATTTTTTTTCCAATCAGTGAATAGAGAGAGATTTGCATAAGTGGCAGGATACATGTAATTCCTCTTCGTTCCCCAAACCCATTACAAATCACGTGCCTTAGTAAATATGTAAATTTAATGTATTTTTTTTTAATGCCTGAATTGATTAATTACATCATTTTATTTATTTAAATTATTTTAGCAGGGTTCAGCTGTTCATAATACCAGCTGAATATTTATAGGTCTATATAGCACTAAGGTGATGATTTGGAGGATATCTGGCTCCTTACAGATTTCTGGATATGGGTTGGCTCTGATTTGCCTGGGAGGGTAACGGAGTTGCTGTCCTCACCTCAGAGCCCTCCTGTGGTCTTCTAGCCCAGTACCCTAATGACAGTGTGCCTGTTCCTGAGTTCCTGCAGGGCACAGACTGACATATTAGCATAAACTGGAGTTGAGGATTATGTTAATATGTCAGGCTCAGCACCAGAGTGGGGAAATAGGGCAGGGAGCTGGGAACTGCAGCCTCAGCTGCCATCACTGCAAGAGCTGCAGAGCTCAGGGGAGGAGCTGGAACTCCCACCTTGAACGTGCAATTCTGTTAGTTTACAGGCTGCCCTATTTGTGTCTAATTTTTGCCTACTCACTTGCATATGGATTGCAAAGGGTCTTTCCACGGTATTCAGTCCCTGTTGTGCTGAGTTGTAAGGATTTGTCTCTGGTGTGTTCAAACCCACTGCTTACTGACCATCAGCCCAGCAGTGCCTGCTTTTCTAAATATCAGCTGCTGTAAACCCCAAATGATACCTTTACTTATGTCTTGGTTTTTTAAGTAACAGCCTACACTTTCTTATGAGCCAGAGTGGTTTAAATGCACGCTGCCAGCACACAGTTAGGTTTCTCTGGCCGGCCCCTGCCAGGCTGTTGCTGCTTCCTGTGCAGCCGCCCCACCACTCGCTGGGGGTCAAAGCACCACAACTGTACTGACATCACCCCACACACTGCCCTGAGCAGGGTGCAGCCTCTGCCTGCAGCATCAGGACACTGACGGTCTTGGGAACTGGTGAAACCAACTAGCAGATCCTCATCCCGCTGCGTGCCTCCCTCTCTCCCACCCTGCAACATCAGCCTACAGAGTTGTTCTGTTTCACTCTTTTCACCATCGTATTTAGGCATTTTTCCTTGGTTTCATCTGTTCTACTTCATGTGGCATCCGTGAAGGACCACCACACCTGCATTCTCTGCCCTGATCCCTGAGTCCAAGAGCTTCTCTGCTCTTACCCCAGCAAGTTCAGCCCCTCTTGCTGTCTGGAAGCTTGTCCCTTAACAACTTTTCCTGTTTTTATATACTCCCAACATGAATGATTAGGAAATCCTTAGTGTCTCCAGTCCTACTGTTCTCCTACACCACACAAACACATTATTCCTTCATCTGCAATGGCTTCTTTACCAGAGATAGCAACGACACGAGAGCTCAGCAGAACACAAGCTGACAACCTGTAGAGGGTTTTGTATTTGGACAGCCATGCCGAGTAGCCAGGGTAAGTCTCTGAATGCCTTCCACATGTAAGGTTTGCCCCAGCCTCAGAACTGGCTCCACTGAAGCCACCCTTTTATAGCCCAGCCCTTAGAGTTGTGCTGTACTGGTTCAGAAGGTCTCAGCACAGACGGCCCCTTGTGGAGCCAGGCTGGGCAGTGCAGGTGAGAGGCCAAAAATTAAAGAGCACTCCTCATTCTGAGCAGTGAGTTATGAAATACACATCCCTAGTGGAGCGCTGGGAGTTGCTAAATGAGTTTCTGATAGTCTCCATAGCAATGGAAAAGCATACTAAGATGAGAAACCACAGAGAAGATGTATGCCAGAGATAGGTCTCCTTGACAACAACCGAGGCATGGGACTGAGAAGCTAAAGCTGGATCCTCCCGTCCTCCCCTGCCGCGGTGACTCAGGACGCTGTACGGGGGCTACTCTAAATAAAAGCAACAAGCACCAAGACAAGAATAGATGGAACCGCTAACACCAGCGATAAAACCACTCATTTACACCGCTTGGAAATGTGTGTGTGTCTGCATGTCAGCTCCTTTGCCTACCCAGAGATGTTGCGTATTAACAAGCTGCAAAGTCAAGTATACAAAAATTGCCAGGCTTACTATAAAGCCCTGCAATCATATGCATTCCTCCTGTTTATTTGCCATATGAGACATTCCTTAATTACATGATCAAATGAGAATTTTCTATAGGAACCCTGCCTTGTTCAGCATGCTAGGCAGATGATGCCTACTGAATTGGTGAGTCAATATTTTGTCTTTTCCTTGTTGTTCAATAACTTGCCTTGGGCCTTCTTTATTTCATGCTATACAAACATATTCACAAAGACAGAATAAATTCCCCCCTGACAATTTCTGCAGCAGTTATTATAGCAGTAAGGTTAAACACTACCAAACTGGAATAATGCTAAAAATACTAGCTAAAAAATAATCTCCAACTACAAAGGCAAAAAAGCAGGAAGAAGCAAGCCAAAAACCATTCTACAGCTGTGCTGTTCCCCAGCAGCACTCCAGCAAGCAAATGATCCAGCTGTTCCTTTTGTTCCTGTTTCCCTCCCCACTTCCCCAGATTTCAGTAAGGTTTTATGGCACAGGCATACCCAAACACCCCGCTCACATCCCTCTGCCATGCACTGCAGTCAGCAATGCCCTGCAAGGGGCTAGGATACTTGGGGCGTGTGTCTGTGTGTTTCAAAAGCATAGTTAATAACCAATACCAGAACAAAGAGGACACACTTTAACCTGGTGCTGGGTTCTCAGTGAGCATTGGCACTGAGAGCAGGTACTGCCATGCCATCTTGGGGTCATTAATGTAAAAACAAAGTGTAGGTCCCTGTTCGATTCTTCAAGCAGGTGCTGGGTATTAAGACAAGTCCATACTGTGGTTTGTCACGTCAATGGCAAGGTTAAACAAACACAGTGTTCTCAGGCAGGTGAAGTATCGCAAAGCACAACATTCTGTCACTTTTGTAATAAATAAAAATCATAGTTGGGTTGCTTGAAATTTTATTGAAATTAAATCATATTGATTTCCTCCAGCTGTCTTGTAATTAAAGGAAGTAATGGCCCTTTGATTGTTTAGGCAATTTAAAATTAATTCCATTGTTATATCCTACTTTGGTTATTAGCTGCAGACCCCACAGGCCAGCTGAATAGCTTGCCCTCTTCCCCTCCATCACCAGCTGACTCTGCACTGCAGTGAGGATTTCAGTATTCCCTGGAAACCAAGAATCTCTGAATCTTTCTGCAGCAATGTCAGCAGAGGGGTTTTTCACCTTCGTAACCAGCAGTCAGATGAAATTAAAAAAAAAAAAAAGGGGGGGGGGGGGGGGGATCAGGTCAAAACCTGGGGCCCAATAATCTCTAGGCTAGAAGCAACTTGTTCCTAAACCAGGAGGCCTGCCGAGGAGCTGCACCTTCCTCCAGGCCAGCTGCTGCCGAACCCTGGAAGGTCATTTTGGGCCACAGTTTGCCCAAAGAGGGAAAGGGCCACCAAGGTGCAGGGGTAAATCCAGTGAGAGCTGGGCCTCATCCTACAGATGTAGTTGCTGGTGTAGTGCAGTGTAAGCACGTTGACTTTGGGCTCATCCAATGCATCATCTTCTTGTAGTCAATGTTGTTAATCCCTGTTACCTTTCTGGGGATATTTTTCAATTTCTGCACACACACACAGAAAAGTTGTTTTGTAATTAGCACAAGGCTGCAAGTGCTGCCCCTGATCCTGTAGGAAGTTTCTTGTCCAGAGACCAAGGTGTCTCAGTGCCTTGGCTCTGGCTGCGCTGGGCACTGCATACAGACACTGATCTGCCAAATTAAAAAGAACAATAGCAAAATATGTCACCAGCTGCCAGCAAGACAGGCTGCATCGCATGAGGTGTCTGCCTGTGAAGCCAATTAAATGCACACCTCTGGAAGAGAGTTTCAGAGTGCCTTCAGCATGAGAGCGAGTCCCAGAAAAGACAGCGCATCTGAAAAACAAGTGAGATTTTCTTAATGCCTTTTATCCAGGTGTGCAAAGCTGGCAGCCATCACAAGCCTTGGAAGAGATCTTGTCCGTGTTGTGTGAGGAATACCATTTGTCTTGTGGCAAGAAGTGCCTCAATGTAGGCTTCGGTTTGACCTCACAGTTCTCCACGCCATGGTTCCGCGTGCTGTTATGCAGTGCAGCCAACTCTGGCTCAGAGAGCAATAGCCCAAAATACAGCTCAGCTGCTCCCTGCAGCACAAGCAGGCAGGACACCTTTCCCTGCAGGCTGCAGGGGGCTGCTCACGTCCTTCAGAAGTCACAAATTCTCCCTGAGGCTAGAAGAATCCCATAGAGATCAATATGGCCCAAATAGCCTGGCGCAGACAGAGTTATATTTCAAGCAGACTTCAGTGATCGTTAGGAATGCTAACATGAGCCCACAGCTACCTTTTCTCTTCCCCTTGTTTTTCAGAGCTTTTTTAAAAATAAATAAATAAATAAATAAAAATAATAAAGAAAATATGAATCAACTATGAACTCAGATTAAAATAAAGTATTTGTGAGTATCCTTATCACAGGCTTTGTAACTGATAGACATTTTTGCTGTACCACATGTGACAAGTGTAACAGCAGGGTTAAATGCTACCAGGGCTGTTATTAAACTACCAAACGAGAGAGGAAATCAGAACACAATTTCCACAAATGCTCTTAGGATGCAGGCTGATCTTAGCCACAAGTGAAGACTGCCCCTTAGGATTACAGTTTGCGATAAGAGAGGATGCACAGCTTTCCACCCAGCAGTAGGGCAAAGGAATTGCACAGTTTTGTTTTTTTTTTTTCTCAAAAGGAAAACCCCATCCCCACCCCCGGATGTCAGACAGGGAATTTGTCCCAGCAGCTCCATTCAATAGCACAAACACATCCTGCAGCTCTGACACATGTACCTCGCTCTTCTGTGTGATATCTCTATCAATTCCTCTGATACACAACATTTATTTTTACTCTAGGAAAAAAAGCAACAAACAGACAAAACAATAAAGTGCCACAGGAAAACCAGTTGAACTTCTTCATACTAGAGGGAACTCTGAACAAAACACAGTCCTGGCTGCGCTCATTTTAAACAGCATCTGGATCCAAATTTTTCAAGTCATTCACATCTTCAGAAAAAGCCAAGCTAAAAACCCTTGAACAAACATCCCCGTCCAAAGCGTGCAGCTCCAAGTCTGAGGATCTGCCCCGTCACAGGGTGCAGGATTGAATAGCTTCCAGTGAGACAATGAGAAATGTTAAACGAGAAACAGAGCTGGAAAGCAAATGAGCATAAGTGAGCCAACACGCTGCCTGTCAACTATAAAAGCAATTTTCAAACTGGTGATGGTTGAAAGTAAAGAAATGCACGTATTTAATGGACACAACAATAGCACCCCTACCTGACACGAATTCAGTGCAGCAGTGGATGACCCTGGGGCTCAACCAAGCTCATCCAAGCTCTGAGGGGCTTCAGGTGGTAACTTGTGACAGATGATGATGATTCCTCCCCCCAAGAAAGCCAGCAGCAATGCACAAAATTGTTCCTCAAACCAGAAACGCCTGGTGCTGGCCAGCCCACTGACCATGTTCCTATCGAATAGTCCACCATCCACATCCTTGCCCCCTTCCCTGATGCTGTGCCAGCTCTGGCTGCAGGAGTGCTCCTGTGCTCGTGGCTCACAGCCTGCAGCTGAGCCCCAGGGAGTGATGGATGCGGGCAGGACAGGCAGCGGAATCCATGCCAGGTGCCTCTGTCTCTGCTGGGTGGTTTTCAGGGCAAAATGCTGGCTGTGCTAAGAAAAATCATGATTAATTCAGTGGAGAAAGATTTGAGGAAAGTAGGAAAGTTCTGAAGAAAATGGTTGTGTTATTATTTGGTCTGTCTCTTCTAGAAACCTTCCCTGACTCGTATTGTTTGTGTGGGTGTAAAAGACAAGTCCTTGTTTTTCACCTCCCTGGTACCTTGGGGTGGCAGGGATGAGAACCTCTGCAGGCTCCCTCTAACGGGAGGAGGATGAAATAATCACATTTTGCCAAAGCTCACCTAACTCCATCCACTGGAAGGCTGTAAATTCACATCCCCTTATGGACCCTGTGGGATGTGCCCATTTTGTACAAACACAGTGCCAACATCCTGCAATGCACACATATGATCAGGGGAGAGCAGGAAAGGACTGTGAAGGGCATAGCACCAGGTTTCCCCAATGTGACATGCTGGCATGTAAAATAGGACAGCAGCCACAGGCAAAACAAAACCAGTAACTAAACCTTTACAAATTCCTTTCAGTTCTTCAGTGGAGTTGGGCAAATATTGCCTGCACTGCTGCTGTATGGTTCTCATAGCTCTGCCCTCAGCCCAGCTCCTCATCACCCTCCAGCTCAAGGGTGTCAAAGCTCAGCCTATTTTCCCCAATGTACAGGGAAAGCCAGGAAGCTAGGATGGTGCTGAGACACCCCATGGTGCCCAGTGGGACAGGATGTCTCACAGACCCAAAAATAAAAGCATCAGTGCTGCCAGGGCTTGGACATGAGCAGAAACGTCCCCCTCCTTCTTCCCATCACTGCTATCCCATAGCCTGTGCCCAGTGGGGAGGCACAAGGGAATTCTGTTCCATTCTGTTCTATTCTACAAATTTCAAGGGATGAGTTTCCAGATATCATGATGCTGTATGGCAGATCCCAACCTCTTCCTTCTGTGAAGGACTCATTACTTCCACCACTCCTTGCCTTTTACTGTCCATGCCTCCCTCCTTCTCCATCAGCTTTTCCTTTCTCTCAGCCTCCTGCTCCTTTTTTGCACAGCCTCTGACCACACAAACCAAGACTTAGTCCCCTTTTTATTTAAATCTTTTTTTTTTTCAGGTTTCATTTTACTCATTTCCCCTCCTTTCTTCTCTCACCTCTCCTTTTCCTTTCTCAACCACTTTAACCCCGGTTTTGTTCCAGGGTGCAGCCCCCGACCCAGTGGGTTACAGATCTTTTGCAAACACATTTCTAGAAGCACAGCAAGCCTCTGAAAGCAGCAAGTGTTCAGAAGACTGGGGCCAGGAGGATCATCTAGCAGTCGCCACACACAAGATGATATTACAGACCAAGGTGGTGATCCTCACCCTGAATTTAGGTTTCTCCGGACTTCGGGCAGCCCCGATGAGGCCGTCATCCCACAGCACGATGCTGGTACCTCTGTGGGTGCCTGCTCCCAGGACCCATCGTCCTGCCCACCCCAGCACCCTCTGCTCCCACAGCAGCGAGCGGGAAGGGGCTGCTCTGCCATGCAGTTCTTGCTATCATCAGCAGATGGCCAAATATTACCACACATTCCTAACATTTACATCGAGAGGGCCACCTAACTGGGTACAAAACTCCTTTCCCTGCCAGAAGCGTTTATTTATAAAATGGCATATGTACACTTGGCATTTACTTTTCTATAATATTACAAAACGTGTGACAAATGTTAACACTCATTTCCTTTCTCACTCTTGGTGTGCTTGCCAAAGTAAAAAGCACTAAGCAAACAAGGAGCAGGACAAAGCTCTGCCCTCAAACACCTAAGCATTATTTCTTATTCCAAATGGATTTTGAAATCAAGAGAAAAGCCAAGGCCCAGGGCCAGCCCCTGTGTTCTCCCAGCTGGCAGGAGGTGGCAGAGCAAAGGCTCTGTCACACAGAGTTGAGGAGGAGGCATTTGAATGCAGAAAATGTTTCATTAAAAACGTGGAAAAGGCACAGTGAGGGCTGGTTTTTGGAAATACACGGCCTGATCGTGTATGCTGCTTTGAAGAAAAGCAAGCGAAGCTCCTACTGCACTGCTGCACCAGGGCGGGGGGCCCCAATTTGGTGCTTTAACGTCGCGTGGTGTCTGAAAATAATCAATACGGGCACCGGCACCGATGTGACTAACAGGAGCAAAAAGCCAAGGAGTAGCCTTTCCAGCATCACCTCAGGGCATGCCTGTGCAGACGGCTGGGCTGATTCAGCCTCAGCACGTGACGGGCAGTAGAAATGAGTGGCTGTAGCTCACAGAGCACCAAGAGCTCAGGCCCCACCTTACCCAGAGCATCTGTGGTCTTTGCAGGCAGAAATGCATGGCTGTGGCCTGGGATCTGGGGCTGTTGGCTTGCCAGATTCACCTTTGCTAGGGCTGGTCAGGAAAAGCAGCTTAGCTCCTGCCTCTGCATCCCATCATCCACATCGGTCACAGAGGACAAAGGGAGAAGAAACAGCTCCATCATTCGAGCACACTTTGGGAGATTGATTTTCCTGAAACGCTGAGTTTCCAGTAGCTCAGGAATTGCCATTTAATGTCTAAGTGATGAAGGATTACTCTAGAGTGCTAGCTGTAGGCAGACTGACGTGCCTCCCCCTTGGTGCAGCACTCTATTTCACTTCTCCTCAAGCTGCATGAGCTCTGTCCCAGCCAGCTGGGTAGTGATGGGGGTGCAGGGAAGGCTTTTGATATCATCATCACCTGCAGAAAAGGCAAGGCTGCCCCACTGACACGTCCCCACCTTGGTCCTGGATGACAAACGTCAAGGCTGGTGGCCCATCACTCTTAGTTACATGGAGGAGGTGGGATGACTTTCTGGAATTGCATAGGACCTAATCTGTGGACTGAGCTGACAAAGGTAAAAAAAGAAGGTAAAATTCATACCTGGGTTCTGCCTTTTGTGCTAAACCATTAGGATTACATATATGTCCACAGGGCTTTCATCCTGGGAGCCAGCGCTCCCTGCCTGCAGCCCAGAAGGGACATGGAGATGAGGAACTGGGCATAAAACACACAGCGGGACTAAACAGGAAGAGATGTTCATAGATCACCTCCCTTGTGTAGGAACCTGGTCCCTGGCCTGGATTTGAATGCTGCAGTCATGTTCTGAGACGTGAGTGCTGTAACAGGAGCTACAGCACTTCCCGAGGCTCTTGGACTCCTCTGCCAGATGTAGCTGGGCTGTGCTCACAGCAGTCGGTGCACCAGCTTGGGCTCCTGTCATTTTGGAAACCTGTCCCTAGAAGTCCTTTCTACCTACCATAACTCATTTCAGGATTTTCTAGCTTTAAAAGAAGTCTGTCACGGCATGGAGACTTAAAAGATTTTTTTCTTCAGCTTAATGTATTTATAAGGTTATCTGTGGCTCAGCAATCTGGTTTAATCAATTTGGGCAGATATAATTTAGGTACCAAACTTTTCAATTTGAGAAAATAACTCCCTTTGTCTTCTGAGAGCCCTATTATGACTAAGAGCATCACCGACTTTACGACAAACATAATTCCACCCAGAGACACCAGCAATCTTGGTAGGCAGTTTTAGAAACATGCAATTCTATATATGTCAGAGAAAACAGATGATCTGAAAGTAAAATGGCTCACTAAAGAATAAACAGAGCATCCTGCCAATCTTTTGTGCTTCATGTTTTCTTGGTTGGCTGCAGGTTGGGGACTTCCAGAGGAATATTTGGAGCCCGAGCCCTGTTTTGATGCCTGGCCCAAAGCAGGGAGTAAAGGGGTCTGCTGTGCTTAAGGGGTGAGCAGGGGACAGGGGACACCTAGACCTGGGGAAGGTGGGATGGAGATCCTCCCCTGTGATAGAAAAGCACATCCCCAGCCCTGCACGCCTGTGAGATGTTAGATTTTTTGGCCAGTGACTGAACAGTGGAAACCACAAGGTAATCTCCGCACGTGTGCATTAATAACCGCCTGCTCCCGTGCTAATCACGCCAGCCACGAGGCGGCTGCTAAGCAACTAAATCCCAGCGAGGAGGCACTTCTGAGATAATTCTAAAAATAGGCTCTGGCAGGCGAGACAGCGCGAGCACCCGAAGCCATGACGTCAGGCTCCTCGCTGCCGCCCGCAGCCCGGGCAAGCACCTCCGGGCATCCCCAGGGACCAGCAGCAGGGACTGACAGCGGTCCTCGACACGGCCGGCAGCCTCTGACACGTTGCTTCTGCACATCCAGCCCCAGTCTGTGCCTAAAGGTGGGTGCAGCTCCATGGCAGCCTTTGGGGATGCTGCAGGGCACGGGGATATCCCTGCTGCATCTGTGCCTGGATGGGAAAGGATACCCTGAGCAGATCTGATGCTACAGAGAGAAATTGGATTAAACTGACAAAACCATGAACGTGACTGGAAATGAGAAATGACATCTGGACTTTGGCAGAACCTGTCCTGCCCTGCAGGGCTGGGGTGGGTGGGATGGTGCTGTGGTGGGAGCTGTGGGCAGGGAGGGCCGTCTCCTCACAGGCGATGGGCATCCTTCTCCTCCTCACTACACCACTGCAAGAACAGGAAAGTCCAGGCAGCCACCACCCACGCTTCAGGATGACTGCTGCTGTCTGCAATGCAGCCATTTCTCTCCTCCGAATACCACTTTCTGGTAAAACAGGGGCCTGAGGGAGCTGCTTCTTGACAGCAGTAAGAGCCCCAGGGTCAAAGGAGTGGAGGCAGGTGAGCACCCCAGCAAGCAGCGGGGTCCTGTGCCACCCCCATGCGGACAGCCACAGACCAGTGCCTCCAGGAACCCCAGCAAGCACCTTTGTCATGTTTTCTCCTGCTCCATCACTTCTCCTGGGAGAGCAAGGTGTAGAATTTGGCACCAGCCATTTGGCTGCCCGCTCTTCCCAACAACTTCCTCACCGAGCATAAAAACACACTCAAAAGTAGAAAGAGCAGAGCTAGAAACTTTCACACCCCTTGTAGAGGAAATGACCTCTGAGCTGTGGAGGGGGGCCATAAATTTCCCAGCAAACGTACTCTGGGCGTGGGTGTGTGTTCATCTCCCAAATACCAGCATTGCCTCCAGTGGGAGCGAGAGCAAGCCCGCCACTAACACACAGCGCTTGATCTTGGCGCCTCTTGTGCATCAACACTGCTGGTGAAACAAATACCAGGCTTTGATAAAATGAGTATGTGTCAACATACTTCTGACTCACAAGGTTTCAAAGGGAGAGTCGGGAGGATCCTGTTTCAGTGCTTTTTATCAGGCCATGACACAGACATCCAGGCTGGAAATCCTGCCGTGCCCTGGGCCTGCCTCACTCAGAGCGACACTGAGATCTCGGTGCACTTGGAAGGAGATTTCCAAGGGAGAAGCCCTGTACCTATTCACTCCACATGCACTAGCTCACAAAACCTCTCTCCAAACCCAGAAGGAGGGCTCAGCCAAAATAAAATGCCCATAAACATTTTACAGAAGGTTTCTCATCATCCATCCCTGTCACTGCTGTGACAACGTGACAAGTGTCATGCGTGGGGTGGCACCAGGATGCCCAGCCTGTACCTTCTGCTGCCATGAGTGTATTCACTGCTCCCCTCCATGGGTTACTCTGATTGCTTGTTAAAAAGCTGAGGGTTTGATACCTCCCAGCTGTGAAGTACAAAGAAAACCTTTCGAGAGATCTTGCACAGCAAATGTACTTGCCTGTGCTGGTCTGTATCTGGGTGATAAATGAAGCCCAGAACACTTGAAAGAGCTTCTTAATCTTTGAAAAGCAAACCAAACCCAATAATCCTTTGTACTTTCATTATCCCATCTACCCGGTTTCTTTTGCTCTCCTTCCAGAAGTGCTGGTGTCTCATGGACAGCCTGGCCTGGTTCCCTCATGGGGTTGGTTGCACAGGGGCGCCAGCACCTGGGAAGGAGAGGGGCAAGGAGGGCCAGAAAGGGGAGAAAAAGGGACCTAGAGGGACAGCCTTAGAGCAAGGAAAAAAAACAGCCTCTCTAGAACACAGGCACGGCCTGGCTTGATGCACAGCACCTACAGGCAGGTTTTTGCCCTGTCCCTCCTCCCCAGAGGCTGAAGCACCACAGAGCAGAAGTCCCAGGGCAGCCAGGGTACCTGGAGGGACCTCGCAGAGCTTCACTCCCCACCTGCAGTCAGCTACTCAAGCAAAGGGTCTCCCTGGCACCTCCACCAGCAGCACAAGCAGCGTGGTTTCTTTTTTTACAAATGCCAGTGATCTTTTCCGAGAGATATTGTGGAGCCCTTGAGGCTTCTTCCGAACGTCCTGCTCCCCACAAGACCTGAATTCAGCAGGCCGAAATCTGCTGCTGTCTGCTCCAAACTGCCTTTGCCTGCCACAGCCTTGACTCATCCCAGGCAGCCAAAGGGCTTCTGTTCTGCTGCCTTATCACTGCTTCAAGGAATACAGGAAGAGATTTGAGCTCTCTGGCCTCAGGATGTTTTGAAAAATGACACAAGGGAGCAGTGAGTTTGCCAACATTTCCCTGCATCTCTTGGTCCAAGGCATTTTCACCATGTAGCCATCAGGGCAGGTTCAGGTTCTCAGTGAGTAGAAGGGAAGGAAATACTCCTAGGACCAGTGCTCCGTGTGTTTGCCAATAAGAGGCATTAGGATGACCATACACTTGTACTTGCCAGAGCTCCCCAGGCCACCTGTGCTCTCCTGGTGACTCCTCATACATGTGCACAGGTCCCATAGGCCCACCCCATCCTACAGCTGTCCACAGCTCCCTGCAAACCCAAACCCAGCCACAAAAAGGACCTACCACCACTGCACCCCTCCAGCACGGTGGAAGGATGCTACAAAACTGGGAGCCTGTTGCTAGGCTTTATTTCCCCCCTAAGCTCCACCATGAAGTCTCTTCAATAATGTTTTTATGGCTCCATCAATCTTATTTAAACTTCAGCATAAATAAATTGCAGCACATTCACAGTCCCATCACGGTGCTCTGACTCACCCAGTCCCAGCAGATGTTGTATATTAAATTAATTTTGGAATGTATTCCAAAGAAATTGTTTCAGCTTCTTCAGCTGGAGAACTCCCCATGCCGTTCATCAGGGCAAGGCAACACAGGATAGCTAATAGGAGGACTTTAATTAGCTGGTGATTAGCCTCATTAGGACTCAATTCATTAATAATGTAAGTCACCCCCCTCTCCCTTGGCTCAGTGGAGGAGGGGGAAATAATTATTACACTGATGTGGGGGACAATGCAGCATGGGTTCAGGGCTTCCTTTTCTACACAGGACAAGGATCCCTCGTTGGATACGGGGCCAAACTGCATCTCGTTCCACTTGGGGCAGCTCTAACACACCAAACAGACTTCATATTTACTCTGGCATTACTCAGAGCTGGGTTAAGCCCACAGACTAAAATGTTTACCAACTAGGTGGAAAAAAAAGTATTTTCCAGCTATTAATTTCTGCTTCACCCAGCACATGCAGCTTCAGTTATGCCTGTAGGAAGCACACGAGACTGATGAGATCAGGGACAGAGGTAACCAGGCCACCTGCTGAACACCAAATTTTCTGGACAGCTGGTTCAGACCCATATCTCATATCAAAAATATTTGGGCTATTATTTTCCAGCCAGTTTTGGCCCTTGCAGTCTACCACCCTGGTACAGCAGGCTGAAAGCTTGTTTGCTTGAGGTTTGTCTTTTGGCTCCATGCTTGAGATGTATGTCAGGGGCCTGTAGAATGTTAATATTTAATTAATTTAAAATATTCAATTAAAATATTAAATATATATATATTTTAAAGGAAAACACAACCTGAATCCAACATTTTGTTCTGTTTTGCTCTGGCACAAGGGTGCAATGTCAGCCCTGGGACCACGGGTGGGTGCCAGGGTGCCTTCCTGCAGTGCTGGGTGAATGGGCTGCAGCACCACAGCGTGCAGGGAGATGCCAAAGTGCCCAGCATGCTTAGAAATAGGAAAAGTGTGATTAAACTGAATCACTATTTGACTGACTGGCTGACAAGATAATTAGCTGTCCCACACAGCTAATTAGCAAATTCCTGAGGCTGCAGTAACCAGCAGACCTAAAGCATACCAAACTCCTTGCTAATTCAGCCTTGCTGTACGTCTCCTGTTCTGATGAAGCCTTATCTCCTCCAAGCGAAGCCTGTGCATGAGCAGGAGACACCTGCCTGCTTAGCTGCTAGCGCTGTGGTTCCCAGCCCAGGGACATCAGCCCATCGCTTTCTGCACGGGAAGACACCTTCTCCCCGCACCCTGGGCTGTGCAGCTTTGCCAGGGGTGCAAGCACAGACAGCCCCGGTGCTTCCACAGACCAGAAGCTGGGCTATGCCCGGCAGCTTTCAGCTCTGCTCCCTTAAAGCCAAGCCCAGTTCCCAGCAGGAGACAGAGAGGTGCTGCAGAGACAAGGACTTCCCAGGCAAAAGGGCATTTCTACAAACCCTGACAAAGCTACTGAAATACATCTCAGTGCAGCGAGCTGAACTGTGCTCCGTCAGTGAGTTTCATCATGGTTTGCCATCCCTGGCACCGACCTGCACCTGTACTGCACAGCCCGCCAGCCAGCTCCAGCCACCGCCTGACCTTTGCTCGGCTGCACTGCTCGATCCTGGAAAACAACTACAGGCACTGAGGCCCTCTGCTTTTCCCTGTACATCACATCAGGCTGCTCGGTAGGAGCTGCTCAGCCACCTCCACATCCTGCAGCTTTCCTTGAGAGCTCCCGGTCCCTTCTGTAGTGCAGGAAGCTGGGAGGATAAGGCTTGTCCGACCCCGCTGCTCTCCCCATGAGGCACCTCCATGTCCTGCAGGCATCCCAAATACATCCTGGGGCACCACTGTGAGAAGCCCCCAGTTCTCCCTCACTGCCTCCAGGCCACAGGGTGCTGCGGCACAGCCCAACTGGCCTTGGGCAGCTCCCAGCTCCCTCCCCATCCCTATTTCTACCCATCTGCCATCCCCGTGCAGGAGCAGGGCACCGTTTCCTTTGGTAATGGAAATAAAACCCAAAGTCTCTGGCTCCTGACACCACACTTCAGGTAACCAACAGATTTTTTTGGTGCCAAGTGTGGCCAGAATCAGCCCCGCTCCTGCCAGCAGCGCTGGAAGCAGCAGGTTTGGGCAGCAGGCGCTGCGAGACGCTGCGAACACCATGGCAGCTGATAACGTCTGCCGTGATGACTCACTGCTGTTGATTTGGGCAGAGGCAAGAAAAACAGCCTGAAATGTGCCTGTTCGGCATTCATATCCTCAGCGATGGGATATTAGCTCTGAGCATGTCCCCAATCCCCCTCCCTCTTTCAGTTCAGCATCGCTGAAATTTGTTTTTCTGCATTGGAAAAGTGATATATTGACAGCCACGTATTTGGGGAATCAGTTTGTGTCACTGCCAGAGATGTCACATTCACATGGATCACATCTGCATCAACAAAATACCTGGCACCGTTTGACCTTCTCATCTCCCCAGGCAGTTTTTCTTCCTTTCTCCTTTTCCCCGAAGCTGCTCAATTATTAGCTTTGTCACCATAGGGGTGACTGACAGAGCCAACGCTCCCGATGGCTTTTCAGGGCTGTTCTCCCCAAGCAGTGGGGTGAGGTATTTTGTCACAGCTTCCAGGCAGGACCCGGACCCTGGGGAGCTGCAGAGATGACCAAGCACCGCTCCCAGCACATCATGGCCGGGGATGGGGTCAAACAGCACAAAGTAACCTCAGACAACAAACCACCATGCTGCAGCGTGGGCAGCAGCTCATCTCGAGCTGTCAGGTTGCATTTCTTGTGCTCAGTCTCAGTGTACTGAGTCCTCAAATATTATTTTTCAGACACTGATATTTTCCCCCCTGAGAAGTAGCATCTCCTAGAACCATGGGTGTGAATGAGCCAGGGCTGCTCATCGCAGCTTGCCCTTTCTCAACATCACTGCTCACCAAGAAGTCAGGAGCTGCTGCAGTGACCACATGGCACCACAGGGGCTTGTGCTCCTGGCTAGCCCTTTGTCCTCTTCTCTCCCTTTCTTTCCTCACTTCAACATGTATAGCAGTACTGTGTGAGCACAAACAGCCTCCCCATGGGAAGGGTGCAATGCAGGTATTCCAGCTTTAAGTACTAACAGGTCCAAATTAACCATCCAGGTGCAAACATCAAAAAGTATGGGTGGAGGGAGTTTTCCAAGGGGCACTGATTTCAGCCATGCCTGGAGAGTCCTGGCCATGATGCTGCAAGTCCGCATCAGCAGCCATGCTCGTGTTCTGCCCAAGGAGTACTTGCAAGGTTAATGTTTCTCATAAAAGACTTATTTTTGCAATTATAAAATTGAAAAACTTAATGATCCTTATATTTGAGCAGACCTGGCCACGGATGAGCCACAGCCATAAAACCTTACTTGCAGGGAAAAGCAGCCTGCCCATCCAAATGGCCATTTATCTTGTTATTACACACATCCCTATTCATTTATATTTTTTTTCAATACTTTCTATTTTCTTTTTCCTTTTCAAAAGCAAAGAACCACAGAGGAGCTATCTGAAACCACATGAATGAAGAAGAAAGGCTGCTGCTCCGACAAGTACCCTCTGCAGCTGTCAAAGAGTACGTAACCTGCTCTCTTTGAGAGAAATGGAGCTGGTGGGGCTCGTGGTTATCGATGGAAGGATGGACAGGAGGGAGGATGCAGAGAAAGATGTGTGAAGTCTCTGGTGATTACCAGAGGGGGCAATAAAATTCATTTCTGAAGTCTGTTGTGCTTAGTGCTAGCATTTGCCATTCAGCCCTGGGCAGCACACACAGAGCAGCCAGCACATGTACTGTACAGTGCTCGCTTCTTGGTTGGAAACTCCATTTACAAACCCAGGGGAAAATGCTTGCTACATGGTGCCAGATGTGCCGCCACACCAAACAGGAATTTCCATCGTACAATAAGTAATTCCCAATTTTACACAAAATCTTTATCCACATTGGGATGAAACACCATGATAGGGACTTGGGGAAGCATTTTTCTTGGAAGGAAGGGGACACTGGTGGTCTCACACCACAGCACGCTTGCTTGGAGGCTCAGCTGGGGCTGCGTGGAGCCCCCACAGAGCATTTTGGTGAGCCCCCCAGCCAGCGCTGAGCCTCAGTCAGGGTCTCTGCCCCCAGGGTCACTTTCTATGGTAAAGGGAATTGGGATGGTCATAGGGATAATGGGCAAAACACACCACAGAAAGGCAGCACACAAGCAGCAGTCTCCCAGCCAACACAAGTACCGCAGGACTCCTGTGTATCTCCTCCACGCCTCTCCTGATTTGCATAGCCAAAAGATGGCAGCACTTTCTCACATATGTGCTGCCACAATGCTCCCTATCCCCTGAAAATGCACACACGCGTGTACAGCTCCAGACCAACCCAGCTGCCACCACGTCCACCCGTCTCACCTGCCGATGGCCACGGGGCCAGGTGGGCTGCAAGTGGCAGCGACGAGGCTGGTGTCACCCACGGCCACTGGTGGCAGAGCCAGCGGTAATGATGGCACAGGCACATGGACATCCACACCGGCACCCCATGGGCATGGGGTTACCCAGCCAGGCAGCTGCAGAAAAGGACTCACTCTTGGTCTTCTGAGTGCTATTTGACCTCTTTATTATTATTTTTAAAGAAGGGGAAAAAATCAAATAGAATTTGCCCTCAGCCTAGTTTTGCATTCAGAAGATGTTGCATCCTCTGCCACGCAGCATGGTGCGGCTCCCAGCACAGCCTCTCCTGGGGTAGGCGTAGCAGCAGACAGAAAACACTCAGCTTTGATTTTCCCCTTTCCCAAGGTGGTAAATCCACCCTAAGTTACAGATGCAATTAATTTCACTTGCCTTTCCCCTGCCCCTCCTCCCAACCTGCACCCATTTCTCATGTCAGTCTGCTTCACTCATTTGCTGAGCATTTCCCAGCCAGACCCTGCAAGCCCTCAGTTACCTGTATGGCTCTGCCAGGAGACTGCCAATGCCCAGGACCAGAGCAATGATTTTCTCAGTCCTGAAGAAAATACCACCTGGATTTTAACTTGGAGGAAAATAAGTTCTAATTATAGCTAACTTTTACAAGGGGAGCTGTGCCTAGGCTGATAGCAGGACCTATCAGAGGTAAATTTCAGGAGGACCTACAGTTCCTCCCTACCACCTGCAAACCTCCCGCTCAGGTTTCTACAGCAAACAGCCCACTGCCACCAGTGGGAAATTTGGGGAGAGAAGCACCTGGTATGAATGAATTAGTGACATCACTAATTAGGAGCAGCAAGGTGTTTCCATCCACAAATACTGCTGTGCTGTGGCTTCCTTGCCTAGCACTGAGGGAAGTGCTGTCTTGGGGATTTTGGCTTAAAGAAGATGCCTCAGACATTGTCATCAGAGTGAAAACTTGTCACATGCCAGCTGCTCCTTATGCCCAGCTCCAGTTTTGGTTTTCTGCTCTGTGAGGGTGTCACAGCTTGAGCTGCTACTCTCTGGCTTACATACATACAAGCGTACATATGGATGTGGGGAAAGACAGGCTAAAAGAACAGATTTTCTTTACAAAATCAGGAACCTGGGGTTGGGACTAACTGTAAACCAAAGGGGGCAGAACATCCTGATCACACTGTGTGTAGTATTTTCTCCTTGTTTCCTCACAGATGAGCTGAATTTCCATGACAGCACTCCCCAGGCCAGGCCAGGCCAGACAAGGCAGGGGCAGCAAGCAGGCCTGCCACACAGTCACTGGTAATCCTTTCCCCTCCTTTTTCCCAATATTTTCCATGCTGCCTGAGCAGCTGAGCTGCCCAAGCTGCTGGACACCACCGGTTCCAGCACTCCCAGCAATGACCAAGCTGGGTGGATGCTGCCTTGCCCAGAGGAGCAGCAAAGCCAAGGAGAGACCAGTGCTACTCTGCCAAACCCAGCTGGCAGCTCAGCAGCATTGCTAGGGGACGAGCAGCAACAAACATTACAGCAACCTGCACGGGAAACATGATCTGTACCATGTCCCTTGCAAAACGAAAGCACAACGTCTCCCAGCCTCACTGGTGCTGGCAGGCATTTCGTTTTGGTCCTGGTGGTGCCTGGGGATGCCTTGCTCGCACAAACCAGGCAGCTGAGCTGCTTGCTTAACAAAAAGCTGCAGGAAAGCAAGTTTGCTCCAACCTCCAGCCCAGCACCTGTAGGTGACAGGCACCACACCCTGTATTTTGGGGACATGGTAGCAGTTATTGTGCCACATCCAAAACAGATGTTCAGAGCATAAATTTGTGACTTCTGCCATGGCTGCAAGAGTGTTAATCCCCAAAAGGGCCAAGGCAGACCTCTGGGATAAACATGGGTTCCCCAGGAACCCAGCCTCCTGGGAAGACAGACAGCCCTAGCAGGGAAAATTGTTATCCTCTGCAGCAATTTATAACCTTCGAGAACAGACAGAGGCCAGCAGCAGTCATGGCTTAATAGCAGTGATTTCAGGCTTTGTTTTCAAACTGCGTATTTAATATCACGTTAGGATGCAGATAGGAGCCTTTCTCAGTCTGGCACTGTTTGATGTCCTGGGTATTTCCAGGGAAGTCAGTGGAGGGGTACAAAGTAAATCAGTGCAAAGTAGGGCTCCCTGAAAAAAACAACTGTCCTTAGTGGAGAATCCAGTTCCCAAAATCATCTAGCGGAGACAAACCACTTAACTAAAATAAATCACTGTGAAGGCAATTCAGAGAACAAGAGAGAAAATTGTTTTTGTTCTCCAGCCACAAACTCCAGACTGACAATCACACTGGGTACTTCCATGCTTTCTCACTGGCTGGCCCTTTCCCAGCCATAGAGTCTTGTTTGCACCTAGACTTGCTGTCCTCATGTAGCAGAAAGAGGCCACTGGGCCAGATTCAGGTCACATAACAGTTTGGGTGATGGCCAAGGAATATGAAAATAGGTGGCCAGAGATGCTGCAAGTATGACCCTACTCTTCCAGTGACCTTCCTGGCCTGACGTGGATCCTGCGGTGCTGGTCTGACTGCCCCATTGCTGCCCATAAAGATCATATATTACTGGTGATGGCAAGATTCAGGCTGAAGGCAGCCTCATTTCAGCAGTGGGAGCCATGATTCATTTCCTGTGGCCTATAGCTTGCGCGACATATGGCAATGTTTTTTTAAAACCCTGGGATGGAGACAAGGAGTGACAGCATGCACTCAAGGAGGGTGCACGACCACGTCCATCTGACAGCAAAGCTGGCACGTTGCTGCGGGTGGGCTCCTGCCTCCCTCCCTGCCCCGAGGAAACTTGTGGACCCATGAGAACCACCTCCGATGCTCTCCATCCTGGCATCCCAACCTTTTGCCTCCCCCATGTGACAACGGAGCTGTGCTGCGAGTGCTAGCTTGGGTTTGATTTTGTGTTTTTAATGGTGAGTCCAAGCAAGAAAACACCCATGGCAAACCGTGTATATTCTGGTGAACTCAAGGAGGCTAGGTTCCGCCTTGAAAAAAGTATTCAGGATGTTTCTTGTCCTGTCCTGGGTGATCTCACTTCTCCTGAGATGCTGAAAGGTGTATTTAGCCACCTCGTGGAGTGCATTTTGTCTCCATACAGGACCATTGCCTGGGCAAATCTGATGCAACTAGGACCTTTTGGGACTCCAGACTAAATCATTTCAAGAGACTTGAAAGAAAAAAAAAAAAAAAAAAAAAAAGGTAGCCAGAAGTACAGAGTGCAAGCTCTAATACATTTAATAAGTCATCGGTGACAGCGAAACTAACTTAATAGTGCAGTTGTGGAAGTGGTACTTAATTAACATTCTCCTGGGTTCCTGCTCTGAGCATCCAGAACTCCATTCAGAAAGTAGCTGGAGGAAATTGTGTTGATGCTAGGGATGCAAGTAGTAAGCATGTTGCATCTAAAAGTGCCTATCAAAAATAAAAAAATAAATAATAAATAAATAAAAGAAGCAATCTATCCTTCAAAAAATCCCCTACATAGATACTAATTTAGTTGCATCGGGGCGCAGCCATTTAGCATATGCCATTAATTGTGTAGGCTCCGTCACTGAGTGGAGACACGGCCACTGCCGGAAAATGCAGACATATTCCCCAAATGGCATATTAATAATGAGATCTTTCATAGGAGGATCCGTGACTCATTTGAGAAGAAAAATGGGTCATTCACTGCACTGAGCCATCTGAAGAAAACGGCAGCTTTTTTGGGGAGGGAGTTGTTCAGTTTCAACCAGAAAATGGAGAAGGCAAAGGGGGAGAGGACGGGTGGCTGATGCTGCTGGATGACATTAGCAGTGCTTCCATTTTAAAGTTAAAATCCCCACCCTGAGAGGCATTTCATGCCTTGTAGGGCTGGATGCTAAAAAAATAAGATCAGAAATGGAAGAAACTGCGAGTGTCGCACAGCATCACGTCACCCCACCCAAAGCCACAAGCTGTCCCATCCTTCCCAAAGTGCCATCCTGGTGGCCCCTGGGGTTGAAGGCACCATGTGCACAGGATGTTTTGGGTGCCTGCTGGTTCTCAGCTAACTTCCCAGGTAGCTGAGCTTCCCAGGTTTCTGGAATAATGTGTAATAGAGGAAGAGTTTATGATAGATGCTGGATACAAACAAAAATGTCAAATCGGAGTGAGCCCTCTCGGTGCCCTGCCTGTGTTTCTGCCTGCACTCACTCAAGCATGAGCTGCTCCCTGCTCCTGTGTGATGCTGCTTGCATGCATGCGGGGTCCAGCGTGATAGATAATACAGAAATCCTCATCGGCACAAGTATGTAGGGGGGATTAGATGGGTTACACACAAAATGACAGCCAGCTCCCCCGCACAGCTACAGCAGAGCCTTCATGAGGAGTTAACGCATAATAACAGGGCAGGTTACAAAGCTGGTGTTTAAGATTTCATTATAACCATAAATCTTACTGCTACTACGGAATTGTAATCGCTTTCACAACCCAGCTAAATCCAGGGTAACTTTCTGTATTAGATGAATGCATTCATCATTCCCATTCAGCAGTTACTTGGGCCCATGACTTTCTGTGATGCTTTGGAGATTAACAAAGACCACAACCCTTTCCTGAGGGCATTTGCCCTCTGCCCTGATGAAAAGATTCACATTTCTTTGCTTTATCCCTCCCTTCTGCTGTTGCCTTCCCCTCCCTCTGCCCTCGACCTTCCACTTCAGAGTCACGGGCCCAGCCGGAGGGAGGAGGCGATAGGGAAAGGATGCCCCTGTGCTGCATGCAGGGTGTTCCCTCCTCACACAGACACAAAACAACCTCTGTCTGTAAACCTGATGCAGTGTCCTACCTCCAAATGTAATTATCTCAACAAGATAAAAGAGGAATTAATGGCAAGTGGATTTTCTCAGTTAAACAAATACTTGACAACCAACACTGAGCTCTTAAACTGCCACTGGACTGTGGATAAATTGACTCTCATGAACCAATGGCCGCTGAGTCTAAACAGCATCCAAATCAAATTAATTTCCTCTTCAGGATAAAAACACCTTCCCCACCCCTTTCAACAGCCACCTCTGAACATTGAACCTGGACCTGCAGCACCGTTTTCCCCTGGCACTCCACAGCTTTGCACCACCAAGTGAAAACCAGTGAGCATTTAATCCAGGCTGACCCTTTCCCAGATCACAAAGCCTTCAGGCACTCTGGAAGCTGAAGGAGGTGATTATTTCCCCTGAGAAATAACCCTCCAGCCCCTAGCTCCTGTCCCCATCACACAGGTGATGGTTATCCCCCAACCTGCCTCCTGGTTAAGCCTCCACACCCCACAGCATGCCCAGACCTCTGAGTGCACCCAGATGGGGATATTTGATTGCAGTCCTCTCCATGCTAATGGGGTACAAGAAAGAAATCTCTTCCTGCAAATGCTTTCCTTTCTTTAGCAAGGTCTCCAGCAACTTGGATTTACTGTTATCCCAAGCAACAGCACGATACAGACTTCAGACAGGATGAGCAGAGCAAACCTGCCCTGACTGCGGGGTTGTGTTACCTGCTCTGGGCAGTGGGATGTGGCTGTAACACACATCACACCCCAGCAAAGTTTCCATTTGGAAACGTGCTCAATAGCCATACCAGTCACTCATGCACAGCCCTGATGAGTGCCGGCACATCGGCACCCTGACAGGCAGCTCCACAAACACCGCAATCAACAGCCGAGAATAATTTTCAAGAAATACAAATGAGCAAATATCCGGTTGCCGTGGCAACCCCAAGAGCCGGACGGTATTTTAACAGATGACAAAACACAGCTCCGGTTAGCCAGTGCAGCAGGAGCTCTGCATGCACAGCACCCTCTGAGGACACCACCCAAAAGAGCCCGAGGAGCATCATCCCCTCCTGCCGGGAGCAGCCTTGGCTGAGGTGGCAGCACAGCTGGGCACAGAGGACAAGGAGGACACGGAGCAGTAGGAGGGCAGCAGCATCTTTAAGCAGCTCCAGTGAGTTCAGTGTGCTGGTGCCAGCTGTGACTCCCTTCCCTACCGCATCACCTGCCTTCTGGCACCATGACCGTCAAGGATGACCGGCCTTACCAGCAGGAACCAATTACTCTCTCATTAGATCTGATCAACAGCACCTCCAATGATTTGTAACTGGGAATGGAAGTTTCCAGCCAAGGTGCCAAGTCCCTGCCAAGTGAAAGCATTTAGTAAAAGAGCTGGTCACCCTATTTACACCACACCAAAAAGGGCTGCAAACCCAGGACCTGTGCTCTCCAATACAGCAGTCTCCATGGGAAGCCCTCACCTTCCCTGTTAACCCCTGGTGGAGGCAGAAACCCCCATGGCACAGAAGGGAAGCCCCAATACACCAAACTCCTGCTCAGGGGCCACATCCTACTCAATGCCTCCCTGTAAATGGCTCCAGAACATTGCCGCACCCCTTCCCCGGAGGAGCAGCAGTCTGAAAGGCTTTTAAAAATGTGCTTGCCTTCTCAGAACCCCAAGTTTTGCTTATCAGCCTTGCACATAGGTGCTAAATGCTTGTGCTATGCACAGACCAAAGGCAAACCAGACTCTGGGCAGGTTTTATGCACAATCTCAGGTTTTCAAAATGTAATGGCATTGGCAAAGGGTGGTGCAGGCTGCTCACAGCTGCACAAACCAAATGCACTGAGCCCAGCCCCTGCCCCGTGCCTCCTGCTGCCCTTTCCACATCACGGCACTCACTGGCTGTTTTGGTGGCTCAGAAGCTAGAGCTTGTCCTTGCAGCTTCCTCTCCTGGACATCCAGCAGTGCATTTCAAGATACAAAAAGAAAATAATAATAGGAAAAAGAGAATTAAAAGGCAGTTGGTCCAGGCAGTCCCATCCCTCCTGCCTGTCATGCCAGAGCTGGGGGCAACATCATCTCTACAGACCAAGAAATGGGATACAGGAGGGCAAAGACATTTGTCACCAGTAGGTGATTATTTTGTTTGCTCCCACAGTATGTCACTGGCTTATCCTGAGTTTCAAGCATTACAATCATACATTATTCAGCTCCTAAAAATCCTGGAGAAGTAACAGGAGCCTCCTGCATACATTGCTTGCAAGTGGAGTAGCATGGGGGAATCCCCTGCTTCCAGCCTCCCAGTGCCTGTGGCCAGCAGCACAGAGACAGCCAAGGCAAGAGGGCAGCTGGGGATCATGGGCAGAGGCACAGAAAAATGAAAACAAATATTCAGAAAAAAAATAAAACAAATGTTCAGCCTGAGGAGCTGCAGCTCCTTCTGGCCAAGAAAACACCAAGGGCACATCTCCTCCTCCACCAAGCAGACCCCATGGATACAGGAGTTCATCTGGAAGATGAAAACTCCCTTTTTTGTTTCAAGTTTGATTTGACTTCTATGAAACAGAAGACACCAATAGTGGAAGAAGTGTGGCTTCTTTTTAAAGTAAGGATCCTGGAGCCTGAGGAGAAAGCAGGGGAGGTCTGCAAAACAAAGCCCCTATTAACTCTGGCCCCAACTTTCTGGTCATGCAAGTTCACTTCTTTTTACCTGGAAATGAAGACATTGATTGGAGCTGACAGCTTCCGTAGGCTCTGCCCATTAGCAATATTTTTAGTCACTGTAGGGTCCAACTCTTCAAACGCTTTCCCAAGGGAACTTGTCAAACCTTTCCTTCAAAATGTCTCGAGCCACTTGCTGGGAAAAGTGGGGTTATTGGCTTGAGGGGTGCTGAGCCCCGCGGTGCTGAGCTTCTGGCTCCTCTGAACAGGAGCACGGGGGAAGCAGCAGTGGGGAGGCAGCACCAGCCCCAGGCCCAGCACTGCCCATACCCAGCTGCCTCCTCCAGTGCCCAGCATTTTGCTAAACTTGTCAGAACCAGGAAGGCCCTGCTTCCACAGCTGGTTTCTTTACAAACCCTGGTTATCTGCATGCATTGTTTTCTGATGGCAGATGAAGCACATGCCTGGGGAAACCACACACTTCACCTCCTGCCCCACATGCCCAAACCAACCAAAAAAACTTATTTTCACATATAAAAGGAGGAGGAAAAGCACAGAGCGAAGGTAATGAATGCATGGTATCAAGAATAACTGGTATCATTTTATGGGTTAACCCATAAAATTGGGTTAACATCAGTGACCATGGTGCCTTTGAGGAGAGGGGCTGCTCACAGCACCCACCCCAGGATGCAGCCACCTTGGCTCATCTCCTTTTTCTTCCCTTCAGCACCATTTGTTCCTCAGTCACCAGTTCTGGGGGACAGCAATTTGTCTAACCCTTTAGCCACTAAAAGAAAAACAAGGCAACCAACCCACAAAGGCCATTCTCCATGAGGAAGCAAGGGGAGTCCTCCCCAGTTGACTCACT